>NW_022589747.1:3621470-3636694 GCF_004348235.1 Phoca vitulina
AGTGAGAAGCAGGCCTGGAAGGAAGGCTGCTGTGGACTCACCTCTTGTTTGAGGAGATTAGCACTGCTGTACCCTGTGTGCCTGGATGCCTAGTTCCCAGGCTACTAACACCAAGAATCAATGCTATAGAGTTACTGCGCTTTAGTTAACATTGCCGTTCCTGAAGCCAGAGGAATTTGACAGTGCTCGTGTCTGAGAGCCCGGGGAAAGGGTCCCATACGCGAAATGGAGTGAGAAACAGGCCGGAGCGGAAGGCAGCTCTCAACTCACCTCTTGTTTCTGAGGCTAGTACCCTTGCCCCGGGTGTGCCTGCAGGCCTAAAGCCAACCACCTAACTCAAAGGAACAACTCTGTAGAGATTTCCTGCTTCGGCTAAAGTAGCCATGCCGGAGGGTGGACGCATTTTGCTGTGTGCATGCGTGAGCGCACTGCAAGTGAGTCCAGACCCATTTTCCGTGTGGGACTCAGGCCCCGGCAGAAGGCAGAACACGACTCCCCACTTGTTTCATGAAGCTAGCACTGCGGCCCCACTTTTGCATGGAAGTCTGATAGCAAGCGTTCTTTTTCTTTATTATTATTCAATGTTTTTATTGTTATGTTAATCCCCATACATGACATCATTAGTTTTAGATATAGTGTTCCATGATTCATTGTTTGTGCATAACACCCAGTGCTCCATGCAGAACGTGCCCTGCTCAATACCCATCACCAGGCTAAGCCATCCTCCCAACCCCCTCCCCTCTAGAACCCTCAGTTTGTTTTTCAGAGTCCATCGTCTCTCATGGTTCTTCTCCCCCTCCGATTTCTCCCCCTTCATTCTTCCCCTCCTGCTACATTCCTCTTCTTCTTTTTTTCTTTCTTAACATATATTGCATTATTTGTTTCAGAGGTACAGATCTGAGATTCAACAGTCTTGCACAATTCACAGCGCTTACCAGAACACATACCCTCCCCAGTGTCCATCACCCAGTCACCCCATCCCTCCCACCCCACCCCCCACTCCAGCAACCCTCAGTTTGTTTCCTGAGATTAAGAATTCCTCATATCAGTGAGGTCATATGATACATGTCTTTCTCTGTTTGACTCATTTCGCTCAGCATAACACCCTCCAGTTCCATCCACGTCATTGCAAAGGCCCCATTTAATCTTAATTACTTCCCGCAAAGACCCCATCTCCAAACCCAGTCACATTGGGTCAGCTTTTTTGAAGGGACACAATTCAGTTCCTAGCCATGGGTTTCTATTTTCGTTTTGTTTTGTCTTGTTTCCCCCTCAACACAAGCTCAACTTGGATTCAATTTG
This sequence comes from Phoca vitulina, assembly GCF_004348235.1. NCBI lineage: Eukaryota > Metazoa > Chordata > Mammalia > Carnivora > Phocidae > Phoca > Phoca vitulina. The sequence goes on from NW_022589747.1 coordinate 3,622,773, forward strand.
TCATGTTCTGGAGCTCCTTGACCTCTACAGACCCCACTATGTTTGCTGTCAGAGGTCAACCCCATGCCCGAGCACCTCTGCTCCTAGAATTAGTTACTGTGAGAGCTTACGGCTTCTTTGAGCTTGACAATAGAAGCAAAATTAATTTTAGAGGAGGAAAAGTGTCATTGGTCCTGAGTATGAGACCGGGGCTGGGGTGGAGGGGGTGGGGGGGTCCTAACAGACAACACCCACATAGAAAGTTCCCAGCCTACATCAATCAGGCCAAGAGAAGTGAGCACAGACATCCACGGTGGAGACAGGGGTCACGACCAGCCCCAGTGGCCCCAGCATGACCTGGAGCCTGGAGCGGGGCGGGGGGGCTGCCCCAGGCCTCAGGGGGAGGGAGAAGGGCAGTCCGCTGAGGGAGAGTGAGTCAGTATAATAGGCTCAGGACCCAAACATAATTGCCATCAACCCTTTTGTGCCTTTGGGCAGAAAACTTGTTAAAAGGCTACAGACGGAGGCCTCAGTCTCCCTGATGGAAGGCATGAAGAGCAGTGGCCTCCAAAGCAATGTTCTGACGTCACGTGGTAACGGGGTACCTCCCTCCTGTGGGAGCCGTGGAAGTGCAAGCACACGGGCTCACGTGTACTTGGTCTTTATCTCCAGCAGAGCCCAAAACAAGGGTGGCAGCGAGCCAGGCAGAGGGGCATCTGTTCTGACCATCTCTGTCCAGTGATCCAAGGCAGGGTTAGGAGAATTCGGGAAGACATCAGACACGGTGGCCAGAATCAGTTCAGCCCCCCTACAGACAAGAGCGAGTCCCAGCTGTGCGGGCCAGACCGCGGGAGGCAGGTGAACCTGCAAGCACACCTCACTCCGAAGAGCAGCCTCAGGGGCAGAGAGGACTTTTGCTCTCAGCTGTCAACAGCGAGGCCCTGGGGCATCCAGGCTGGCATCACGACAAGCATTAGGATGACATCTCCATATCCCTCCAAATGCATGTGATTATTCCAAATCCCAGGATCGTCCTGACGGCTGATTTCTAACTGCAGTAAGTTTGCAGAAAATAATTTATTCGTGTACAGGTGCGCTCTTATTCCCTCAACCGAATCAAAAACAACGAAAACTCGAACTCTTCGGTGCTGAATTGCAGGCCTGTCAGAGCTCAGCAAGAGAAGAGAAACGGGAATGAATCCAGAGCAAAGAAAGCCGCTGGCAGCAGGCGGGAGACAGATGGAAGCGACCAGACAAGGGCAGGAAACCGAAGTCAGATGCACAGCTTCGGGAGAGGGACGAGAAGTCAAGGAAGATGACCGAGGATCAGGGAGGCAGATGGGCGGCTGGGGCAGAGAAACGCATTCCAGGGGACACCTCCAGCCTCCTCCCGAGGGGCCAAGAAAGGGGTGGCACAGATGAGGCTGATTCGTGTCTTCGGGTTCTCCAACAGCAGGCACTTCCTTGAGGCTAATGAGACTTCTCAAAGACTCATCAGCAGGCAGGGAGGGGCAGATGTACCCCCCACAGACTCACAAGTCTCCCCTTCCAAGGGCCTGAGCCCTATACGGACTGCTGAGTCAGTGCTGCTTCCAATGACAAGGGCTCCGGGTCCCTGCGCTGAGCCCCAGGCCAGTGCGCCCAGCAAGGAGATGTCCTCCGCTGCTGGAGAGCTGAGTTTTCTAGCTGTACTCTGTGCTTCCAGCAGTTAGTGATCCAATACTCTGGCATCTCCCCCACATGGCAGTTCAGGGCGGCACCTGGCATTCAAGCAACCCCCACCCCCTCCCTGCACCACCCCTCACGAGTCAAAGTTGACCAATGCAAGTCTGTCACGCGGGCCACCGCCCACCCTTGCAGAAGGGACAGGCTCCAGCTTCGGTCCTAAGCGTCCTCGGCTCTCCCCAGAGCTGGACAGATCTCCAAGGACAAAGCACTCAGCTCAAACAGACGGAATGAGCAGGAGTTTCAAGTTCCATATTTCTGAGTGTGGCTACTGGCCGGGTAAAGTCCTCTCTGACCCTCAGGGCAAGGAGAAGCCCATTAGTGATACAGGATCTAAGGGATCCGCCGCCTGATATGTAATGAAAATGAATCGTTATTATGCTTCTTTTCAGCCAGTTTTACCCAAAGTTGAATTTTAATGCCCCCTCCCAGCATAAACTTTGACAGGGTCCCCGCTTGGCTTTTGAAAGTCTCTGGTCCCCTCACCAACAGAGTGGACTTTCCTTTATATCCAGAGGCATATATATCTTCTTGTACACAGAAGCCACATGCTGACCTCCTTACTCACAGACCCCCACACGCAGACCCCCACATGCAGACTCGTTTACACAAGACACTCCCCATGCAGACCTGCTTACACACAAACCGCCCCCATGCAGACCTGCTTACACGCAGACCCCCACGTGCAGACCTCCTTATGCATAGACACCCCACGCAGACCTCCTTTTGTACAATGTCATCAGAATGGGCATGACCCCCACTGGAAAGCACCCCCTTTAGCTTAGCCTATAGCCTCTACCCCACTTCATCCTAGGATCTAGAAAGGTTGCTGGAGGCCCAGCATCTCAGATCACTAAAATGATTACAGAGTTTCATAAAACCTATAATTGAGCCTAGTGTTCTGCTGAAAACAGGAAAATGAACGCAATCAAGAAGAAGAAGAAGGATCTGGGAGGCAGGGAGTAAAGTTTTCACTTTTTGCAAACCCCACAGAGCCCCCCAATCAACATATGCTTCACAGAAATGTGTTTGAGCTACAATTTTCATAACATCACAGGATCTAGTATTAATTTGTTGTCAACAGATAGAAATAGAAGTGAACATGTTTTAAAATCAAACAGACCTGTCTTCAAATCCTTTTTCCTCCACATCCTGATTTTTGGCTCTTAAGGCCTATTTCCTCATCTAGAACCTGAAAGTTATGATAACTACTTCACAGACGGCTGTGACCCAAAATTGAGCTCACGTACATGAAATTCCCTCCACACTTGCTTTACAGAGGAGACAGCTAGTAAGCCAAAATCTCCTTTTCTCTCCTGGGACACAAAGAATAAGAACATGCAAGGTTACTCTCTTTTCTCAAACAGGATGTTTTTTTACTGTACGGGCATTTTTTTTCTTTATTTTTTAGAAGATTTTATTTATTTATTTATTCATTTATTTGAGAGAGAGACAGAGAACAGAGGGAGGAGCAGAGAGAGAGGGGCAAGCAGACTCCGTGCGGAGCGTGGAGCCTGACGGGAGGCTCGATCCCACGACCCCGAGATCATGACCTGAGCCAAAATCAAGAGTCAGATGCTTAACTGACTGAACCACCTAGGCGGCCCTGATGGTCTCTTATTTTAGAACCAGATCTCCCATAAGTAAAGAAAATCAGACCAACTCATTATTTTTTCTTCCAAGGAAAATCAGTATAGTCAGATTTCCAAGGCCATACATGGAAACTGTGCCACAGCAGAGGAATTCATTGATTTAAAGGAATGACTTTTGGGTGCCTGGGTGGCTTAGTCGTTAAGCGTCTGCCTCCGGCTCGGGTCATGATCCCAGGGTCCTGGGATCGAGCCCCACATCGGGGTCCCTGCTCGGCAGGAAGCCTGCTTCTCCCTCTCCCACTCCCCCTGCTTGTGTTCCTGCTCTCGCTATCTCTCTCTCTCTCAAATAAATAAATAAAATCTTTAAAAAAAAATAAAATAAAGGAATGACTTTTTCCAGATCCTAGCCTAGGAGAGAAAATTTAGGTAAAATAAAACAAACAGGGGAGAGAATCCAAGCAGAGGAAGTAATTTGAAATATAAAAGGACCCCCAAAGAAACGTTACTGGTGTCAGGAGCTCTGTCACAAAGGAAACCGGATTTTTTTGTTGTTTTGGGGTTTTTCCCACTGCAGCATCTGACTGTGCACAGAAGCTTCTCAGAGGACCTGCCTGCTTTGGCATCACAGGGATGGCATTCTCCGGCTGCCGTTGAACTTGAGTGCGGACGAGTTCCAAGAAGCAGCAGAAGGAAGCGTTGGAAGAGGTGTGTGTAAGTATCTGGAAGCGATTCCCGACCTGCTACCCATTTCAGATGAGGTAGGTCCCCCAGTGCAGAGAATCCGCGAAAGCCGGTGTACATTCAGATTTTCTGTCTGTGCATGTACCCGCCCTCTCTCCAATACAATCCTGCCAGCTTCTAGACACCAGCCTCCAGCGCACTGCTTGCAACTCATAAATGGAACCCACGTCATGTGATAAACAGTATCCTGGGCAATGTCCCAACTGTAAACGTAACAGCAGGTGCCATGAAGCGCCTTCATTCCGTGATCCGCAGCACCGGCAGCTGATGCAAAGCCAGCCGGCAAGTAGACCTGTCCAGTTGGAGAGAGGGGCCAGTTCGTGTGTCCTGAGCATGCTGTCCTCTGGTGCTCGGGAGGAAGCCGAGAGCCCACCAGAAGCAGCTGAAGGAATGGGGAACAGAATGCTCTTCAGACCATTAGCCATGAACGTGGACCTGTGAGATAGGACATCCGTGGCAGGGAGTTGGAGATGGTGCTCCCTGACAAGAATCTGGGGACAAGCAATCCCATGTTGACACTGAGGGCTAACCCCACATGTTGACACAGAGGCAAGAACAGTATTTAAATCTTTTCTTCAGGGGCACCTGGGGGGCTCAGTCAGTTGAGCCTCTGCCTTCGGCTCAGGTCATGGTCTCAGGGTCCTGGGATCGAGTCCCGCATCGGGCTCCCTGCTCAGCAGGGAGTCGGATTCTCCCTTGCCCCTCCCCCTGTTCATGTGCTCTCTCTCTCTTTTTCTCTCTCAAATAAATAAATAATCTTTAAATAAAATAAATCTTTTCTTCACCAATGTTTGAAGGTAGGTGGCTTTGGTGGGTGGGTCAGGGGAGAAGTCCCATGCCTTCACTCTCATGGACAAAATGCAAGTAGTGATATTTACCTCACGGACCTATTCTGAAGCCTAAATGAGATCATACCTAGGTAATGACTGACACACACCAAGCCCTCAGCAGACACATGTTTGTTGACTCTTCATGCGAATCACGACCCTTCCGTCTGTCCACCCTGCACTGACACACCCCCACGTGCACACGGGGAACCTGAGGCTCTCTTCAACTCACTAGTTTTAACGGCAGAGTGTAGTTGGGCATCATGGGGTGATGCATTACATAGGCAGAGGACACTTCCATTGGAAATTTTCATAATAAATCATCTCTGTCAACATGACATTTTCCAGTACAAGTGCACAATTGCTCCCTTTTGCTTTTCTTTTCTTTCTTTTTCTTTTTTTTTTTTTTTTTTTTTTTTGAGAACCTTACCTAAGCAAAGCTGTAATTAAGGAAGTTGTGGACAGGAGATCAATTGAGAAGAGCAATTGGAAATATTAATAAGGTCCAGTCAGCCAAGCATCTTTGCCAACCTGTCAGCATCTGCGTCCCACACAAAAGTGAGTGTAGACTCTAAGAAGTGGGCACACGGGAGTGACAGTGAGGTGGGACTCTGTTCTCAGACGTTCCCAAATGTTAGCCGTGCATTTTGACAAGTGGATGATACATGTATCGACCATTACAGTATCATACAGAATAGGCTCACTGCCCTAAAAATACTTTGTGGCCTGCCTGTTTAGCCCTCCTTAACCCCAAACTCTGGCAACCGCTGATCATCTTATTGTCTCTATAGTTTTGCCTTTTCTAGAGTGCTATGTAGTTGGAATCCTACAGGATATAACCTTTCCAGATTGGCTTCTTTCACTTAGTAATATGCTTATACGGTTCCTCCATGGCTTTTCATGACTCAATAGCTCCTTTCATTCTAGTGCCAAATAATAGTCCCCTATCGGATGGACCACAGTTTATTAGCCATTCACCTCCTGAAGGACATCTTGGTTGCTTCCAAGTTTTGACAATTATGAACCAAACAGCTGTAAACATCCGTGTGCAGTTTTTTAGTGTGGACACATGTTTTCAGTTCATTTGGATAAATACCAAGGAGCAAGACTGCTGGATCCTATAGTAAGGGTATGTTTAGCTGTGCAAGAAACCACCAACGGTCTACCATTTTGTGTGCCCACCAGTAATGAATGAGAGTTCCTTTTGCTCCACATCCTTGGTGCTGTCAGAGCTCTGGATTTAGGCCATCCTAATTGGTGTGTGATGGTATCTCATTGTTTTAATTTGCATTTCCCAGATGATCTGTGATGTGGAGCATCTTTTTATATGCTCATTTGCCATCTTCTTTGATGGGATGTCTGTTCAGATCTTTTGCCCTTTTTTAAATTGGGTGTTTTGGTTTTCTTATTGCTGAGTTTTAAGAGCTTCTTAAAAGATATTTTGGACACCAGTCCTCTAGCAGATATGTGTTTTGGAAATAATTTCTACCATCCTGTGGCTTGTCTTCTCATGCACTTAACCGTGTCTTCCACTGAGAGGAAGTTTTAATATTAATGAAGTCCAACTTACCAATTTCTTCTTTCATGGACCGTGAAGTTTTGTAGATTTGCATTTTACATTTAGATCTATGATCTAAGTTAACTGAATTAATGTTGGGGTAAATTAAGGTCTCTGTCTAGGGTCACTGTTTTGTGTGTGGTCACCCCAGCTGTCCCAGCGCCATCAGTTGAAAAGACTATCCACTATCAGGGGAAACCAGGTGGCTCAGTCAGTTAAGCACCCCACTCTTGATTTCAGCTTAGGTCATGATCTCAGGGGTGTGAGATCGAGCCCCACAAAGGGCTCTGCGTGCAGCACCGAGTCTGCTTGAGATTCTCTCTCTCCCTCTCCCTCTGTCCTTCCCACCCCCCCCGTGTGTGTACTCTCTCCTTTCTCTAAAAAAAAAAAGAAAGAAAGAAAAAGAAAAAGACTATTCATTCTCCACTGAATTCCCTTTGCTCCTTTGAAAAAATTAATTTCTCATCAAAAACAACTCAGAATTAGCTATTTTATGTTCATGTGACAAAAAATAAGAAATGAGAGTCAGAGACTTACAGCATGTGTTACTAGGGGCAAAGCAGTGGGCACCCTGTCCCCGTTCAATCGGGGTGCTCTTCCATGCATGAGCCCCGGGACTTCCCTGAACCAGGTTTTCTCCAAACGGAACACCCTTGGAAGAAAATTCCCTGGGAAGGTAAGTTTGTGAAATGACAGGTAATCGATCCTTCAGCAGAGATTCCAACTGCATCTGCCTGCTGGGAGTCTCCATGGGAGTGAGCAGCAAGGTTCCCTGGGCATGGTTTCAAGTGCCAGATTTTCATTTTCTCTCCATCCTAACTCACCTCCTATGGGGCACATTCGGGAGAGGCTGCTCTGTGGTAAACATCTTCTGGTGCTGTTCCAGGCACAGCCCTGGGGTCTCTAGACATGGATCCCCTTGCCCACAACTTGCTCACCTCTAAAATCAGGACATTAAGATAAATGCGGGCTTCATTCTCCTTCTGTTCAGCCGGACAAGAGGGGCAGCCTCCCACCAGGCATCCCTCTCTTCTCTGCATCGAGTTTTTCAGGACCGAGTATTTTCCTTGCTTATTGAAAACCTTGCAAGTCTAGGGAGACGATCTCAAAGCCCAAGCGGAGGATCTAAGGACAGTCTTCTCTCCCCCTGGCAGCCATGTTCCCCTGAAATGTAGTGGGCACTTTCTTTCTTCCTTCCTTCCTTTCTTTCTTTCTTTCTTTCTTTCTTTCTTTCTTTCTTTCTTTCTTCTTTCTTTCTTTCTTTCTTTCTTTCTTTCTTTCTTCTTTCTTTCTTTCTTTTTCTTTCTTTCTTTCTTTCTTTCTTCCTTCCTTCCTTCCTTCCTTCCTTCCTTCCTTCCTTCCTTTCTTTCTTTCTTCTTTCTTTTCTTTCTTTCTTTTCTTTCTTTCTTTCTTTCTTTCTTTCTTTCTTTCTTTCTTTCTTTTTTGTTTTTTTAAGATTTTTACCTATTTACCTATTTATTTGACAGAGAGAGAGCGCGCGCACAGCAGAGGAAGAGGGAGAAGCAGACTCCCGGCTGCGCAGGGAGCCCCAGGCGGGACTCATCCCAGGAGGCTGCGATCATGACCTGAGCCCAACGCAGAGGCTTCATAGACAGAGCCCCCCAGGCGCCCTACAGTGCGCATTTTCACATGCATTCCCTGTGCCCCGGCTCATGTAAGCTGCCCTGGCCCAAATGCCAACTCGCTTTGGCTTCTAAAAGGTCCTATGCGGTGGTCACGATCTGAGGAGCCGAGCAGGCGTCTCCCCTCCTGGAGGCCTGCATCGATCTGGCCCCTGCAGAGAAGCCCCGTCCTAGCTGGGCAGGCGGAGGTTAGCTGCTCCGGAAAGCCTCCCTTTCAAGGCTCTCAGGGCCTCCTGGGCAGCCCGCCCTCTGGTTGCTTTGATTGGAGCAAATGATGGGCACTGCGCTCGCCTGGGGGATGGATCCGGGCGGGGGGGCACAGGACCCCGGGGCAAGAGAAGGGAAGGATGTCCTCACCAGCTCAGGACACAGAAAGAAACTGCTTCTTTCCCTTCAGGGTGATTTCAATTGCAGTTTTCAAAGATCTCCGCCAAATCCAGAGGCTTGGGTGTCAGTTCTGCCCAGCTCAGGAGCGATCGAACCCAGCGGGCCCCTAGGAGCCCCACGTGGGCCGCCCGGGGTTGGCGGGAGGGGAGTGGGCAGCTGCAGGGGGGCCCCGGGCAGATGCGGGTCGGGAACAGGAGCTGATGGTCAGCAACACGGCTGACGCTTGCTGCACCCGGCAGCTCTCTGGGGAAGGATCTGCTATTGTCCAGCTTTGTACCTGGAGAAATTGAAAGACAAAGACACCTGCCGGAAGTCTGTTTCCTTAGATGGGAGACTCTGCCATTATTCCCAACACACGGGGCGCCTGGGTGGCTCAGTCGGCCAACCGTCTGCTTTCGGCTTAGGTCGTGATCTCCGGGTTCTGGGATCGAGTCCCAGGTCCGGCTCCCTGCTCCGTGGGAAGCCTGCTTCTCCCGCTCCCTCTCTGCTCACTCTCTCTCTCTCTCTCAAATAAATAAATAAAAATCTTCAAAAAAATTATTCCCAACACATGCTAGGTGCTTAATAAATATTTGAAAATGGAAGAATGAAAGAATCAATCAATTCCTCTGCTCAATCAATAGCACAACCTGAAACCTGAGTGGGGACGAGAGGGTTGCCAGCGACAGTGAGGGGATGCAGCTGCTCACCGAGGTGTCAGCTCACTGAGATGTCCAGCTGTGGGTCACTGGCACTGTGCCTTGGGGGCCCTCGATCTGAATGTCAGAAGTTCGGTGCTGGGCACCCAGCTGGTTCCGACTGATGCCTGGGTGTGGAGGTGGAGGGAAATGGCAAGGCAGAGCCCACCGAAGGCCTTATCAGGGCCTCCACTCTGCTCGGGGGGGCAGCACTCACTGGCTGTCAGTCTGACACAGCCCCCACCTGGAAGGCAGCTGAGGTGGGGTCCGGCCAGGGAAAGAGCTGAGATGTGCTGAGTACCTTCGTGTGCTTGGTCCTAACATAAGGCTATTAGAAAGGCAGTCCCAGTTCGGTGTGGTTCTGACATGCACAAGTTTCACTTACCGTAAGATAGAAGATTCCTGTGCCTTCTACAACACGATTTTCATCAATTACCGCAGTATTTTAACTGCGGGTGATTGCATAAAGTTCAAACTGCCCTGTAGCTCTTCAGCCTGGAAATCACAACATGAATAAAAGACGTACATCAGGAGCTGTGACCAGTAACATTTCCTGCCACGTCGGCCAGGGATTGGCCCCTGCTCATCTGTCGCTGGGTCCCTGCATGGCAGGAGCTCCAGCTAGCTGCAGAGACGGTGGACTGCCTGGTGGAGGAAAGCAACAAGCCAAAACAGATTTAGCAACCCAGCCTCAGTCACTGCCCTAAGAGGCTAAAATAGACAAGGGCCGACTCCCCCATTCCATTGTCCTCATGGACAGTGCATGTCCAACATTTCCCCATCCTCCTCATGCCCAGAGGGTTTGGAAGAGCGTCTCAGGCCTGGGACACCCACCCCTGGGAATGGAGACGCCTGAACGAGGGGTGCCAATGTGCGGGCCAGGGCGCCAGAGTCCTCGAGTGCAAGCTGCATAGAGGCTGCCCTACGGGCTAAGCACTGGGCCTGACGTGAGCAGGGGGCCTCCCCGGCGGGCTTGCCCCTTGGAGCCTGTGCAACTGTCCATGGTCGGCCTGAACATTGCACAGAGTGTTCGGGCCAGGAGCCAGAATCCCGGGTGCACGGAGAGAAGAGTGCGTCCTCGTGTTGCCCCTGTGTCTTCCTGGAGAAAGGAGCACGACATTTTGTCAAAACAGGAAAGCAGGATGGTGCAGCTAAGTGAGGCGAAGTGAGGGTGCTGGAAGGGAAGTGAAATCCAGTATAAAGGGAAGAAACGGCAGAGGACGGGATGTGCACAGTGCTGTCCTTGGTGCCCCGGAGGTGCCCCAGAGAAACCCGCTGTGGCAACCTCCCCCTATGAATGAACATGGTGGTTTTGACGGACCGGCCGTGGGTGATCCTGAAGGGGTGGCGCCTGGAAAAGTCTTCCCACGGAAGGAGGGTGCAGAGGACAGAAAGCACAGAGGACAAAGTGGCAGGAGCTAATCCATACGTACAAAGCACAGGCAGCTTGCTGAGGCACAGAAAAGAGGGAGAGAGAACAAGTGGGGGAGGGGGGGGACAGAGGTAGAGGAAGAAGCAGACCCCTCTTGCTGAGCAGGGAACCTGACGGGGGGCTCGATCCCAGGACCCTGAGATCATGACCTGAGCCAGAGACAGACGCTCCACTGACTGAGCCACCCACACGCCCGTGTCCAAACTCCTCTTAATACACATGTAACAAAGATGGAAAACACTGATTCTCAACATTCCTGATGTGCTAAATTACTGTGTACTATAAAACATCACTCTACTGTGTTTTATTCTCCTACATATCTGTAACCAGCAATGGGAGTGTTTTTAACACTTTCACAAATTTTTTTCGAAGGTCACAAAACAATCGTCTTTCTCCCCATCGAATATTAAGATGGCCTTGGGGGTTCCAGCTTGCACGGTCACTGCTGTGTAGCTCCAGGGGCTGCCTGCATTATCTGATGTGATCCTCACAGCAAATCTGAGAGTATATTGACTCGTTTCTTTGTTTTTTAAGATTTATTTATTTTAAAGAGAGTGAGAGAGAGTATGAGTGGGAGGGGCAGAGGGAGAGGAAGAGAGAATCTCAAGCAGATTCCTCGCTGAGCGTGGAGCCCAACGCAGGGCTTGATCCCACGACCCTGAGATCATGACCTGAGCCAAAATCAAGAGTTGAAAGCTTAACCAACTGTGCCAACCAGGCACCCCTGTATTGACTCATTTCTGATTTGAGGTGGACATTGAAACTCAGAGCAGTGAATTCACCTGTCAGAAGTCACACGTTACAAGGTGTGCAAATATTTCACTTGAGAAATATTTGTTTCCCAGAGAAATGGCTGCCGGGGTCAATCCACTGGCCACGGACAAGGGCCCCTGTGGTTCCGCAGCCTCTCCAGAATTGACATTTCTGGACTCTTTCTGCATGCCTGTGGAATGAGCACATGTCCTCAACTTTCCCTTCTCTCTTCCCGGATACTGTTAAACATCTGCCCGTGAGTTTGCTGCCTATGCGTTTTCATGTTTTAAGACGCCTGTTCAGGTCTTTGCCATCTTTCTATCGATCGTCTGTGCTAATAATGAGCCTGTCACCAGAGAAATTGCCTCCGCATCTTATCCTGAAAGAACACGGCCATTTCCAGGTCCCAGCCCCATGTGATTCCTCTCACTGGTCTTATCTGAGATGAGTTTTACTGTTGTAAGACTTCGGAGCAAGTCGTACTCACACTAAGGGAAACTTCTAGATGTTAGAGAGGAGGGAGGGATTAGTCTGGCCCAAGACATGCCCCCTTGAATGAGGGAATATTTCAGACCGGGTTCCAATGAGTGCCTTAGAAATTCCCAGTGGGTGAACAGGCAGATCCTCTGAGTTGGACAAGTATAGACGTCATCTAGGTGATAATGGATCTCCGTGGAGAGGATCCAAGCATCAGAAAATAGCGAAGGGTCTTGTGGAAATATGTTCATCCCCTGGAAGCTAGGTCCACGGAACAAGGATAAGGTGAGGACAGCCTCGCTATGAGACAGGCTGGTGGAAGCAGGTTGAGACAGCAGGATCTGCCCTGAGTAGGAGCCCACAGGCTGGTGAATGTGGATTAACACGAACATTGAGTTAATACAAAGAGGGTGGGTGGGGCTGGGTTTAAGTCAAGCTAGGATTTAGACATGTCCTGCGCAACCACTCCTAAAGTGAAGGAATCATTTTCTAAGATGAAAGGACTGGGTGTGAGTAGCAGCGAAGGAGATTCTGGAATCTATTCTGGGTTCCGGGAGTCATGGCTTCCAGGTGGGGGCTGGTGGCTTCATTGAAAGGCCCAAGTGTTGAAAGACAGAGCTGTTGACACAGTTCCTGGTTCATTCAGGACTAACTCAAGAACCACTAAACCGTCATGCAGGAAGCCTCTTTTTGAAGAACTACAGAGGAGAAAAAGATTACCATCTTTTTTAAATGAATTTTTTATATTCAATGTATTCCAAACACCTGAGTTTATTCAGGGACAGAATCGAGTAAGATATAACACCCGCCTGGAAGCTGATGGTAATAATGGCATGGATTTAGTTTTTAACCAGTGTGACTTCACTGTACTAAACACTTTAAATGGATTATCTCATTGAATCTTATAAAAACCACATAAACTAGGTACCAGCAGTATCCTCATCGGAAAAGGACACATAAAAAGGAATTTTCCCAAGGTCACCCACACAGTAAGTAGGAAAGGAAGAATCTGAACCTAAGCCATTAGACCCTGGAGTCCACATGCTTAACCACCTGACCTGTTTTCCAAACTTTTCTTTGACAGGGGAAGGAAGTTTCTCCCACAGTCTCCTCAAACCGTAACTCATTTTGTAGTAATGCTAATCACCTAAAGACATATGCTAAGTGTAAATTCCTTTAGGTCCCATGCAAATATAACATGGAACACATCTACAGGTAACAGATGAACTGCAACACCAATATAATTTAATATAACACATGAACGAGGCAGGGAATGTGGTTTTGCAATAGTAACTTGCAACTGTATATCTGTGAGCCCAAGCACCTGCCATGACTCCCACCTCCCACCATTTCCCTGTGTTCCAGTGACGGTGAAATTCATTATTGTGGTGTGTCATGGTACCATCTGGCCTCCACCAGGTGAAAGCACATCACTCATGAGTTAATTCACCTTGTGCTTTTCCCATTAGCAGGGGACAATGAAAGAAACATTCCTTGGCACCAACTGAAATATAAACATAAACCAATATGTGGCCATTCAAATCTCTTGCCTGTGATCGGGTGTAAGTTAGCAATCTCCTATTGGAAATTGGGACCCCGGATTGAGAAATACTTTATTATGTTCTTCTACATCCCTCATAACCAAAAAAGCAACTGTCTCCCTGTATGATAAATGCCAAGGCAGAGGAAAATGCAGGGGCCCGTGGGATTGTAGAGAGCATCACCCATCAGCCCTAAGAGGATAGGAAAGTTTTCCTGAAAGTGTGATTCATGGGCTCATTGTTGAAGAGGCTGGCTTGTAGAGGAAGACAAGGGTTTTCCAGGAGGAGGAAACAGCGTAAGAAAAAGCAAGCGGACAAAAAACAGTATGATATATGCATAAAACAGAAAAAAAATGTAATCCGTGAAGAATAAAAGCAGGGAGAGGAGGTTGGGGAAGAAATACAGGACATATCATAGGATATTTATTTTCACTTGTACATGTCTATCTACATCTTCATCTAGATCCACAACTGCATCTGCATCTAGATCCACATCTACATCTGCATCTAGTGCCACATCTGCATCTTCATCTAGAACCGCACCTACACCTGCATCTAGAGCCACATCTACACCTGCATCTAGAGCCACA
>NW_022589747.1:3636704-3649179 GCF_004348235.1 Phoca vitulina
TAGAGCCACATCTACACCTGCATCTAGAGCCACATCTACATCTGCATTTGGAGCCACATCTACATCTGCATCTAGAGCCACATGTACATCTGCGTCTAGAGCCACATCTACATCTGTGTCTACATCTACCTATACATTCATATCCATGTCTACGTCTATATCAATATTCCCAACCCACCCATGCCTATGGGATGCAGTCAAGACAATGTCTCTGAAGTTTCCATGTCTATTTCCTCCACACCAACTATACAGAGAACACCTCTGCTGTGTTTGCAATGGGAAGATCAAGACTGTGGATCAGGCAATCCTCCCACAATCCCCCTGGACATCCACCTGCCTTGTCAGCTTCCTGCATCCCGACATGCCAGGCCTGCAAGAGGCAGGGCTCCTCAGCTGACAAGAACAACATTTGGAACTCTTTCATTTCCCACCCTTGGCATTTGCTCCTGTAATGTGGCCACGGTTTGCTAGGTCCTTAAAATTACATTCCCACTTCCCCCCGCTCTGATCAGCTCTCATGGCTACATTCCTTAAAGCAATAAATTTCATTTACAATAATGTTTCTTTAATAAGGACATGTTGGCCAATATTCATGTGCGCTTACTTGCATAGCATTTTTTCATCCAAGAGCCTGTGCCAACACTAAGAAGGTGAATTTCGGAAAAGAAGAAAAGCAGAAAGAAGAAAATAAACATGACCCCAAGCCCCCTTCCTGGAGTTACTGCTGACATTTAATGCGTTTTGCTCAGACTACTTCCTCTGCATATTGAGAACATATGGAATTCTGGGTTGTACCCTTAACATTATAATGTCACCATGTCTATATAACTTTGACTATATTGGAAAATAATTTAATGGCTGTGTACTATTTCTTTATATTCCTTCATATCATTGCCCGCACTGCTACCGTATTTTGATCCTTCTTTGGCTCATGTGTTCATTTATCAAATGCTTATTCAGTGCTTAGCAGCAATCAGGGCAGAACACTTAGATGAGTGAGACAGTCCAAGTCCCTGTCCTCGAAGGGCTTACAATCAAAGGGACAGAAACTGATAATGACCACGTGAACAAAAGCAACGAGATACCAAATTTACCCATATTATACACCAACTATGTGCGGTGAAAATTTTTCAGTTTTTAACTTTTTTTATGACCCATGGTCCACATAATTTCCCATCTACTCAAGTGCCAGTAAAAGATCAAGTTCAATACATCTTAGGACCCACCAAGACACAGGCTGATTTATACAATGGAAACACTTTGCTTAGCTAAATCTTAGATTCTGTGCTTAAAATATCGCATCACTTAGATTCCTGCTCCTTGCGCGGTGTTGGTTTTGGGATGCCTGCCTGCAGTATCCGCCCTCAAACCCTCGGCTTGCGGGGTCATCTTAATCCTGACCCCTAGGTTGGCTGGGCCATGTATTCTCAGCATGTCTGCTGGGGCACATGAGAATTTCCAGGTCCTTTGGCTGACACAGGAAGCCCAGGGGATCTGAAGGGACATCGCAGAACTCCTTCACCACCAACACCAGCAGCACATAAGAAACTGTCAGAAGAGCAAGTTCGTGTGCCCCACCCAGATCTCCCAATTCAGAAAGTGTGTGGGGCCCGGCTATCTGCATGTTGAAGGGTTTGGGGCACGCTCGGGGAGTTGCAGATGTTCACTCAATTTGAGAAGCATTGCTGTAAATGACTGCATTGTGCACTGGCCCCAAGGTCTGTGCAATCTGAATGGCGGTATCATCTGTACTATCAATCTAGATGTCTCTAAAAACCCATCCCCGTGCCAAGGCACAACCCCAAATAGTGGACGAAAAACGAGGCTTTCTGGGGCGCCTGGGTGGCTCAGTTGGTTAATGTCCTGTCCTACACCTGCATCTAGAGCCACATCTACATCTGCATAAATGCATCTGCTTTCGGCTCAAGTCATGATCCCAAGGTCCTGGGATCGAGCCCCGCATCGGGCTCCCTGCTCTGCCGGGAGTCCTCTTCTCCTTCTCCTTCTCCTTCTCTGCTCTCTCTCTCTCTCTCAAATAAGTAAATAAAATCTTTAAAAAAAAAAAAAAAGAAAAGAAAAAGGAGGCTTTCAGAAGTGAGCTGTCCCTGTCCTCTGCATCACCTCGCACAGCTTGAGGGGTTGGCCTGGCGGCCCCAAGCCTTGCATTGTGCCCCCTCTACCTCGTGCCCTGAAGCAGCAAGGCTGGATTTCCTGCAGCCCCGGTGCGAGACTACACAAGGGGTGCTGTCCTATGCATCCTCCAGCTTCCACTCCCGGATGCTACTCAGCCTTGGGAACTTCTCTCCTTCCTGCTTTTCCGATGGCTCCTGTGTGTCCCCACAAAGCCTGATTCACAATCGCATTATCTTGATATCCGCTCAGACAACAACAAAAAAATCTACTTGACAGTCAGACTGGAGAAACTAGTTTATTGATTTAACAGGTATGTCT
Source organism: Phoca vitulina (assembly GCF_004348235.1). NCBI lineage: Eukaryota > Metazoa > Chordata > Mammalia > Carnivora > Phocidae > Phoca > Phoca vitulina. The sequence goes on from NW_022589747.1 coordinate 3,639,156, forward strand.
TCTCCCTCTGGAGTTTTGCTTTAATGAGTGTGGTCTCCTGGGCACACACACACAAAAAAAGTCAGAATATGGAAATACACTGAAAAAAAACCCAAAGTAAGATCCCTGTTGTGCCGACACAAAAATAAATATGAATTCTTTTGTTCAACAAGTTTTGTTCAACCCCTGGAGCCTGGGAATGTATCTTGTTACCTGGCAAGGGGGAAGCTGGATTGCAGATGGAATTAAGGTCTCCTATCGGCTGACATTGGGATGGGAGATTATCCAGTGTGACTGGACGAGTAAGAGCCCAAACTGCGTCTGCAAAAGGGCGTCCGGTTCCTGCATCCACCCCACTGACACCTTCTTGCCGTAGCCTCTAGAATGTACTTTTTTGCATGACAGCCAAGTTGAGAACCACTGGTACAATTACCACCTCTCCAGAGACCCCGCAGACTATTCTGTGAAGCCTTCGCCAGTTGGAAAAAAAAAAAAAAAAAACCTCTCCCTCTGAAATTCAGTGGCATTTTCGCTGTACTTTTAGCTATTGGCAATTCACAAGTTTTTGCTTTCATTGCATATTCTTCTTCCCCGGACCCCTGAGCTACAAGCCCGCGAGAGCCGGGAAGTGGTCTGCTCTGCCCTAAGAGCCTCCTGCAGGGGCAAGTAGGTGTCTGAGCCCCTAACTAGAGAAGTCGGCAAAAGAGATTCTTGAATGAGCAACCACGCACCACTCTCCCCAAGTTTGTGCTCCACAGCCTGCATAAAGCGTGCCTTTTAATTATCCCCCAAACCGCCAGGAGAGCAGGATTCTCAGCCTCATTTTATAGCTGATAAACTGAGGCTTTTAATGACATTCCATTGTTTGCCAAAGGGTCTGGGGTGGGACTCCGGCTCGCAGCCTCTCACTGCCGGGCTAGGCTCCCTTCCTGCCCAGGAGCAGAGAGACTTCTCTGGATCCTGTCTTCAGATCGGGGAGCTTCTGCAGGTTCTGTCTCCCACCCTCCATCCTCTGCTTCCTCACTTGCACATTTCCCTAATTCCTCCTTTATCTCCCCTAGATTCGCCCTCTGCCAAGGGCTTCAGACTCAGGACTTCACGGCATGCTTTCCTGCTCCGACGTTTGCCTCCCACACCACCTCCAGAATCCTCCTCCAGGCTTTGTGCCCCCCCACAGCTGGTCTGGGTGGCTCAGATCCCCAACCAGCCTGGGCCAGGAGCCCTTCACCGCTTGATTATTCGGGAGGCGGGGGATCCCAGCCAAGGACAGCTTCTTGCACAAAATGGGCACCAGTAGACATTTGTTAGACTGGCACACGGTTGAAATGATATCCTGGGGTGCAGATGGGTCCAAGCATGGTGAGGAATCATCCTCAGCCCCTCACATAACACACCATGCCATCAGAACTGTAGCCCAAACCAAAGGGCTGCAAAAATCGACAGTGAAATAGAGATTTTTACGGTCACAAGGACCAGTGCTGCATAGTAAACTATCTTTTGAAAACTATATTGCCACAAATCTGGGAGTGAAATAAACGAAATCAATAGCAGGGCAAGGAGTGAATAATCGAGCCAACTCAGAGCTAGAAGCAGGTTTAGCCTGTGTCCTCAGAGCATCTTGCTCTGTTCTCTGCTTCCCACTTAAAATGCAATAGATTCAAAAGTGGGCAGCTTACTCAGCATCATGTTCCCTGTTCCCTGGGAATCATATACCGCCATATAGTCATTAGCATTGAAATGCATGCCTCTAGGTTAAAGCTCCAACTCCAGCTGCGCTGGGAGCTGCAGGGAAAGCCTCCCCCACAGTCGGCCCCATATAATCATCAGCTTGCATCTTGTTTGCGTGTTTGTTTTTCCTTGCTGATGTTCAGCCTTTTGCAATTAATCCATTCATTCCTTCTTTCTGCAAACATTTACGGAGCATTTCCTCTGCCCCAGTGCCAGGATACTTACAGAGATTAAAAATGAAGAGACAGAGCCCCTGCTATGGAAAAAAAAAAACCCACAAAATGATTGTAGGTGACCAAACATCCAGGTTTGCCCCAGGACTGGAGTGTCTCCTCTGTCCTATCAGTCCCGAGACCAAGGAAGTCCTGGGCACATCAGGACACCTGCTCAACCCTGACAGAGTTAAAAGGCTGGTAGATCATTATGACAGTGTGAATTGCTAACCTCGGATATCTCCAGAATGTTTAGGACGTCCCCACATGGCCCAGCATCTGCAGGCTTGGCTGTGGCCATAACTCGGGGCCGTCGAGGGCTGGGAGAACAGCCGTGGCTCTGGACACCCCACCACTCAGGAGTCCATGTGGAAAACGTGCCAGGAGGTCTATATGCAGCCAAACACCAACGCTATTCCCTAAGGAATAAGAAAAAAAAACGCCCACCATCTGCTATAGACAGAATATTCGTGCCCCCTTCCCTGCCCAAATTCACATGATCCCCAGGGCGCTGGTATTTGGAGGTGAGGGATTTGGAGGTGATTAAGTCTTGAGGGTGGAGTCCCAGAGACCCCAGAGAGCTCTTTTCCTCTTCCACCGTGTCAGGGGTAAATTGCCGCGACTATGCTCATTTCCTCGTAGGGAGCCAGTGCAAGTTGTACACCATCCGCATGGCCCTGGCTGAGATCCACCTGCTTCCGCTCACCAGCCCTGAGTTACCAGTTACCTGGTATCCCACCAAAGCCGCTGCTGTGAGCCATAGGATCAACGAATGCATTTTTAGCAACAAGCCCACAGGTTCTATTTGCATTAATGAAGGTTTTTTTTTTTTTTAATTTTTTATTGTTATCTTAATCCCCATACATTACATCATTAGTTTTTGATGTAGTGTTCCATGATTCATTGTTTGTGCATAACACCCAGTGCTCCATGCAGAACGTGCCCTCTTTAATACCCATCACCAGGCTAACCCATCCCCCACCCCCCTCCCCTCTAGAACCCTTAGTTTGTTTTTCAGAGTCCATCGTCTCTCATGGTTCTTCTCCCCCTCCGATTTCCCCCCCTTCATTCTTCCCCTCCTGCTACATTAATTGTGGAAGAATCAATTTCTGTTGCGATGGTAAGAACATAGAGAAACGTTCACAGGGAGAATCACCAGGAATCTCAGGCATCTGGGCACGGACTGAGATGTCCTCCTCCTTTCCCACCCCTCCTCCCCCACCTCCCATGAGCACTCGCCTCGCACACATCCTGCCCACAAACTCAAGAGGGTTCCGGCCCACCGCCCTGTTGCAAGCAGTTCCATTTGTCAGTGGGTCCCTAGATGTGATCTGGGGCACGTGACAGCCCATTCTCTACTTCTGGAATCACGCCGGGATGGCCTCCGGCAAGGTCTATATCTCATGACCCACACTAACTGGACACAGGACAACGTCTGACTCGGAAAGACCCATCCACAGAGTGAGTTAAGTGGGACCATGTGCAAAGAGAGGAAATGGGTCAGGAGGAGAATTACTGAGGAACAGACCTGAAAGAGATCTTGCAGCCCCTAAAAGTCCCCAAAAAGGAGGGTTTCAGATCCCAATGTTCTTGTGAATTTCTTAAATGAGCCAATACATATAAAAGCTTTGGAAGACCACATGTTCTTCCAAAGTCAGGGCACTGTAAATGTTGGCCGCTATTATTTTGGGTTTCTATGAGCTTGTCTGTGGTAATGTTGGAAAATAAATGTACTAGGGCAACCTAAGTGGATCCCATTGGTCCACTACTAAAGACTGTGCCAAATTATAGGACACAGTGAGTCTCCCCCACCGCCTGAAATCGGCAGAATTGTGAATGGTACTTATTATTCAAACTAATCAAATAACCCGAAAGGTTGTTTTCAGGATCCACATATCTCCATCTACATGTCAGTTTGGGTGTTTCATTTTCTTTGATTGTCCGTAATATAACCCCGCATAATTGGGTTTGGCACCAGATCAGAGAAAGTTTTATATTTTACAAGGATGGCTTATTTTTAACATCTGCTGAGCTCCTGTTAACGTACATTCATCCAATGCAACAACTTCTGGTCATGAGTCATAAATTAAACCTGAGCCACAGAACATAGTTTTATTTTAATCTATATCATAAACCTGGCAAAACCCATGACTCAGACGACTATGTGGGGCATATGGCTAAGTCTGACTCAACACAAATTACTTCCCGGAAGCCATATGCCGACAGGCTTTTGGACTTACCTCTTGTCATATTTAAAGGAAGCGTCTCTTTGAGTTGTTAGCGTGTGCATAGAAGTTCTGAGATGAAACCCTGAGAGCACCTTAGGTATAAATACTCAAAAAGGACTGGGTGGACCTCATCCTGGCATGTCAGAAGCTGGACAGGCCAAGGTCAGCAGAAATTAACAGGGGAGGGGCCCCTGGGTGGCTCAGTTGGTTGAGCGTCCAACTCTTGGTTTCTGCTCAGGTCATGAACTCAGGGTCGTGAGATCGAGCCCCACGTTCGGCTCTGCGCTCAGCGTGGAGTCTGCCTGAGATTCTCTCTCCCCCTCCCTCTGCCTCTCCCACCCCCCTGCTTGCATGCACTCTCTCTAAAAAAAAAAAAAAAAAAATTAACAGGAGAAAGTCACCAGTCTCATCAGACCCAGACCTGGACCTGGGAGTGACCATCAGGGATAAGTAAGATGCTGTCTAGGGGGGCTGGTGAGAGGAAGGTCCATTCCTGGTCTGTCACAGTCAGAAGGAAGGGTGTTACAGGCAGCGGCTGTGGCTGTGACCTGTTCACAGAGGGCCACCCAATGGGCTGAGTGGGAGCTGAATTCCAGCCACATTCCCTTAGTGAGCTCTGGCATCAGCATGCATGCGTGGTAGGAAGGGGGGCCTTTCCTAATGCACCCCAAGATGCATTAGTGATTGGGGGCCTTAGCAGGAAGTCATTACATATGTGCAAAGTCATTCGGGCGGTCAATCAATAATTAAACAAAGAAATACTTATCAGATATAGAATCAACTTCCAAAAGAATGAAAAAAATGCATTCAAATTATGACCCTTAGGTTGAAAGAAAGAAGAAGATGGGGAAGAAAGAAACAAGGAATCATTGCACTGTATGATAAGCTGTTAAATACCGTTTATTTTATAAGTCTGTGAGTAAGTTACTTCATTTGAGATTTCAGAATTACAGAAAGATATGTCTCATAAAACAGTTGAAGAACAAAAGAGAGACAGGCTGAACCGCTACCCAGTATGAAGGTCACAAACCAGTTCAGTGTGACAACACCACTCCCAAGGAGGTCGTCATCTCCGTGGTAACCAAGGGAGTGCCGCCAGTAGGGAGGACTCCAAGGACAGGCAGAATTCCAGCCTGAGAAGAATATATTTCTGTCACCAGTTCCCAAAGGACAGCCCGTGCCAATGCATCAGTGGTCCTCAGTCCAACGAGCACAGAGGATATTTTATCATCAAATTACTTTTTTTTTCAATTAAAATGAATGTTCTTTCTTCAAATCATAAGGTGGATGGAGTAGGGAGCATGCATTACAAGGATTCATCTAACAGGATCAGATTCCGAGGAACGTAGGAATTGATTCCTATCCCCATCAAAAGGCAGTTGTATGGATTGTATGGATTTTTTAAAATTCAACTTAATTAGCTGTTCTGAAGATTTGTTTTCCTAGTTTTGACCATCGGAACCCTTACGAGCCACAAGGGAATTGTGTTTTGCGTTTTTTTCGTACAAGGAGTGAAGCCAGGACCTGTTGATCCAACCTGGAGCAATCCCTTTGACGGGATTCAGTAGGAACAGAGGGAAAACATACAGGGTTGAGGGATCATTTAATAGTCAAAAATAAATAAATAAAAAATAAAATACTTGATTGGTAGTTACATCTAAATTTAAAGAAAGTTGGATTTAGAGAATAAATAGGCTTTCTGCCGGTTAGTGCCATTTATCTTTAAAATATAAACATTTTAAAAATAAATAAATAAAATAAAATAAAAGCATTTTTAAACTAAAAAAAAAAGAGAAGAACCAATCAATAAAAAAAGCACATAAATACTTGTCAGATATACAATCCGCTCCCAGAAGAATTTGACACAAAGCGTTCAAAGTTCAAAGTACAGCTCTTAGGTGCAAAGAAAGTGTGTGGCGAGAGGGTAAATCCTTCCTAATTGGGGATGCTAAAATGACTCCCGTCTTCTGAAAGTGATAGTATATAGTAATTTATTACCTTGAGTTACATTTTTGATTAATTTAAAAGTTACCAACCTCATGATCGTGTCTCCATTTTATTTGTTTTAATTATATTAGTCCTTGAATTCCAAGCCTTGAACCCACTTTATAGATGTGTAGATTGATGTCCTAATCAATTCAACCCCAAAAGTGGTTGGAAAAAAAAGAAATAGAGTAAGAATTAGATAATGCTCATTTGTTGAAACAGCTTAGGAGGACAGAACCTAACCTAGGAGGAATTAATAAACTGGTTAACTATCCTGGAACTAAACTAGCACTAGTTTCTCACAGGTAAAACTCTTGTAAGAATTCACTGATGCGGTCAGCCCTCCATTCAACAAATTTTGTGAACATTTCCCCTGCCCCAGCCAGGGTCCTGGGTGCTAGATTCACAGGAAGACGCAATTAAGGAAAACAACGCTTCCAGAAAAAACTACCATATAAAATAGAAACCCGGTCATATGACAAATCCAGAAAAGGTCTTATAAAAGGCTATAAAGGATGACTAGATTTATGTCTTATTATGTAATTATATTATTGACTATTTTAAACATTATCTGCTATACCACTCTACTTTGGGAAACATGCATTATGAACTTACCAAAAAAAATATATCCTTTACTTTATTTGAATTATCTCCAGAGAAATAAATATTTCAACCAGTAGACAAGTAGAGTCTAATTATTTGCAACCTCTTGTGGAAGCAGATGGGTCCCACTACATCGAGCCAATCCCCGAACTGGTCAAAGCAAATTCTCAAAGTTGCTTTGACCAGTTATCTATTTTTATCCCCAGATTGAATTGATTAGGACATCAATCTACACATCTATAAAGTGGGTTCAAGGCTTGGAATTCAAGGACTAATATAATTAAAACAAATAAAATGGAGACACGATCATGAGGTTGGTAACTTTTAAATGAGCACCTGTCATAGGGCTTCTGACCTCCCGAGGGCGGGCAAGGCAAATCTGAATACAAGAGAGAAGTCCTTCTAGCCCGTGTTAAGGTGAGAGTGTCAGGAGGGGAAGTATGAAGGGGGTAAATCAGAGGAGGAGATGAACCATGAGAGACAATGGACTCTGAAAAACAAACTGAGGGGTCTAGAGGGGAGGGGGGTGGGGGGATGGGTTAGCCCGGTGATGGGTATTGGGGAGGGCACGTTCTGCATGGAGCACTGGGTGTTATACACAAACAATGAATCATGGAACACTACATCAAAAACTAATGATGTGATGTATGGTGATTAACATAACATAATAATAAAAAAAAAGAGTGTCAAAGACCCTTGTAATTGTTCAATGGTATGAATCCATACAAATTTCCTAATGAAGAAAGTTAAGAATTCACATCTGTGGTGGATACAAGTGATAAACATTTTCTAGAAAACATTTTCAAAATATGTTTACAGAACCTTAACATTAGGATATTCTTTGACCCAATAATTGGGTTTCCAGCAAAAATTTTGAGAAAATCATCAGAAATATGGGCAGAAATTTATATATTCACCACACTTTTATAAGTAAAAGCAAAAATGTGAAATCTCCAACACAGAATAATGGTTAAAGAAACTAGAGTGGACCCACAAAGTACAATCACAAGATGTAACTTTTAAAAAAAAAGCAAGTAATGATGTAGGGAAATTCATATGATTGGATATTAAGTGAAGAACAGCAGAATGGAGAATTAATATGCCAAATGATTGTAATATTGTAAAAATCAATCATGACTCTCTGAGAAATGGGAATTTAGTTGGTTTGATTTTTTTCTTTGTAACTTCTACCGTCTTAAAAATGTATACAAGGAGCACGTAATTCATCCATTGCTGGGGGAATTCTCTCCTTTTGAGATTTTGCTTCTCCACGCCACACACTTATATACCCAATTTTGTTAGAAAAGAAATTTTCCTTTTGCTCCTCTAAGGTCAAAGCCTGGTCATAGTTTGCAAGAGGCAAGTGACACTAAGTTTCCCCACGATGCTCGTTATCCAAAGTGTCAGTTTGATGGAAACCTCTGCCCTATGTGCTCCCCAAACCAACGCACTTGCTTTAAAATCCATGTTAGAATAAAACCGCTTTCTATTTTTTGGAAAAATGGCTTCCAAGCACAGCACAAGTGCTAATAATTTGCAGTCTCCAAACAACTGTCAAATTGGCAAGCCCTGAGTTTACAGCTGCTACAGTTCCCACTTGCTTTAGGAATATGTACAATTTACTACGGAAAAGACCACCGGGCACAGTGGTAACTCTGGTTCATATAAACAAATGTGTGCTATTCAGAGTATCTGCTTGATGCTCATGCTTGCTTGTTATTGATAGGTTATAGGGATATATCATGATTTACTTTGGAGACTCATAAGAATATTTGCTACATAGGGGCACCTGGGTGGCTCAGTCGGTTAAGGGACCAACTCTTGGTTTTGGCTCAGGTTGTGATCTCAGGGTCCTAGGATCGAGCTCCATGTTGGGCTCCAAGTTCAGCATGGAGTCCCTTAGGGATCCTAGCTCCCTCTCCCTTAATCCCTCCCCCCACACACATTCACTCTCTCTGTCTCCCTACAATCAATCAATCAATCAGTCAATAAATAAATAAATCTTTTAAAAAATGAGTATTTTCTACATATCGGAACTTTGGAAGTGGTTATACTCAAGCAGTGAAGGATGGGGTTGACACCTTTCTAATTAGGAAAGAAAATAGGGTCATTGCTATTGTTTAAATCAAATTACACAGTTATAATTATGTTGGCTCAAGAGTTAGACCTCATTGCTTCCAATCCGTCAACTACTATCTGGTATGCCAATGAGGAAATTGATCTCCAAAGAAACTACATGATTTTCCCAAGATCACACATTGCTAGTGTGGTAAAGAGAGCTCTAGAACTTAAATCCCCCTGGCGTGAGTCCAGTGCTTTCCGTAAGCTACATCTATTTTGAGATGTCTATAAGGAGAAAAAAAAAAGCCAAGTAATGATGTTTTGATGATAGGCAATAATATTAGCATGGGCCACATACTGAGGCATTAGTATTGGAAATGGTAAAATGTATTCACACATAAAAATGGAAAAATAAAGAAATCCTCTTGTCTTAAGTATAATGTCCTCATGTACATAGAATCACAAAAAACCTATTTCTTTATGTCTGGCTCTGTTCTCTCAATTATACCTTCATCATTTATCACTTTTTAAAAATATATATATATACTTTTCTTTTTTTGAGAGAGAGAGAGGGAGAGAGTGTGCTCATGAGTGTGAGTGGGGAGGGGCAAAGGGAAAAGGAGAGAGAGAATCCTCAAGCAGAGCACAGAGCCCGACGTGGGACTCGATCTTACGACCCTGAGGTCATGACCTGAGCCAAAACCAAGAGTTGGACACTTAACCGAGTGACCCAGGCACCCCTCATCATTTATCACTTTATGATTTTCCATTGTTTGGATATACCACAATCCCTTCATGAATTTTATTGTTGAAGATGGCATGGTTCTTTATTACATAAACTTTTTTGCATTCATTGAAGAAATGGATGAGTTCTCTTAATAGGCAATTTAGGAAGCTTGTTTATTTGTTTACTTCTGGATAATTTTCTTCTAGCTTACCTTTCCTAATATATTTTCATTTGTTTTCTTCATTTTCATCAAGAGTTCCCTTCTTTAGACATGTATCATATGACCTCACTGATATGAGGAATTCTTAATCTCAGGAAACAAACTGAGGGTTGCTGGAGTGGGGGGTGGGGTGGGAGGGATGGGGTGACTGGGTGATGGACACTGGGGAGGGTATGTGCTCTGGTAAGCGCTGTGAACTGTGCAAGACTGTTGAATCTCAGATCTGTACCTCTGAAACAAATAATGCAATATATGTTAAGAAAGAAAAAAAGAAGAAGAA
>NW_022589747.1:3649279-3787096 GCF_004348235.1 Phoca vitulina
GAAACAAATAATGCAATATATGTTAAGAAAGAAAAAAAGAAGAAGAAGAATGTAGCAGGAGGGGAAGAATGAAGGGGGGGAAATCGGAGGGGGAGAAGAACCATGAGAGACGATGGACTCTGAAAAACAAACTGAGGGTTCTAGAGGGGAGGGGGGTGGGAGGATGGGTTAGCCTGGTGATGGGTATTGAGGAGGGCACGTTCTGCATGGAGCACTGGGTGTTATGCACAAACAATGAATCATGGAACACTATATCTAAAACTAATGATGTAATGTATGGGGATTAACATAACAATAAAAAAAATTAAAAAAAAAAGAAGTAAACCTGAAAATTAACTCCATGAAGATAAAGCAATCATAAAAAAAAAAAAAAGAGTTCCCTTCTTTCTTAGATTAAGTTACATCATGCTATTTTCTATTTCATTCTATTTTCTAAAATTGTTTCAATCCCACTGTTTCTTAATTTTATCTTAAGTATTACTGATTAACTTTTCTGCAAGTTTAATCCTACTCTTTAATTGCTTCCAAATCCAATTTATTTAGTTAATTAAGGTTTTCCTTTCAATACATTCTTTTTCTATATCTATTTATTTGATACATAAAATACTCTCTAATCAAATTGAAAATCTGTAACAGCCACTCTATAACCTTATTTTGCTTTATGAAGTACTTTCAAGTGGAAGATTTTCCTCACATGCCTAAACATTATTCACTGGATTATTTCAGATGATTGCCCATGCATTGATTAATAAATTTGATATTTTATCATTAGAATGACCAATACATTTTGTTTAGAGAGAGTGTGTGAGAGGCGGTGAGGGAAGGGCAGAGGAGAGAAAGAATCTCAAGCAGGCTCCACACTCAGTGTGGAACCTGACACAGAGTTCGATCCCACAACCCTGAGATCACGACCTGAGCCGAAATCAAGAGTGGGACGCTTAACTGACTGAGCCACGCAGGCGCCCCAACCAATACATTTCTAAGAGTTGACTTTAAAGTCTAATTAGACATGCCTGTTGTAAAAGAAACTGGGTCAGCTCAAGGGGCACCTATACAGGGAAATCATCCCAGCATTCTCAGTGCCAAGGGACCGTCCTAACTGAATTCAAGGTGACATTGTCGGATATTAACAAAACCCCCTTCATGAGGATTGAGCAAACACAGAGAAATCCCATAGGCTCAAAATCATGGGACGACCAAATGGGAAAACAGGGTACAGCTTATATTTCTGAAATTTTGGAATGCAGAAAGCCCTGTGGTCTTTTTTAGAAAAGGTCACTGTCATTGATGCTTTGTGGCTGCAACTGTTCCCTCTTTTGGATGCTTTTCATGGAATCATGAGCATTACTCCCATTCCATCACCTGGTAATAAAGATATTTTCACTAGGTTTTTGGCTGCTATGTCATACTCTAGGTCACATTGAGTTAGGAATCAACCAACACTTCCTCATGACATTTTTCACTGACCTGCTATCAAATCGGGCATTGTATGGCTCACAGAAACCAGGAAAGAGCCATATCATAAGCATTAAAAAGGTGAACACCATTGTATTGGTGAAGTCAGGCTAGTGTTACCATAACAACAATAGATAAATCTTTTACCTAACACAACAGAATATCATTTCACTCAAGAAAGGGCCAGTATTAATGGTTCTGGCTTCATGACAACACTTTCACATAGCGCGTGCTTAATAACCCCACTTAACTACAAGAAATGTTCCCAAATAGAGCCTGAGTACTTGGGGGAAAGACAACAGGAGTGAGGAACCCAGAGCAGCCTCTGCCAGAGCCAACCCTTTTTGTGCCTGGACACCCATTCCATTCTTTTCCTCAAATGAAGGAACAGTCACTCTTACCCCAGGGAAGATATTTCAGTTCCCAATTAAGCACTCCAACCAACTCAAACATCACAACATCTAGGTGATAAACAACATCCATCTTCAGGTGCAGATAGCTCTAAAAGGGGTTGATGACTTGCAAACTAAGACTGTTATATGATTGTCACACACACATGCAACGTACGTGGGAGACCAGGGACCGTGTCCCTCGGTGATCTCACCCTCAGAATATGGAGAATCAGTGCTTGTAAGCCCGTAACTTTCCCAACTCTGAGAGGTAACTACCATCCCCGGGGTGGGGAGAGTTTCCTTGATTAGCTCCTGATTTTGATTTGGTGGAAGAATCTCCATATTCCATTATTCTTCATGCCCCACGGCCCCACCAATTTAGAGTTACCTCTTTGCTTTTACCCTGTGGTTAGTGAAAATGTACGCCCCTCGGGTTTTTAAATTTCTAGGAGTTAAAGGAAGATTTGCATAAACTGGTGAGCCAATATTCTCCAAACGATCAATACTTCATGCACCAAAAATCATGCGTGAATGAAAAATATATTCAAAGTACAAGATAAATAAAAGGATTTTCATGCAGCAGTATATGTGAAGTTTATTGTAACTAATCTTTACCTGTTAAGAAATTACTTCTTGTCTAGATTCGCTATAGAATCAAGTAAGAATGTCTATAATTATAGCTATAATTAACGTCTACAATGAGAAGATGATCAACATGCTACTCCATTTTGCAACTACGTATCTGTGTGAAGTCACATTTCTTTTTCCTATATTTCAACCAAAACAACAGATAGCAACAGATTGAGTATAGAGACAAGTGTGTGAATCCAGCTACATCCTGTTAAGTTAGACATTGAAGAGGTTCGCAAACATACATTTGCCTCTTTTCTCACTTTTTTTAGGGGGGGTGGAGATATAATTATTTTTCAAGAGAAACACGTTACTTATGTTAACATGTAGGATAGTTATTATTGTTATTTTAAAATAAATTAACTATTTTAAATCTCTGTCTAATTTCTTATACAGTAGATATCAAAACACAGAATGCAGACAAACAAAAGCATTTTTAGGGTCACCAACCATTTTTCAAAGCGTAAAGAGACCCTGAGACACAATGTTAGCAGACCACTGATCTTGAAGTAAGCCAAGGAAGAGATGAGAATGGGTTTTGGTGAATACCTCACGTCCCTGCTGCAAACATTACAGAACTCATCTCTCCACACAGATTTCTCTGTTGTAAAAATCACAACTATCTGAGGAAAAACAACAGCAAGCATCTGCAATAGAGAATAAATCAACCAAAAGTAGCTGTTCTGGGTTATTTCATACGAAAAGCCTTGCAGACAAGGAAAAAGAGATGGAATTTGTGAAACTGTGGCACGACTCATTATGTTACCTAACAGGGGAATGGACAGCCCATGGAAACATCCATCCAACACTGAGACAAATGGCATACATTTGTATTTTCAGATGCTCCTAAATTTAGGTGGCCTAATTTCTACTTTCTGCCGTATTTCCAGAGTCCTGATACCTTCAGTTGGGTCTTTTACATGGTTCCTAATGGGATAAGGTTCAGTGCTACTCAGTGGCTTATTTTTAAAATATCTTAGAAATGCTAGATTCTCTTATGTCACTATTTCTTGAGACATACACTTAGAAATAAGAAATCGCAAATTTAGCTCAATCCTACAAGACAGTTGCTTAACGTACTTGATACCGCTTTCCAGCATCACATACAACAACTAGACAGAAGTCGCAAGGAAAGAGAAGGCTTGAAGCACACTGTAAACCAAGTAGATGTGGCCTATAGAACACCCCACCCAACAACAGCCGAACGGACGCCCCTCTCAAGCACACGGGGAACATGCCGCAGCCCCGGTAAATTTGAAAGAACAGAAATCACACCAAGTATGTTCTCCAAACACAGTGGAATTAAGTGAGAAATCAATGTCAGGGGCACCTGGGTGGCTCAGTCGGTTAAGCGTCTGCCTTCAGCTCAGGTCATGATCCTAGGGTCCTGGGATCGAGCCCCACATCGGGCTCACTGCTCCGCAGGAAGCCTGCTTCTCCCTCTCCTTCTACTGCTTCCCCCTGCTTGTGCTCTCTCACTCTCTCTGTCAAATAAATAAAATCTTAAAAAAAAAAAAAAAGAAAGAAATCAATGTCAGAAGGAAATTTGGCAAATCCAAAACCACGTGCAAATTAAAGAACACTCTCTGACGTGACCAATGGACCAAAAAAGGAAACACGAGCAAAATTGGAAAATGTTACCTGGACTTAGGTGGCAATTCCTCACAGATTGCTGAAATGGTGATTGGTCTGCCATACCTGCGTCTCCACTGGACACCAGGAGTTGTCCGGGTGCGCGCATCCTTTCTCATCACTTCTGAAAAATCTCAGCTCAGCTGTGGGGATGAAGGAGTGCACCTGTTGTGATGAGCGCCAGGTGCTATGTGTAAGTGTTGAATCACTACATTGTACACCTGAAACTAATATTGCACAGTATGTTAACTAACTGGAATTTAAATAAAAACTTAAAAACTAATAAAATAAGATTAAATCAAATCAAATCCTGGGTGGTTCAGTCAGTTGAGAGTCTGACTCTTGGTTTCAGCTCAGGTCGTGATCTCATGGTTGTGGAACAAGCCCTGCATTGGGCTCTACACTTAGTGTGGAGTCTGCTTCAGTTTCTCTCTCCCTCTTTCTCTCTCAAATGAATAAATAAAATAAAATAAAATAAAGTAAAATAAAATATAAAAAGAATCTCTATTTTTAGGTCAAGGGTCATTCTAAATAATGTCAATACAGAAGTATAATCGAAAAATAAATTTGTGTGGGGCGCCTGGGTGGCTCAGTCGGTTGAGCGTCTGACTCTTGATTTTGGCTCGGGTCATGATCTCAGGGTCATGAGATCGAGCCCTGAGGGGAGCTCTGCGCTCAGCACAGAGTCTGCTTGAGATTCTCTCTCCCTCTCCCTCTATCCCCCACCCCCGTTCTCTCTTTCTCTCTCGCTCTCTCAAATAAATAAATAAATAAATAAATAAATAAATAAATAAAATCTTTTAAAAATTAAAAAATTTAAAAAATAAATGTGTTTATCTCAAATTTTATGAGACTATAGACAACTCTAACCATGTCGATTCCATCATCTATCCCACGTAATATAAACACTATAAATAAAGGTGCAGTTATAACACAGTTCTCACCATATGACCTAAAAGAGCAATTTTCTTTGCTGCTGAAACTGCCGTTGGCCCTTGAACAACACGGGTTTGAATCGCACAGACCCACTTAGATGCGGATTTGTTTTCCAGTAAATCCAGCACAGCACTGTAAATGTATTTTCCCCTCCTTATGATTTTCTTAATCACATCTTCTCTGCTCAAGCTTCCTTTATCATGAGAATACAGCATAAAATGCATAAACAAAATATGCGTGAATAGACTACGTTATCAGTAAGGCTTCCGGTCAACATAGGTTATTAGTACTTAGGTTTTTGGAGAGTCGAGAGTTGTATGTGGATTTTCAGCTGCATGGGGCAAGAGGAAGTCAGCACATCTTACCCCCCACATCATTCAAGGATCAACTGCATTAAAATCCTTGATATCAAGCTCTCAAGCAAAATTCGTTAGGAAGTTAACATACAAAGGAAAAACTCACATCCCAGGCATAATGAATACTTGAGGTGAAAATTCCCAAAATGCTTGTGGGGAAAAGTAATCATGTCCATTAATGAAAATTTACAAGGAGGCACCTGGAAATTTCCATAGCAAAAAACAAAGAGTCCAAAGATCTAAAATATATTTCAGAGATCCCACTTGGATCCATTCAGAATCGTTCCCCTATAGCCAGATATATAGGAATACAGTAACTTTTTTTTTTTAATTTTATTATGTTATGTTAGTCACCATACAATACATCATTGTTTTTTGATGTGGTGATCCATGATCCATTGTTTTCGTATAACACCCAGTGCTCCATGCAGTACGTGCCCTCCTTAATACCCATCACCGGGCTAACCAATCCCCCCTCCCCCCTCCCCTCTAAAATCCTGTTTGTTTCTTAGAGTCCATAGTCTCTCATGGCTCATCTCTCCCTCCAATTCCCCCCCCCCATTTATCCCTTCCTTCTAATGTCCTCCATGCTATTCCTTATGTTCCACAAATAAGTGAAACCATATGATAATTGACTTTCTCTGCTTGACTTATTTCACTTAGCATAATCTCCTCCAGTCCCATCCATATTGATGTAAAAGTTGGGTATTCATCCTTCCTGATGGCTGAGTAATATTCCATTGTATATATGGACCACATCTTCTTTATCCATTCATCTGTTGAAGGGCATCTCGGCTCTTTCCACAGTTTGGCTATTGCGGACATTGCTGCTATGAACATTGGGGTGCATATGGCCCTTCTTTTCACTACATCTGCGTCTTTGGGGTAAATACCCAGTAGTGCAATTGCTGGGTCATAGGGTAGCTCTATTTTTAAATTTTTGAGGAACCTCCACACTGTTTTCCAAAGTGGCTGTACCAACTTGCATTCCCACTAACAGTGTAAAAGGGTTCCCCTTTCTCCACAACCTCTCCAACATTTGTTGTTTCTTTCCCTGCCATTTTTGCCATTCTAACTGGTGTAAGGTGGTATCTCAATGTGGTTTTGATTTGATGGCTAATGATGATGAACATTTTTTCATGTGTCTGTTAGCCATTTGTATGTCTTCTTCAGAGAAGTGTCTTTTCATATCTTCTGCCCACTTTTTGACTTGATTATTTGTTTTTTGGGTGTTGAGTTTGAGAAGTTCTTTAAAGATCTTGGATACCAGCCCATTATATGTAGTGTCATTTGCAAATATCTTCTCCCATTCTGTGGGTTGCCTCTTTGTTTTGTTGACTGTTTCCTTTGCTGTGCAGAAGCTTTTTATCTTGATGAAGCCCCAAAAGTTCATTTTTTGCTTTTGTTTCACTAGCTTTTGGAGATGTATCTTGAAAGAAGAATACAGTAACTTTTATCTTCTCAATAGATACTCAGTTCTTGGAAAAAAAAATATATTCACGTGGTTCAAAGTCAAATAGTACAAGACTGGAGTGAGAAGCCTCTCTGGTGCTTCTATTTGGGATCTAAACAATCACCATCCATCTCCCCTCCAACCAGGTAATCAACCAGGTAACCACTATTACTACTGTCTTGTCTATCCTTGTAGACATACATCATGAACATATAGGCAAAAATTACAATGCCGCCCCCGTTCCAGCTTTTTAACACAAAGGGAAGCATGTGATCCAGAGTGTGCTGTATCTTGGTTTATTCACTTAACTATGCATGCTGGAGAAATTTCCATGTGCTGCATGGAGAGCTCTCTTTTTTTCTAAGTTTCATGGTAGTTTATGGTGGGGGCAGAAAGGATCAGAATTAATTTTACCATCCCATATTGATGAAAATCCAGGATTTTTTTTTTTTTTTTGCTATGAAAAACAATATTGCAATGAATAATACAGTAATACGCTACTTTTTTTCATGTGCAATATATTCATAGGATAAATTCCTATATGTAGCATTGGTGGGTCAAAGTATATAAGCACTGGTAATTTTGATCAATATTGGTAGAATACTCTCCTATAGAAGTTTTCTGATTCACATCTCTACTAGCAATACATGTTCTCCATAGCCTTACTAATAGAGAATATTAACAAATTTTCCATTTTTTACCCATCCACAGAGTTTGAAGGAGCTTAACCACATTATCTGATGTATCTCTTTATAAACTAAGGAAATCAGTTCTTTGTGATGCAAATTGGAACATTTCTCCAATCACTTGAATTTTGACGGTGCTCAGTTTCTTTCTTTTTGCCAAGTACATGTCTTGTGGTTGTGATTATTGCCTTTAATGTACTAGAATTTTCTTACTGTCTTTTCATGGTTTGGGCGTTTTAAATTACAGTTAAAAGTACTTCTCCACTGAAAGTTTATAAATGAATTCTAATTTCAATTAATTATATTTAAGTCTTTGACCCACATAGAGTCTTTTCAGGTGTTCAGTGTGAGGTGGAGATCCAAATTAATTTCTTTCCAGATGGCTAGCCTAATTTTATCAATAATATTTATTGAATAGTCCTTATTTGTCTCCACTAATTTGAGACACCAACTTTAATTTATGTTAAATATATATGTATGTACATGCATTTTGATCTTTTTTTAGTCTACATATTAGTAGACCAGTGCTATGCTATTTAATTGCTAAGTTTCTACAGAAGTATTTAATAAGCTGCTATGACTCATCCACTTACATTGATTTTCTGTTCCTCTACAGTTTCTTGAAGATTTCTTTTTCAGGAGTGCCTGGGTGGCTCAGTCAGCTAAGCATCTGCCTTGAGCTCAGGTCATGATCCTGCGGTCCTGGGATCGAGCCCTACGTCAGGCTCCCTGCTCCTCAGGGAGTCTACTTCTTTCTCTCCTCCCTGCTTGTGTGCTCTCTTGCTATCTCTCTCTCTCACAAATAAATAAAATCTTTAAAAAATAAATAAATAAAATTTCTTTTTCAATATAACTTTAGACATCTTGTGTAATTCACATCAAAAAAGAACTTACTGACATTTTATTTACAATTCATAATTATATGATGTATAATTTATAATTGACATTATTTATAATTCATTAAATTTGTAAATTAACTTAGATATAACTGATGTATTTATTAAGCCAAACATTCCCATCCACAACATAGTAGCTATTCCTATTTTTCAAGTATCCTTTTCAATCTATTTTGATTTTTTTTTTCCAAAGATTTATTTATTTTGAGAGGGAGAGACAGCATGAGTGGTGGGAGGGGCAGAGAAAGAGGGAAAGAGAGAATCTCAAGCAGACTTCGTGCTAAGCATGGAGCCCGAAAAGGGGCTCAATCTCACGACCCTGAGATCACAACCCAAGCTGAAATCAAGAGTCAGACACTTAACCAACTGAGCCACTCAGATACCCTGATGGTTATTCTTCAACTGGTCTCGCACATTTTGTGTAGAGTTAATTCCTAAGTACGTATTCTATTTGTTATCGTGGTAAATGGCATGCTTTATCTATGAATATGTTCTAATCGGTTGTGGTGTATATACATATGAAAGCTATTGATTTATTTATAATAAGCCTGACTTCTTTATCTGTTTCTCTTTTATAGTTGATTCTCCTGAGTTTCCTCAGTATACTTTCAAATAAGTTTCACATAGCACCTCTCTTAATTTCTTTGTAATTTTTCTATGTCTCTTTTCTCTTTGCTAAATGTTTTTGCTAATATCTCCAGTACAGCATAAAATAATAAAAGTTGAGTGTTGTCACTATGCGGTCCTTGGCTCTTACAGAAATGATGCCAGAACCCCAGGTTTGGGCTGAAACAGATACATTTATTTATTTATTTTTTATTTTTTTTTTTTTAAAGATTTGTTTATTTATTCATGAGAGACAGAGAGAGAGAGAGAGAGAGAGGCAGAGGGAGAAGCAGGCTCCCCGCGGAGCAGGGAGCCCGATGCGGGACTCGATCCCAGGACCCTGGGATCACGACCTGAGCCGAAGGCAGACGCTTAACCGACTGAGCCACCCAGGCGTCCCCTGAAACAGATACATTTAATCAGGCTACACAAGCATCTACCTCTTTTAACTTAATAATTCAATTGCTTCAAAACTCTTTTTTTTTTTTTTTAAGATTTTATTTATTTATTTGACAGAGAGAGACACAGCGAGAGAGGGAACACAAGCAGGGGGAGTGGGAGAGGGAGAAGTAGGCTTCCCGCCGAGCAGGGAACCCGATGCGGGGCTCGATCCCAGGACCCTGGGATCATGACCTGAGCCGAAGGCAGACGCTTAACGACTGAGCCACCCAAGCGCCCCTGCTTCAAAACTCTTAAAAGTATTTTCCCAGTGGCTTTTCAGAACATTTAGAGATGTTCCCATGATTATGTTCATTTCCCCCCAGGGCTCCAAATGTATGGAACTGAGCAAAGTAAATGCATCATTCTGTATACTTCCTTCTTTGTCGGTGGTGATGTCTTCATTTCTTATTCTGAGCATTTTTCATGATTACATCAGCAAATAGTTCATCTTTTTGTTGCCATTATCACAGATGAAATTTAGATTTATTGATTTCCATATTTTCCATCTTACACCTCATTGTTTTCTGATTTTCTCTCTAGTAATTCCTTCCTTTTCTGAATCTTCTGGGTCAGACATTTAATCATTTGCTTTGTCCTTTACTTTCCTGGTGTAAGGACTTAAGGCTATGATTTTCTGTCAGGGGTCTTCAACTCTACAGATGTAGCTTGCCTTTCATTTTCATTATTAGTTTTTCCTCCTTGGCATATAATTATGTTACAGATTTATTTATTTTATTTTAGAGAGAGAGCGTGAGGGGCAGAGGGAGAGAGAAAATCCTCAAGCAGACTCCACAGTGAGCGTGGAGTCCGACATGGGGCTCGATCCCACGACCCTGAGATCATGACCTGAGCTGAAATCAAGAGCAAGACACCTAATCGACTGAGCCACCCAGGTACCCCTGTGGTGTATATTTTTGGTTTCCTCTTGACCAAAGAGATAAGTGAGTGTATTTAAAGTTTTAGGTGGAAAAATTTTGATTGACTTCTGATCTTTAAAGTTAATTTCTAGTTATGTTTTGCATTTAATGTATGGTCCAATTTTGTGAATGTTACAGAGGCACTTATATAAAGGATATATATTTTTCCAGTACATATTTTAATAAATACGAGATAATCCTTATTAAATATATTATTTTGGAATCCCACAGTTTTACTTATTTGGGGTTATCGCAATCCTTTCATACTGAGAAAAGTGAATTAAATTCTCCTAGTCCTAGTGAATTTCTGTCTGTTCCTCATCTGTCTTATGTCTTGGAATATCTGCTTTTTAAAAGTCTCTAATTTACTTTTTGTCTTACAGTTATTTAGATTATATATTCATTGGTAATTGTGTCCTTTAACCTGATTAAGTGTCCCTCTTTGTCTCATGAAGTAAATATTAATTGGATTCCATTTTGTCTGATGTAACGTCATGAATTCTCCTTTCTTTACTTTTGCTTAATTTTCCTTGTCTTTGAATATCATTTTATTGTTAAACTTTGGAATCCCAGTGTGTATGTGACTCTTGTATTCAGCACAAAGTTGGGTGTTGTTTTGTGCACCAACATGAAAAGGTTTTATTCCTTTTCCTCTTGTGAGTCAAGCCTGTTTATATTTATAAATATGACACATACATGGGTTCTTAATTTTTCATACTAAATTTTTCATATCTTTTAATGCTATTCTCTGGTGTTGGTTTTTTTTTTTCTTTAAGTATTTGATTACGGGCCTTAGGGGTGTGTGAGTGTGTGTGTGTGTGTGTATGTGTATAGTTCTGCTATTTCAAAGTCCAATAATTTTTGCCTAGTGTTTGCCTTTAATTAAAAGTGATATGTTCTCCTTATTTCTATTTTTTTACATGTTGCTATTACTCCTAACCATGAGCCATGATAAAGCTGAGTTACACCTCTTCCACCTTCTCCCATCATCTGTCTTCTCTCCTATCCAATTTAACCATATTATCTTTCTTAGTGTTTCCCTTTGTACTGTCCACTACACTAACTGTTTATTAGAGGATTTGTAAACTCTTAGTTTTCCTTCCACTCCCTCTTTATAGGATGAGGTGATCAGAGAGCACACTGCCCCCCCTCTGCCTCCCCCCCGTTTCCACTTTCCTGTGGTGTCATACAACATCTCCATTCTCTCTGGTCACTCTAAAACCCATAGCAATTTTTGTTGTAATCATCTAGTAAATGTGTTCAGTATCCACTGCTAGTCTTTGGTCCTAGTTTTCCTGGGGATGTTTTAGGTAAATATCATTTACTTGTTTCATTTTTATTTTATTTATATTATTAGGATTTTTTTTCAGGTATCTAAACAGTGTCTTCTAGAAAGTTCCTCAAGAAAAATATTCCTTGAGTTCTTTAATGTTGAAAGCTTCTGTGTCATAGGCTTTATTGTAGAAGAACAATTGCTGAATTTAAAATACGTGGCTCACTGTTTCTTTCCTTGTACGTACTTTGGTATAATTTTACCATCGTGTACTGAACGTGTTGCGTGCTGCTATGGAGAAGTCTGAGACTAATTTTTTTCCATTATAAATGATTTGCTCTTTTTGTATGAATGCCTAAGTATTTCTTTATATGCGAGTTCCAATCACATCACCATTCTATGCCTGAGAAGTAAACATTTTGGGTAAAGTTTTGCTTGGCATCTGGTATAATCTTTCAGGGTGTAAGCTGCAGTTTAATTTTATTTTTTAAATTCTCTTTAAATACTTTTCCATGTTATTGTTTTGGTTTTGGTCCTTAGCAATTCCAATTATACATGTGTTGGATCACCTTTCCTTATGTTTTATGTTTTCATTTTTTCTCTGTTCTTTCAACACATTTTTATTTCCATTTTATTTTGTTAACTTTCCTCATTTCTTTCCTCTATATCCCCTACTATGTCTTCCATGGTATCCATCCTGTTCTTTAGTTTATTTTTATAATGGTTTTCCTTCTACTGTATATCTCTCCTGAGTTATGCCACCTTATGCTTCATCTCCTCCTTACCATACCATTTCTTCCATTATATTTAAATTTTTTTTTTCTTATTTTGTGGTCTTTCTTCATAAAGGCAATTATTTGCTAAATTTTAGGGGTTTTTAGTTTAGTTTTGTTTTTCTTTCTTCAAGCCAAAATTTTTGGTCATAATTTTTATCTTCTCTAGGGCAACATTTCTCCAGTGAAAGTTCTATGTTAGTAATGTTTCCTTCTCTTTTCTTCTTTTTTTTTTCCTTGTGCTATCTGCACATCAATATTACAGTAGATCCTTTCTGCATCTCTTCACTCAACACGTTGGCTTTCGTGGAATGAGGTTCTTGCTGGCCAAGAAGGAGAGAGTCATTTTCCACATTTCCTGGTTCTCACAACACAATTGTGTTCTTATGATCCTCCTCTACTTCTGTGAGCTCCTATGAGCTGATCCTGGGCTGTGTTCTTTTGGCTGCTGGATTTTTTTTTTTTTAATTTTTTTATTGTTATGTTAATCCCCATACATTACATCATTAGTTTTAGATATAGTGTTCCATGATTCATTGTTTGTGCATAACACCCAGTGCTCCATGCAGAACGTGCCCTCCTCAATACCCATCACCAGGCTAACCCATCCTCCCAACCCCCTCCCCTATAGAACCCTCAGTTTGTTTTTCAGAGTCCATTGTCTCTCATGGTTCTTCTCCCCCTCCGATTTCCCCCCCTTCATTCTTCCCCTCCTGCTACATTCTTCTTCTTCTTTTTTTCTTTCTTAACATATATTGCATTATTTGTTTCAGAGGTACAGATCTGAGATTCAACAGTCTTGCACAACTCACAGTGCTTACCAGAACACATACCCTCCCCAGTGTCCATCACCCAGTCACCCCATCCCTCTCACCCCACCCCCCACTCCAGCAACCCTCAGTTTGTTTCCTGAGATTAAGAATTCCTCATATCAGTGAGGTCATATGATACATGTCTTTCTCTGTTTGACTTATTTCGCTCAGCATAATACCCTCCAGTTCCATCCACGTTGTTGCAAATGGCAAGATCTTATTCCTTTTGATGGCTGCATAATATTCCATTGTATATATACCACATCTTCTTTATCCATTCATCTGTTGATGGACATCTTGGCTCTTTCCACAGTTTGGCTATTGTGGACATTGCTGCTATAAACATCGGGGTGCACGTAGCCTTTCGGGTCCCTACTTTTGTATCTTTGGGGTAAATACCCAGTAGTTCGGCTACTGGATTTTTACACTCAGGAGTGTGCTCTTCTCCTTCCACATGGTGTTTCCTGGGTCTCAAGCACTGAGCCCTCTCCACCTCCTTCACTCCTTCTTACTTTTGTCTTTGTTAGTCTTCTATATGCTGTTGGAATCAAGGAATTATGTGTATCTCCTAGTTTACTAAAAGTTGAATTTTCTGGTTTTTTTTAATTTGACTTTTGAATAATTTCCAGGAGGAGAAGAAAGAAGCTGACTATTGCAGTCAAAAGAACTCCACTGTAGTATCTTATTGTAATCTGCCTTAAAAATTGTTTTTTTATCAAAATACAAAGATACACAAATTCTCCTGATTTAATATATTTATCAGAAAATAAATTTTAGTTATGAACTTGAAACTAAACTATGAAGTATAAAATACAATATTTTCTTTTGCTACAAAGCATACACAGAGGGACAGAGGTCTGATACAAGGTCTAGAGAAGAGGACCATGGTAATCTGTGTGATCCCAATTTGCATACCAGATAAAGAATAGTTAGAACTTTTTTTAGTTTTAAACCTAGGAATTGGCATCATGGAAAGTTATTTGGAATATTACACCCCAGGGATACAACTCACTAATGTTAGAGTTATATTTACCTAAAAGATAACAATAACCTCAAGGCTCATTAAAGAACCCACCAAACTACATTTTCCATCTCTAAAACCTGTCTGCTTTCTGTTTCAGTCCCTCTTGACATGACTGATGATGAAAGAGATTCCTCTTCCTTCTCAGATACTTTCAACACATGGAATCTGAATCTATGTGGGGCAGGAGGGGACAGAGCTGTCTTTTTAACTCCCTCATTCCCTCTCTTCATAGGTAGGTAGGTAGATAGATAGATGATAGATGGACGGATAGATAGATGATAGATGATAGATAGATGATAGATAGATAGATAGATAGATAGATAGATAGATAGATAGATAGAAGATAGATATCCACACATATCTATATAATATTTTCATAATGAAAAACATCTACTTGGTGAACTATCTCTGATGTTACAAGGGATGTTGTTCTTTTTCTTCCATTGTTACCATCTTATTGCTTTTTTCTCAATGATTTTTACCTTCCTACACAGTTACACACCTCAAGGCTTCTTTCCTCACCATTCTTCTACTCCTCTTACATTACAAGTGAATATTGTTAAGTAAACATGACCATAGGAGAAGATTTATCTAGGACTCACCATGTCCTTTTCTTGGGACACAGTCTGTCATCCATGATTCTGCTCACACCCATTAGAGATTGGCTTCTGTGGCTGCAAGTGGACATCATCCCTGTAGATCTGCTGGCCAGGCTGTCCTTGACTGCAACAGGAACACACTGTGAGCACAGGCTGGGGAAGTCCCTCTCTTCTCTCAATCATTTGAAATGGGGACACAAACACTACAAAGAGCCCATTAGTCATTTAAACTGAGAGCCTGCTTAAATCTGAGTCTGGAGCAGTCATGTTTATGAAAACACAAAAACGTTGAGAGCAAGACAAAGAGAGTGGCGGAGGGGACACGAGGTGAGGCGGGAGGGAGGGAGAGAGGAATTATGAAGCCCAGGTGAGGAAGTTCAGGCTTCTGAGGGATGGGGAGAGAAAACAGCTTCTGCCTTGTCAGACCTTTTAAGGCCAAGACTACTTTTTGAAGCAGGAATCTGTGAGTTTGCTAATTACCTTTCCAGGTTTCTTTTTTTCTTTCTTCTCTCTTTTCTTTTTTCTTTCTTTCTATCTTTCGTCCCCCCCCCCTTTTTTTTTTGCTAAAACTAGTTTCATTAAACCTGTTCTTTATAAAACAATATTTCCATAACTAAATATACACATTTTTAAAATAAGGCAACATGAAGACATCTGTTGAAAAGGGGTGATAAAAGCAACAAAATTATTTGAATTAATACAATCACAACAGAGATTCAAATGAAAGGTTAGAAAAACTCTATCGTTTGCAGCATTAACCTATGTGAAATAACTTATTTGTGCGGGTTCATTAGGCTTGGAGGAATACTCAATGGACCTTATTATGCAGAATAAAATTAGAATAAAATATCCCAACCTCCAACATTTTCAACCCAGCTATGAAAATCATAAAGCTATGCTTGCAAACCTGCTTACACATCAAAAATTTTAATCAGATCCTTGAGACCACCACTTCGGATTGATTCATCCAGATTCCCAGACATGAGACTAACACGATTCTCTTTCAGTCAAATGGGGACCGTCTCCGGGGTGTGGAGCTAATATTGTTTAGGGACTTTTTTTTTTAATCTTAAAAGCAAACACACAGGAACCAGCATAGCTGATGAGCCGAGCAAGAGTCTGCAGTGCAGGGACCTAAGCTGAATAGCAGCTCTGCGGTGGGTGGAGCTGAGACCTAAGGCGGTCCCTAAGCCAGCCTCCTCATCTATAAAAGGCAGGGTAAGGTTTCAGAGAGGTTTAAATGAGATACCAAGCTCCAGCCATCAAAGGAAAAAAAAACTCAATACAGTGATGCCTGTTCACCCAGGGCTCACCACCCTGCTTCCACAATGAATGTCTCCCATTGTCAAACTCAGGTACCCAGGCGTGCACCCCCGAGCTCAGCACACATGTATGCATGCTCCCTCAGATGTGCTTCTATCCCCATTTTCCCGTGTTCTCATTCAAACTCTCAGAGCTGCTAAACCCTCCACATTTGCTTAGAAGTTTGCAGACCTTGTTTTCTTGCTTAAGCGTGAACTACCTACAAATTTAGAAAAGCTGATGTAGTACAAGAAGGAAATTGGACCGTTTTACCCTCATTCAAACTGAGCTGCCATCATCTGTGTCTGATTGTTTACATAAACAAACTCATTTCATTTGCATGTCCTTCCTCAGGGGCTGGGAGCTTGACACGTGCATTCTGATTGTTTTATCCAGACTAAGAGGCTGATGTTAATGCTTTTTTTTTTTTGTCCTATTGTTTTGGTGCCCCGATCTTTTGTTTACTAAGCAATATTTGAAAGTGGACTTCATATGCATCATAAAAATAAGTTGACCCTCAAACAACACGGGGATAGGGGCTCCACCCAGCCCATAGTCAAAAATCTGAGGATGAGTGGACCCTCGCAGTTCGAACCCGTGTTGTTATGCTGCACACTTGGCCAGAAGTATCTGTCGTGAGTCCCTCTTTGTATCTTATTTTGTCCTTGGAGCCCAGCAAACAGGGTGGGGCCCACGCCCCCGCTTGTCTATCTATAGTCGTACTAGTGGGATCACATCGTCCCTGTTATTTAGTAAGCGGGGACAAGTAGAGGACTTGTCTAGGATTATTGGACCCACTGTTTGGAATGATCGTGATATATATTTAACATTAAGGCAATGGCTTCTAAGCTGCCTGTTTTTTTAAGCACCAGGCATTTTTTTTTCCTAAAAAAAATCTGACTCAAAATCTCAGTATATAGAATAGAACAAAGTACAAGGTCGAGCTTCTCTGGTGAAAGGAGGAGACAGGGACCCGACTGCTTGCCAGGAAAAGCCAGAGTCGCTCAGGACACAGTCGGGGACGCAGGGAGCTGGAGCACACCGCCTTTCCTCTCGGATGGATTCTGAGGGAGAACTCCAGCTTCTCTGTGTCAGAAATCACTGATGCTCTTGAGTGTATGTGGTGCTTGAAGTAACTTCAGTTATGCCAAGCCTGCATTCTTCCTGAATTTCCGTTCCTCTGATTGTCTTCTGTGTTCGCGGCCCTGTCACTCCCGCCCGCTCACGCCAGCTGGGGCCTCACGCACATCACAGCCTTGTCCTCCAGCTCTTCGTGCTGACAAACTCGGATTTGATCTGGTTCCATTCTGATCGAGAGTACTGTGAGGGAGGCTTGCTTTCTGCCTGTAAGCAACTTCAGGATGCACTGCGATGGCTTCCCACCACAAGACTGCTCTCTCTTCCTTCTCCGGTACCTGGATCCCAGTTCAAAATGTTGATGTTACTTGCTGAACACCGAGGTCAGGGATGTTCCCCGGCCACTGCTCCTGGGCCAGGGGTGGTTTATTCTCACCCTGACCGAGTGTGTTTCTGGCTGGACGGGCCTCCTGACCTTGAACATCAGTGCTGGCTGCCACCCTGGGACATTTCCTTTGGGTTAACCTCCCTGATGCCTTACGCCTTCGTGATGCCCAGAGGTTTTCTCTAAATAAGTAGAGGTGAAGACTATCTGGTGAAATTGGTATCACTTTGAGGGTCCTGTTGGCTTTCTCAACCTTGGCCAGGTCTTAGCGTCACTGCGGGAAAATTTCGAAAATGCTGCAATATCATCGACATCTGGACAAATTCAATCAGAGTGCCCGACGGCCCCACCCAGAGATTAGTGTTTCAAACTCGGCTTTCCACCAAGACAAGCCTGTTTCCAGGGAGGCCCCCTCCTTTCTCCAGGCTGCACTGCTTGTCTCTCTAGCAACACTGTGCTAAATTCACACCACTGTGCCCTCTGTCTACCGTCCTTAGTTGGTTCTCCTGGGACCAGGTTGGTGCACACCTGGCCTGTGCCTGGCTCTGGGTGCCTGGCAGGGCTTATGGCTGTCACTTCAGGGGATTCTGAAGAAAGCCCGTTCGTACCCCCAAACCTCGCTGTCTTCAGCTACCCAGCTGGCTAGTCATTCTGAAATTTGAATTCCCACCTGGCTCCAGAGTCCATTTCCCAGTTGGTGCACAATGGATGAGGCAAGGACAATGGGTGGATATAAACCCACAAGACTGTGGTTTCCTGGTGTACAGAGCGTCGTAATGATGACTCGGCCCACTGCTGAGCTCTGGGCAGAGGCTGCAGAGACGCTTCCCCCCAGGTGCAGCCCCATGCTCTCCGCAGGCTAGGCAGGCCCTGTGCCCACAACACCCAGTGGAGGAAGAAGCCTGCTCCCGCGTCTGGCTGGAGCTGAGCCCGGCTCCATAACAGTGAAGAGAGAAGAGAACAAACACTCCACTGGCAGTCCAAGACAGTCGTTCACCGCCCTGGGATCACCGGGAGGCCACCTCGGCCCCCACGGAGAGCATGGTCAGCACCGGCAGCAGCTCGGGTCTGCCCCCAACTCTTGGGATCGCCGATGATTAGGTGTGGGATCCGAGAATCAATAGTTTTATATTTCGATTATGACTAAAACCCTTTTTATTTTTTTTATTTTGAAGTTCTGATGACTGGTGACTTTTTAGATTTTTTCTTAGCTGCATTTTCTAAACTTCAGTCCGAAAACATACTGCTTATGGAAGAAGAACCATAATGAAGATGTATTACTAAAATAAAACGATTGTTTTATAGTTGGCTTTTGAGATTTGCTCCAGTTTATTTTTCGAGACCCATCCCCAACTGCTGTTGTTAGCATAACTTCTTGCAAGCAGGCGGCATCCCCACTCAGATATTAAAATGCTCAATATTCTGAGAACTATGGTTCAGGAAGGTACGAGGCCTTTTGTTAAGTCACGTAAAAAGTAGGCACGTTGTCCTCATTTCACAAATGAAAAATTAAAACACTCAAATACTTGTATTTTCTTGCTCCTCCCACCTTCATTCTGAATGTTTTGTCGTTGATTTGTAATTATGTTTTGGGCTCAATAATCGGTCTTTTTTTACCTATGCTAAAATTAAGAAATTTGCAAAGTGTTATATGTTGAACACCACAAATATTTTAATAACATTTCCCAAAATATATGGTTAGTGCACCTTTCTCTCTTACTGTGTACTTTTATTTATTTTTTTATTTAAATTCAATTAGCCAACATATAGTATATTGTTAGTTTTTTGGGGTTTTTTTTTTGAGATTTTATTTATTTATTTGACAGAGAGAGACACAGCAAGAGAGGGAACACAAGCAGGGGGAGTGGGAGAGGGAGAAGCAGGTTTCCCGTGGAGGAGGGAGCCCGATGCTGGGCTCGATCCCAGGACCCTGGGATCATGACCTGAGCCGAAGGCAGACGCTTAACGACTGAGCCACTCAGGCGCCCCCCTTTCTTTAAGATCATCTTTAGTTTTTGCTATAATGTTCAATGATTCATTAGTTGCATACTTTTAAATTTCTATTTGTTAAACTAAAGAGCACATATTTTTGGAACTCGAGAACTAGATTCAGTCCTAGGTTTTCCTGATATAGGAGGGATGGCTTTAGACCCAGAAACATGGGGGCTCCTCAGTTCTGCTGTTTGTCCTCCAAGAAGCTCATTTTCCTCGTCTGGAAAATGGTGGCTACATTGCTTTCCTCATGAGATTATTGTGAGGACAAAATGAGGTAATGCCTATAAATCCTTTTGCACTGTGACTGGCACATCATAAATGCTAAATTACTCTTGGTTCCTTTTTCTTCCCTCTTAATCATACATACAAATATTTCAAGTTTATGTGGCTAAACCCCCATACTGTTCAGAGAGCCCTGTGTCCTCCTGACCCCTTGCCTCAAGTGTGACTCATCAGCGGAGTAGGGGTTGAAGTTTACAACAGACAAAAATATCTGAACTCTCTCTAACAAGTCAATCCAAATCAAAGATTGTATGTCAACAACAGTGGTACAATGGAAATATGTAATAAAGGTTTTCTTCTCCCAGAAAAAAAAAGTGTGTATGAGTTTTAGGCCTTCAATTGAAGGTTTTGACAGGTAGCAGCAGAGTAAATGCAGACTTTCTTGCTCAGCTCAGTTTTACAGAGCACCTGCTACCCGAATTCTAGGATGCGAATGACAAGTTAATCATTTATTTCCAGAATTAACATTCAAAATACTCTATCCCACTGATGTCAGTGACAAGGATCCCACCACAGAGTTTCCACTGTGTCCCATGAAAGAAGAATATGAAATTCTGGGTCTTCTCCCATAAAGTACTTAACAAGCTTGAGTTGCATTAGATCTAACACTTGTCCATTGTGTTCTTTCTTTGGAGGCTGTTTATAGTTCATAACTCAAAAGGCAAGGCAAGGCAAGGCAAGGTCCATGCAAGTGAATGCGAATCACCCATGTTTACACATATGGGCAAGTCACTAATGCCTCGCTGAATCAGACGAAGTTCAGCCTTTGTTTCTGGTTACAAACTTTCCCACGTTGGCAGTGAAGAGACTGTCCTTACAGAATATTTAATGTGTAAACCCACCCATCACAAAGGCATCTTCCACATCCTCCCTTATAGCTGGATGTTTGGGTTTTCTGTGAATGAATCATGATCACGTAAAAATAACGTAGGGGGGAAAAAAAAAAAAAACAAACATGGAATCAGCCAGATCTCAGCATTCCTGGCTTCATTACTTTATCAATGCTCTAATCTAGGTTCAAAAATTAACTCACCTGAGCTTTAGTTTCTCACAGGCGATCGCAAGACCAGACCCACAGAACGTTCTTACTCCCTTTGTTTCCCTGTCCTGCGTAGATCCTGTAGCTTTCCTGTAGGTCCTGCTCCTGATCTTTTTCCACGCTCAATATCATTTGTCATCGTATAACCTCCCCTTCTTCTCATCCCCATGTGACCCAGCAGTCCTGCATCATTGCGATCTGTTCAGTTGGAGGAGAAAAAAAAAACCCGCTCAACGATCCTACATCACACAGGACTTTAATCCACTAGGTAACTGAAATTTGGAAGGTCTGTGGGCTTCGTGCACAGTCTTCTCGACACCTTGGGTGCCCTGGCTGCATCTCTGGGGCTGCGTGGGCTCTGACCCCTTGCAGGTGCTGTCTTTGCCTCCAGAAAAATAGCTGTCAGTATGCTGGGGCTCCCTGGGTCACAGCTGGGGAAACAATGAGTCTCTTCCCATAGCTATTCTAACAATGGCTTCAGCCTCACTGTGTTGGGACCACCTCAAGCCGTGAGTCCCCTCTCCAGCCAGCCACTAAGGTTGGGGCACCGGATGGCCCTGATTGGCCTCGATTAACTACCCAGCAAGAACACATGACTTCCACACGCAGGGAGAGGGCTGGTGTGGCTTTGGAGAAGGCGAATAAAACTTCTACAGCCCCTCATCATCAGCATCGCTTCCTACGGAATTCCGTTTCTGTCACCCTCACTCTCGTGCTGTGCCATCCCAATCCAAGCCGATCCCAGTGGCCAGCCACCGAAAGTTCCATAGGAGCACCCTGCCTCCAGAGAACAGCGTGCTGGATGTGTTTCCAGGAGAAGGCCGCCTTGGTTGCCCCCATAATACATAAAGAATTTGCCGAAACAGTAAAAACTTCTTATAAACCACACATGACTGAAAGTTTTCTGGCTGCTCCAAAGTAAAACTCATCTATAAAAATAGACTTTTGCACTGGTGAAGAGACACTGTTATATGGGAAAAATTAGGGGGAAAAGTCCAATAACAGAAGAGTCATTGATTAAACTTTGGCTTATTATTCACTCAATTATTGCAAAGACTACAAAGGTGTCCAAAATGCATAGGGTCATGGAGTTTATTAATTATTTATATTAAATTGATGTGTTTTGATATAAAAGTTGGTTTACGATATGATTAGACTTATGTGAAATAAACAAAAGCAATGCATGTGGGGATGGTGAAGACAAAGGAAAGCATGAAAATATTAGGCGTGTCCATCTTTGGGATAATGGATATATTTTTAATAGTGGAAAGGAGAATACACATTAGTTTCTAAGTTACAGCACGCATTATCAGCAGATTCCATAGAGAGTTTGTCACATTGTAATGAAGATACACAGCCTCTCAAAGTGACTGCTTCATATGAGTAATATCTGTTATGTTTAGTTTTTTAAAATGCCAATACCTGGGGTGCCTGGCTGGCTCAGTCAGTTGAGCGTCCAGCTCTTGATTTCTGCTCACGTCATGATCTCAGAGTCCTGAGATCCAACCCCACGTCGGGCTCTGCGCTGAGCACAGAGTCGGCTTGAGATTCTCCCTCCCCCATACCCCTCACCACCATGCTCTCCCTCTCCCTCTCTCTCTCTCTCTCAAATAAATAAATTTTTTTTAAAAAATGCCAATACCTAATACCAAACAGATCTAAGATGGCACCTGCAACACTGGTCCTACACATACTAGTTAATACTGTGTTATTTGTCATCTCTCACACTTCTAGAATGTTCTACTCAGCTCTATTAAGCCCCCATCATGTACATCATCCTGCAGAAAAATAAGCAAACATGCTACATGTATTTATACCTTAATAAATGTCAAAACTTCACAAAGAAATACAAATATTACAGATGTCTTTATCTTTTCAAAATCTCATTGTCACCCACCAATAGAATGCCACCTAACAAAAACACCTATCCCAGGACACCCTATAATTCTATTTTTTCTTCTTGAAAAACCGGAGCCACAAGCATCTCCCTGGCTGAATTCCCAGATACCTGTTGCTTTCGTTTTATTACAAAGCTTGCCCATTTTAATCTGATTCTCTCTTCATGATACATGAGGCTCTCCTTGCAGGGTAAGTTCATTTGAGTGCAGTTCTCTCATTTTAAATTAATCAGCTGCTTTCAACATTATCCAGATCGAAGTGTTGACTGTGTACTATTTATCTTCTTAATAAAAAAAAAATTAATCTGCAAAAGATACATCAAGAAGATAGTCTGTTCTCCACTGTGAGAGATGAAGTGGTCTGTTGTTCTCACTGAGAGTAACATTTGCTTCCTCGTATTTATTTCAGGGTAGACATTATTTTATTTAAATGTGATTGCTTTCTGGACTTTATGTCTTCAACATTATTCCCAGAACACCCATCAGATTCACTCCAGATCTCATTGAGACAGGAGCAGCATATTGGCAGGAATGCTGAAAAGCGCCTCCTAATTTCCACTTTTAAGCCAACACCCCCCCAGCATCCCGTTTTAGGACCAAAGATGTAACACCCACACCAAAAGCAAATATTGCAAAGAGATGCTCTGATCTACAGAACATTCCTCCCTCCCACCTGCTCAGTGCAGTCCCTTCCTGACAGCCTCTTATCGGCTGCTTCCCCCAACCACCTTCCTCCTTCCCATTCCACCATGTGATGTGGGAAGATGTGCTCATTCATAAATGCCAGAGAGAACCAGGGAACACGTCCACATAAGCCTAAAATATTTGATCCCATTCTAATTAGTGCAGGATTCTACTTACCAAGAGGTCAGGCCCGTGTGTCCTTGAAGAACAGATACGTATGGTTACTTCAAGGTTAAGAGAAGAAGCAGAAAGACATGGGTCTTTCTATAAAACTATGCTCAAAGGGATAAATAAACGGGATGCGGGGGTCATGGTAAAAGCGTTAGCAGAGCCCTAAGATTAAGTCTTGCTCTCTGTATCTTTTCTTCACTCAACCCTTCAGCCCCAACCAGTGCATGCCAAGAACCAACCACATGCCCTGGAATGCTGAGCAGTAAACCACAGAATCACAACCCTGCCCTCGTGGCAGGCCCGATCCACGAGTGCAATAACCATACAAACTCTCATAGGGCCTCGTTAGATGCCAGGCATTGCTCACAGATTCATTCTCATAACTCACAAAAATACTGTATGGAAGTTACTATCGCTGCCCCAGTTTTTACAGAGGAAAGAACGCAGGAACAGAAAAGCTAAATAACTGGCCCCCAAACATATAGCCAGCCAACTGCAGAGCAAGCATCCAGGCACAGTGGGGAGTGGCCCCTGCAGCTGGATCCATGGTCCCTGCCAGCTTCAACACTCATCCTCACAACAAGGCAAGATTACAGAATCTGGAGGGCCGGAAGACAAGGTAGAGATCATCTTATCGAAAACTCCAGTGGTTTGGAATAAGGAGACCAAAGCCCAGGGAGGACTGCGGAGAGAACACACAGTAGGACCATGTCCCCACACGCCATGTGAACTTCCCTCATTCAAGACTAGCTAAAGCCATGACATGTCTCATGCTACCCGCATCACCTCACCCCACTTTCCCTGGCCTGCACCGAGCAGAATGAATACATTTGAACAGTGCTGTCTGTATTTTAACTTCAGCTTCTCCCAGTTGGTTCATCATGCTTCCTCTCAATGTCTCCTAATATACCCTGTGTATGTACTTCCAAGTCTCATGTCTTGACAACAAGCACTGCACCCCCACAAGGCTCTTCACACAGTGTCCAGATGTCCCATGTGTGGCGTGATGGTTTCCCCTAGATGTGCCCACGACCGGTAAGTAAGTAGCTGGCCTCCTGGAGCATCTGGGAAGATCAGAACCAATCCAAAATATTCATTACACGCTGAGCAAAACTAAGAGTCTCCAAAATGACAGAGTAGAGGAATAAGAAAGGGAAGGGTAGCACAAGGCATGAGTACTAACTCAACAGAGAGGAACCCACGGTCATCTCTGCTCCACCAAATATGAGCTCTTCTCTTGGGCTGCTTGCCCTCATTGTAAAATGATGACTAAGAAGATACCGTCTCTAGAAAATTGACTACCTCACAGCAAGTGCTCTAAAACAGTCACTCTGATTATTAATGAGTGAGATTTAATCCAGGGTTGGTTACTTAGGTGATTTCACTTTGCCAGAAAGTTTATCACTTTTGATTTGTGCACTTTGCCATGTTCATGACATACTCACTAAAATACATGAGATCTGAAATCACACAGACCTGAGTGTGTATCTCCAGACATTCACCCCTACCTTTGAAGCTGGGCAAGTCTCCTCATCTATCCCAGCCTCCATTTATAAATAAAAACAATCATACCTCCCAGAGTTTTCCTGGGAGAGTAAGAGTTCCAGACATATCAAAGCATCTGGAACACAAAGGCTTCCCTGATAATTCTCGTAAGGGAAGAGACTGTGTCTTTTTCACCACCGTTTCTCCCAAATGCCCATCATGGAACATCTTAACAAATGTCACCTTTAAGTTACCTATTATGTGATTAACTTCCCTATCTTTCTCAAAGAGACAGCACATGTCTTATCAACATGACGGGAGAGTTTCATTTCAGACAGTACCAAACTTGAGAACTTGGATATTTCTTTACACAGCCCAAGTGGCGGACAAGATTCGCTGGATAATAGTTTCTTCTCCCACTGAGGTTGAGCAGAAAGTCCTGCTGAGTTTGTTAATACAGTCCTTCAAGACCTGGCTTGGACTGGGCTGTCCCTGGCCAAGAGACGTGGCGCGAGGCGATGAGTATTTATGTATGTAATTACCTGATTTGCATAGCTAATTGCCCTCCGTTGCTCACGCAGCACGGCCAGTGCCAGCAGCCTAGATGGGGCTGAGAGCCAGCAACGGGCCAGTGCAAACTCTCTCTGCAATTCATTTGCTGAATGGCTTAGAGAAATCGCTTAGAGCCTCCGCATCTCCATTCCCCCCTCTCCCCGTAAGAGTGGCGATGGTTTAGACTTGTTTACCAATTAGCTGACTTAGTTAATAAATTTAAATTGCTTTGTAGATAGGTGATATCGAGTGTGAGTAAGTATTAATTATTGTGATTTGTGAACACTTCCGAAGTAGTGAGTCTTGTATGCAAATGAGGCAATAACTAGCCTAATTTGGTAAAAAGAGAAATAAATGCTAAGTAGAAGTTGTGTCAGCAAGTGCAAATGTTTACAGGAAAGCAGAAAGGAAGAATTAGAAGACTCTTTGGTGGGAAATTGTCCTTGGACTGCCAAATTAATCTGTTGTTTGAGGCGTCTAAAATAGACTGAGTGACCCAGTGAGTTGGCGAGAGTCCCTCCCTGGGACAGTCTCTCCACCTGGGGGAGGGCCAGCAACACTCTGAGCGGGTGGCCCAACAGCTACTCAGGCTGTCCTTGGTGGTAGTTAATTATTAGATTCAATAGCCCCAAACCGAATGTGTATTAGGAACCAAGCACTCTGTTGGGTGATTGCTGGGAGGAGTGCGCCCAGCGGACAGACTTGTACTAGTGAGTTCTTTTCAGCCTTTGGGGAATTCATAATTTAAGAGAGGAAGAATCTACACATACAAGTGATTGAAAAGCCGTAATAGATGCATGGGTAAGAGAAATCAGGAGAGGCTTCATTTCATCAGAGCAGGTGATGTTTGGATGGGATCCTGGATGATTAAATAAGAATTAACCAGGAAGACAATGGGAAAAGGGATGCTGGGGGCAGGGCATGTAGCTCTGTCTTTTGAGCAATTGGCTAAGCAGACCATTCTGGCCACTGTATTGAGTGTGGACAGGACAGGACCAGGACAGGCAAGCTAGGTGGGAGATGATATAACAGATGACAGGAGAGGTTGACACATGGCCAAGGGGAGTATGGGAGACCATCTCATTAGTGCATTATCTCCTAGAAAACCAGATCCTGTACCAAAGACAGAATTTCAAGTCTACAAAAGGACCTCTTCCCTCAGACAATGAAAGTTCCCTTTTCAGGGAACCCCAAGGAATCAAAACCATGACAACGTGGGAAGAGTATAAAAATGTCAGGTTTATGCCATTAAATATACAAATCTAAGGGAGCCAAATGCCTTAATCACCTTTATACCATGAATATTTGTTTCAAATTTCAAAATTTCAAACAATTATTTGTATGAGAATAACCATTTCTCTCATTTCCTTACCCACCCACTTGATACACCTGACCTCCCTCCCAAACCTAGGATTATATAGTGGATATCTGTCAATGTGGGTTTCATGGATGCTGAACCCCTTCCATTTTGTCTATATTCATAACCAATGACCCAGGAAAGAAAGGATAAAAGCAGTCACTTATTTATATCCACTATGTCATTGTCGTGTGCTTTTTAATTTATTTTTAAATAATTATTTATTTATTTATTTTAGAGAGAGAGCAAGAGGAGGGGCAGAGGGAGAGAGAGAATCTCAAGCAGACTCCCCATTGAGCCCTGAGCCTGATGTGGGGCTCAATCTCACAACCCTGAGCTCGTGACCTGAGCTGAAATCAGGACTTGGATGTTAAACCTACTGAGCCACTCAGGCACCCCTGCCTTGGGCTTTTATATAACCCCCTTATATATACCATCTCATCTAATCTTATTATCCAGGTAAGGACGGTGTTATTATCCTTGTTTCCAGAAACAGAAACCAAGGCCAGAAAAGGTAGGTTATTTCCAAACAACACAGAAACAATACATGTTTGCCTGAATCCCAACCTACATCCTTCCTATTTCACCAAAGTACAGTTATACCTGAGACAGGTGAGTTTGGTTATCTGTGATAAATGTCATCTAACAGCTTGTGCTGAAAGAGGGGCAGCATGGCAGAGCAAAATTAAGAAAATGGGTGCTTATTTTTAGGTTTTACTGTATTATTAGTAAATAACCCCTAATATCCTGCAAAGATAGAAGCTGTGTTGCTTTTACTTTTCCAGTGTCAGGAAGAAAATGGAAAGAAGGAAGGAAGGAAAGAAGGGAGGGAGGGAGGAAGGAAGGAAGGAAGGGGAAGAAGAAAGAAAGAAAGAAAGAAAGAAAGAAAGAAAGAAAGAAAGAAAGAAAGAAAGAAAGAAAGAAAGAAAGAAAGAAAGAAAGAAAGAAAAAGAGAAAGAAAGAGAAAGAGAAAGAAAAAGAGAAAGAAAGAAAGAAGGAAAGAGAAAGAGGAAAATAGAAAGAAAAGAAGGAAGGAAGGAGGAGGGAAGATGAGAAATGAGAGAAAATATTCACAAATCATAAATCTGGTACAGAATGTATATCCAGAATACATAAAGAGTTCTTACAACTCAATAATAAAGACAAATAACCCAATATTAAAATAGGCAAATATTTGAATAGACATCTCTTCATGAATATGTACAAATGGCCATTAGGCAGATGAAAATTTACTCAATATCATTAGTCATTAGGGAAATTCAATTTATTTTTTTTTTAAGATTTTATTTATTTATTTGAAAGAGATAGAGAGGGAGAGAGAGCACAGAGGGAGAGGGAGAAGCAGACTCCCCGCTGAGCAGGGAGCCCGATGTGGGGCTCGATCCCAGGAGCCTGAGATCATGACCTGAGCCGAAGGCAGACGCTTAACCGACTGAACCACCCAGGCGCCCCTAGGGAAGTTCAATTTAAAAACACAATGAGATATCACCTCACACCCACTAGAATGGTTAAAATAAAAAAGACAGAGATTATTCGTTTTTTGGGTGTTGTGTTTTTTTAAGTTCTTTATATATTTTGGATACTGACCCTTTATCAGATATGTCATTTGCAAATATCTTCTCTCATTCTGAAGGTTGCCTTTTAGTTTGTTGATTGCTTCCTTCACTGTGCAGAAGCTTTTTACTTTGATGTAGTCCCAGTAGTTAATTTTTGCTTTGTTTCCCTTGCCTTGAGATATATCTAGTAAGAAATTTCTATGGCTGATATCAGAAACTGCCTGTTTTCTCCTCTAGAATTTTAATGGTTTCAGGTCTCACATTTAGGTCTTCAATCCATTTTGAATTTATTTTTGTGTATGATGTAAGAAAGTGGTCTAGTTTCATTCTTATGCATGTAACTGTCCAGTGTTCCCAACACCATTTATTGAAGAGACTATCTTTTTTCCATTGGCTATTCTTTCCTGCTTTGTCAAAAGTCAATTGACCATATAACTGTGGGTCCACTTCTAGCTTTTCTCTTCTGTTCTATTGCTCTGTGTGTCTATTTCTTGTGCCAGCACCATACTGTTTTGATCACTACAGCTTTGTAATATATCTTGAAGTCTGAAATTGTGATGCTTCCAGCTTTGCTTTCCTTTTTCAAGGCTGCTTTTGCTATTTGGGGTCCTTTGTGGTTCCATAAAAATTTTATGATTCTTTGTTCTAGCTCTGAAAAATGCTGTTGGTATTTTGATAGGGACTGCATTAAGTGTGTAAATTGCCTTGGGTGGTATAGACATTTTAACAATATTCTTCCAATCCATAAGCATGGAATATCTTTCCATTTCTTTGTGTCACCCTCAATTTCTTTCATAAGTATTTTATAGGTTTCAGAGTACAGGTCTTTCACCTTTTTAGTTAGGTTTATTCCTAGGTATCTTATATATAAAGAACTATTAAACTCAACACCCTAAAAATGAATAATCCAATTAAAAAATTGGTAGGAGACATGCATAGACATTTTTCCAAAGAAGACATACAGATGGCCAACAGACATATGAAAAGATGTTCAACATTACTTGTCAAGGAAATACAAATCAAAACTACAATGAGCTATCACTTCACATTTGTCAGATGGCTAAAATCAACAACAAAAGAAACAACAGGTGTTGGCGGGGATGCAGAGAAAGAAGAACCCTCCTACACTGTCGGTGGGAATGCAAACTGGCACAGTCACTCTGGAGAACAGTATGGAGGCTCCTCAAGGGGCTCCTGGGTGGCTCAGTCGGTTGTGCATCTGCCTTCAGCTCCGGTCAAGATCCTGGGATCGAGCCCCACATTGGGCTCCTTGCTCAGCAGGGAGTCTGCTTCTCCCCCTGCCCCTCCCCCTGCTCGTGTTCTCTCGTGCACTCACTCTCTCCCTCTCTCATGAATAAATAAAATCTTAAAAAAAAGCTCCTCAGAAAGTTACAAATAGAACTACCCTATAATCCAGCAAGTGCACTACTAGGTATTTATCCAAAGGATACAAAAATACTAAGGTATACATGCATCCCAATGTTTATAGCAGCATTATCAACAATAGCCAAACTATGGAAACAGCCCAAATGTCCATCAACTGATGAATGGATAAAGAAGAAGTGGTGTATATATATACAATGGCATATTATTCAGCCATAAGAAAGAATGAAATCCTGCCATTTGCAAGGATGCGGATCGAGCCAAAGAGTATAATGCTAAGCGAAATAAGTCAGTCAAAGAAAAACAAGTACCAAATGATTTCACTCATATGTGGAATTTAAGAAACAAAACAAATGAGCATAGAGGAAAAAAAGAGAGAGACAAACCAAGAAACAGACTCTTAACTCTCGAGAACAAACCGCTGGTCACCAGAGGTGAGGGGGGTAAGAGATGGGGGGACAGGTGATGGGGATGAAGGAGTGCACCTGTTGTGATGAGCACCAGGTGATGTATGGAACTGTTGAATCACTATATTATACACCTGAAACAAATACAACATTGTATGTTAATTAACTGAAATTTAAATTTAAAAAAAAGACACAGAATAAAGAGTGTTGGCAAGAGTGTGGAGAAATTAAAATTTTGATACTTTACTGATGGGAATATGAAATACATGTGGTAGCATGGTTGAACTTCAACAACATTATGCAAGTGAAAGAAGCCAGTCACAAAAAATAAAAGGAAAAAGAAAAGAAAAGAAAACACATATTTATGATTCTATCGTCTGAAATGTCCATAACAGGAGACTCTAAGAAAGAGGAGGTCAGTGGCTGCCTTCGGCTATGGGCCAGGCAAGTGAGGACGGTCAGGAACAACTATCGAGTGCCTGATGATAGGCACAGGTTTCTTTTGGGGGTAATGGCAATGTTCTAGGATTGGATTAGGAGATGAGTTCTTAGTAGACATTCCAAGAAGCATTATTTCATTGGGTAGGTGAACTTTGTGGTGTGTAAATTTTCTCTCAATAAAGCTGCCCACATAAAATGGAAAGCTATGAAGTCAATTGATAATTATACCCCCTGACCTGCTTTCCTACTCTAGAAGTCTAAAATTTTAATAAATGTCCTCGTCCATGGCTGACCAACCTGAGGCTGCAGTGGGTAGGTGACCCTCTCAGAACAACACAGTGAATGAGGAGCTGGTGTCTACACTGGACCTACGTTGAAGGCAGCAACCCCAGCTGCATCTGTCCCCCGGTGATGAGGAAATGAGCTCCATCATGTATTTAACCGAACAAATATTATTCAATGGAAGGACCTCATATATTTTAGAGATTGTGTACTTAATCTCACTATAAATTTTTGCTGTCTCTATTATTATTCCTGTTTTATGGCTGATAAAACCGAGACACAGAGAAGATATATATTTTTTTTAATTTCACACAATAGGTCGCCCAAATGCACATTTCCTTGACTTCAAAATGGGAGCTCTTTTCTTCTATGTACATTATGCTTCTTTCTTTAGAAGTTCAAATCCCTAATAGTTAATTATTTGCTTCAAAGCTATCAAAAACTTATGGAAAACAAAGTTATTTCCTTACAACTTGTACAAAGAAATGGGCACCAAAGGATTGCAAAACTGTCAGAAGTAAATGCAATGTGCATGAATGATGACACTCATTTCATTTTTAATCTAGTGTTCCTGAAAATGTTTAAATAGCTGAGTACTACATAGAACCTACATTTCATTTGCTTTTCTTTAATTCTTATGAAATATATTTCATCTTATTTTTTCTTCTTTAAAAAGACAACATAATTAATGTTCTGGTGGTTAAAGAACAACAACAACAAAAAATGTTCTTTCCATCCTAGAACAGGTGTTAAATTAGCCACAAGAGGACTCTCATGTTATTTCCCAAATGTAATACAATAGAATTGCAAGGAATGCATCATTAAAAAGGGAAATGCTTTTTAAACTCCTATTCACCAGTCTAAATTAATAGCTTCTAGGGTTATTGGTTCCCAGAAGGAAACAAGCTGAATTTGTTTACCCCTACACATGAATAATCATGTCCATCATGTTCTATTGGAAGAAAACATTCAAGAATGATGAATGTTCTTGGTTATAAGAGGTAAACAATGCACAGTTGGAGGGTTGTTGAGAAAGGACCAAATAATGGAATGTGCTTCAGGAAGTTTGGGTCTGCAGATGAAGGCAGCAAGAGGTAGTAATCCAGAAGGAGAGCTCAGTCCAGTACGAGATGTGATCCCTATTACATGCCAACCAGCATTGCATGAGAAACATTTTGCCCATCAGAGTTTAAGGTCTTCCCAATCTCAATTCAGTACAGTGAGTTTCATTTTTGGACAACAGGGAGAGAGAAGCCTGGGAGATGGGAATAAGTCATTCCTAAGAGAAGGTAACTTTCATCTGGATCGCACATGAAAAAGAAAAATACTTCACATTAGCAGGTTCACCTAGGGTAACGAATGATCTCCACACGTGCAATATTCTTAAGAATCTTGTGAGATACTGTTGTCCACATGTTCCAGATGAGAATACTAAGGGTAGAGTGGTTATGTGCACCCAGGCTTAGATAGCCAGTATCCACCACGTGGAGCCCTTCAGCTCCAAAGCCATCATCCCCATCCCTGTGGTCATCACCTTCCCTTGGAGGAGTAGGCAGACAAATGGCTGAGGACAATCACTGCAGGTGTTCAAGCTAGCCAGAAAGCAACACAAGCTGAGATGTCACGTTCAAGGAAATGCCAGCCTATGGAAGTCGTTGGGGAAAAGTCACCAGGGGAACAAGTGGTGGGGGGTGAAGCAAAATAATCAGGAGGGTCCAGGTTCTGGGAAGTGCTGTAAGGATTTGTAATAGTCAGCTCTGGCTGCATAACAAACAGTCACAGAATCTCAATGTCATACATGTCGAAGCATCTATTTCTTGCTCACATCTAGCATATCTCTGGGGCAACTTCCTTCCACAGGTCTTTCCTCATACATGTCAAGGCAACTATTTCTTGCTCACATCTAGCATATCTCTGGGGCAACTTCCTTCCACAGGTCTTTCCTCATACATGTCAAGGCATCTATGTCTTGCTCACATCTAGCATATCTCTGGGGCAACTTCCTTCCACAGGTCTTTCCTCATACATGTCGAAGCATCTATTTCTTGCTCACATCTAGTGTATCGCTAGGGCAACTTCCTTCCACGTGTCTTTCCTCCTCCAGGACTAACAAGGTACTGGACTTTTTTCTTTCCAGATTGATGGCAGAAGCTCAAGAAAACTTGCCCAGCGTGCAAGCACAATGGAAACCCCTATGTCCCATCAGCTGTTCCCCCCGTGGCCAAAACTAGTCACAAGACACAACTCATGGCCGAGGGATGAGGGAGTCCATTTTGCCTTTGTGAGGTGTGAAGAACAGGGGCCGATAAATCCATCAGCCCCAGCTTTTAAAGGGATTTGACTTCAACAGGAAGCTTTTGGAAAACCACTGCCTGCTTTTACTCACAAATGTGAGACAGTCGGATTTGTTTTAGGGAGAAAAAAACTCTGGAAGAAGAAATCAGTTTTGGGGATGCCTGATGAGGGAACAACTTTTCCCCTTTCCTGAAGAATGTATGAAACAGGAGTTCTCCTGTCACTGAGAAGGGTGGATGGGGTCCACGTGCCTGACTCAATGACTTCTGTGACCTGAACACTTACTGGATCTGACTCCTGCAAATAC
This sequence comes from Phoca vitulina, assembly GCF_004348235.1. Taxonomy (NCBI): domain Eukaryota; kingdom Metazoa; phylum Chordata; class Mammalia; order Carnivora; family Phocidae; genus Phoca; species Phoca vitulina. Next base: position 3,683,059 of record NW_022589747.1, read on the forward strand.
ACGCGTGCACACATTTTCCTATAGTTTTCATATACACTTGTTGAAAGAAAAAAGAAACCAGAAGGGAACTGGGTTCAGATTTCAAACCTGCTTGAAATTAAGCAACATCCTTATATCTTTTTTTTAATTTTAATTTTTTTTATTATGTTATGTTAGTCACCATACAGTACATCATTAGTTTTTGATGTAGTGTTCCATGATTCATTGTTTGCGTATAACACCCAGTGCTCCATGCAGTACGTGCCCTCCTTAATACCCATCACAGGGCTAACCCATCCCCCCAGCCCCCTCCCCTCTAAAACCCTCGGTTTGTTTCTCAGAGTCCATCGTCTCTCATGGTTCGTCTCCCCCTCTGATTCCTCCCCTTCATTTTTCCCTTCCTTCTCCTAATGTCCTCCATGCTATTCCTTATGTTCCACAAATAAGTGAAACCATATGATAATTGTCTTTCTCTGCTTGACTTATTTCACTTAGCATAATCTCCTCCAGTCCCATCCATGTTGATGCAAATGTTGAGTATTCATCCTTTCTGATGGCTGAGTAATATTACATTGTATATATGGACCACATCTTCTTATCTTTATAAGTGCAATTTTTATACTTTTATTGAGCAGACAATTTAAGTTACCACCTGACTAATTTGTATTGAGTATATATATGTACGTTTCTAGTCAATAAGTATAATCTTGTTGTGTCTTTAGATTGATATGAGCATTTTTATAGCCCATGCCAAGCTTCACCCACCATCTGAGCTTGCTCCCTTACCAAAAGGTGTGTGAGCATCCCTGTTTGAAAAAGGACCATTTTCTTCATTTTTTTGGACTTTGAAGTCACATATCTGAGTGCCTAAATTTTCTGAGCCTCAGTTTCCTTGTTTTTAAAAAAAAAAAAAAATACTGTGGTGTCTGGGTGGCATAATCAGCTAAAGCCTCCAGCTGTTGGTTTCAACTCAGGGCTGATCTTGGGGTCGTGGGATCAAGCCTCGCGTCAGCCTCCACGCTCAGTACAGAATCTGCTTGAGATTCTCATTCCCTCTCTCTCTGCCCCTCCCCACCTCAAATAAATAAATAAATCTTTCTAAAAAAGAAAAATACGAATACCAACACCATAAGGAAGTGGCGGGTGATGAAATCTGTAGCCAGCATGGTGTCTGGTGCAATGCCTCCAATAAAAGGGGACCAAGATTATTATTATTGTTGGCTACCACTCAGTTCAAAGAGGACACACAGTGACAACGCATCAAAGGCTGCTGTCAATCCTTTTGAAAACAACAATCAGGAGGAAAATTGTCCTGTTTCTTAAAAATCAATGACTCAAGGAATAGGCTTCAGACAAACAAACAAAAAGCTACAGCACCTTTTCCTTCCTGGTCAGTTTGAATCTAGCCCTGCACTCAGACTGAGAGTTATTACTGCCTGGGGGCCTGCACTGAAGAAGGGGGGAGTCTCCATCAAGTGCGGTGGAGACATGTGTCTGGGGCAGTAAAACGGATGCCTTTAATTGCCAGCCCTCCTTATAGATCCTGAGACAGATGAAGAACCCACGAAGCATGGTGATGTGTGGTCCATGGCATCTTCTGCTAAGGCTTCAAGGCACAGCAAGAGGTGGGAGGGGGAGTCTGGACTTTCCTGCTGCCCTCCCCCCTCTTCAGAACATGCATCCAGAGCATCAGCACTTTAGGGACTCTCTGGGCGTTAGAATCATATGGTGTTAAAGGAGAGTCCATAGTAATAAGTGTGGCCCACATTTGGCAAAGTCTCCATCACGCACATCCGCATGCTGTATCTGCTATGATTTTATTTATTTTTATTTTTATTTTTTTGCAGATTTATTTATTTTTAGAGAGACAGAGAGTGCACAAGTGGGAGATGTAGAGGGAAAGGGAGAAAGAATCCCGGGCAGACTCTGCGCTGAGTGTAGAGCGCCACACAGGGCTCGATCTCGTGACCCCGAGATCAGGACCTGAGCTGAAACCAAGAGTCACGTGCTTAACCAGCTGCACCACCCAGACTCCACTATGTCGTCACTTTGAAGGAACCATAAAGGAAACGAATCAATGTATTCGGATTTAAACTCTTAAGCACAAGAGTCTTAAATTTCTCTCGAGATTCCTCATTAAGTGTTAAAACAAATATTCTCCTCGTGTTTAGTTTACCCTCTGTGAAGAAAATATGTGGGTTTTTTCAAACTACATTAGAGAATAAGACTCTATTTTGTGTCCAGAATTGTCCTACAAATGTATCATTAATGTAGATGACTATTTTGGCAATGGATTCATCATTTTTTGAAGTGGACAAAAGCCAGGATAATTAGCAAATTTACTGGATGTCAGCATCCAAATGACCTTAATAGGCAGTGGCAAAGCCAACATGATGATTAATGAGGATAAAATCCCCACTACTAGTTTAGGAAAGGGGGGAAAAAAACAGAGGTTTTTTTTGTACCTAGTTGTTAAAAAAGACAAAACAAAACAAAACTATGATATTTCTATCTTTGCAATGCAGGAACCCAGATGGGCAGTGCTAGGTCAGGGCCACTGAGGCTGCCCGAGAGACACTAAGAGGGTATTAGAAGGTCAAGCCAAGGAGTTCTAAACTCCAGATAGTCTGTCCAAGAAACGCTCAATGAAATCAGGAAGTGCGCCAGGACTCTTCAGGTAAAGCAGTAAGTCAGCCTCAAGAGCATCAATTAGCTGTGGTCCAACGCTGGAGACAAGGATGAAAGGAATGAGCAGGCAGAGGAAGGAAGCCAGAGCTCAGGGCAGGTAGCAGGTAGACCTGCATGGAGGCACATTTGGTTCAGGGCCAAGCTTGTGCACATGGTCTTCATCTTACCGCATCCCATGTATGAAAGGTTCATACCAAACTGAGGCGAGGCTCCAAAGGCATTCTGTTCCGTTGAATGGTTGTGAACAAGCAATTAGTTTGAGTGCCACCACAGAAGGGTACCATAGAGTCTTCTAGAAAGACACACAATCTTACCACATGTAATCACAGAAGGACATCACTTTTGCCATATTCTATTGGAGAAAAGCAAGTCACAGACTCTGCCCACACTCAAGGGGAAGGGACAAAGGGTGTGAGACCCAAGAGGTGGGGATCTTTGGGAGCAGTGATACAGCCTATCAGCCACACCGACCTTTCTTACTAGGGAGGAATGGGGCAAGAAAATGCAGAAACAAACAAAACCCAAAAACTGCACACCACCCCTACTCAATGTCACTCTCTTCCACTCTTTCTAAAAACTTAGAACAGGCTCCACGGAGGGCAGTGAGTTACCACTGGAGATTTCAAGCAGAAATAGAACAGCCGGTCAGTTAGGATACCAGAAAAGGATGAAGTGCTTACACTACATAAATATTTGATATCCAGTTTCCGATATAGAAAATTGGAAAAGACATTAATATGAGTTTTACACCTACTATTTGCCAGACACTATTAGAGATGTTTTACATAGTTTTTTTTTTAATTAAATAATGGCACAACTCCATAGCACCTCCGTTTTATAGAAAAAGGAAATATGATTCAGAGAGAAAAAGGAATGTTTCCAAGTTCTGTATCTAGAGAATGTCAGAGCTGGGACTTAACTAGAGCCAGCTGAGCTTTTTATTTTATTTCATAGGAGAGTTTGTTTGTTTTGCTTCACCTAACAATACTACTTATGGCCCTGTACATGTGACATAGTGCATGGTCACAATGTGAATTTGATTGAGTGTGGCCTTTTTCATTAGTGACTAATCACATTATCCTATGAGTCAGAAAGGAAAGCAAATAAGAGAACAGTTTTTGTAGAATCATCTCGTTGCAGTGGCTTGGCTGGAGGAGAATGAGAAAAGCAAAAGCTGTAAAAACAGCTTTGAAGATAGAAATAAAATATTGCACTACCTAAATAAAACTGGTACCTTTTCCTGGCTCCCAGCTCTTCCTTAGTCAAAAAAAAGATGCTAACTTGGCAGGAGCTGGGAGGAGAAATGTAGAAAAATAAAAGCTTTATCCTGAAGCAGGGGCGGGAATACAGGAGAATTACCAAATATCTATATTCCTTCAGCATCAACAAAGACTCAACTCTACAAATCCAGGGGCTTCCCTGAAGACAGAAGTTAAAATTCTTTGAGAAGTATGATAGGGCTCTACTGGCTGGAGAGGCTTTGGACATTCCCTAAATCCTCCCTACGGAGTTCTTGATTTCTGGAGGAGTTGTCAAGCATAGCAAAAAAGAAGAAGAAAAAAGGTCTAAGGGAAGACAAGAATTTCCCTTTTAGCCATGTTCATAAAAACTGCAAACAGCCAAGCACTTGGGAAGGGCAGGATTAAAAAGGGGATGATCAGCATTTACCAGGAGAGCAGAGAGGCCACGGAAGGTGAGGTGGGCAGAAGTCGAGCGGCAGAAGAGCAGCGAGACAGAGCGAGAAATCTTGCACCTCCCCTCTGATCTCCCAAATCCTGTTCTAGAATTAGCCATAGTCTTTCATCCACCCCTTCAGTTGACAGGTGTTAGGTAATTTTAAGTGTTAGACATATCTTTAAATGCTAACATCAGAAACGTAGCATTGGGGCGCCTGGTTGGCTCAGTTGGTTGAGCATCCAACTTTTGATTTCGGCTCAGGTCATGATCTCAGGGTCGTGAGATCCAGCCCCACACTGGGCTCCATGCCGAGCATGGAGCATACTCAAGACTTTTTCTCTCCATCTCTCTCTGCCCCTCCCTCCCACTCATGCTCTCTTCTTTCTCTCTCAAAAATACAAATTAAAAAAAAGAAATATAACATCATTATTTTTTCAAGAGACCCAGGACTGGTGGAGAAGGCAGGCCAGCAAGTCAGCAATCAAACCCAATGTTCTATGTACTGTAATGGTGGGCCATTTCTCAGGATAATATGGTTGCAGAGAAAAGAAGGGAATCATGTGGTGGGTCAGAGGTTAAAAGGAAGAGTTGGTTTTAGCCAAGCAATTAACATCACAATAGCCTTCTTAGCCATTTTCAATATAAGTAAGTGTGTTAAAGGAGCCAAAATTAAGTTTCCCATTGGGCAAGGAGGCTAAGGGGACTGTCTCAGCAGGCAGACTGCCTACCTGTGAACCCCAGCTCCAACATTTACTGTCTATGTAACTTTGAACAAGTATTTAAATTTTCCACTCTGGGGTTTTCTTAAGAGAGAAATGAGCATACCGACAGTCCTATCTCACAATGTTGTTGTTTTGGGTTTTTTTAAGATTTATTTTAGAGAGGGGGCTGCGGGGTGGAGCAGACAGAGGGAGAGGGAGAGGGAGAGAAATCACAAGCAGACTCCCCGCTGAGTCATGGAGCCCGACACGGGGCTCGATCCTACCACCCTGAGATCATGACCTGAGCCGAAATCAAGGGTCGGACACTCAACCAACAGAGCCACCCAGGCGCCCCATGGTGTTTTTTATGGAGACAACCGGAGATACATGTCATTAACATGCTACCTGAGTGATGCTATTCTATATGCTATAACATGCTACTCTAGTATGTCTTATATAAATGTTGGCAATTATTTTCATTATAAATAAGATGCAAAGACTTGGATTTGTTCCCTCCATCAGGAGTTTATAAACCTCATAATCTTCTGGATGGCAACCTCCTTCAAAGGCCCAGTGGACCAAGATGGAAGCTCTTGGCTTAGGACATATTGTCTCTGGGGACGGCAGCAGTGCTGGACTTTTATTTGCAAAAGATTGAATTTTGTTAACAACATTTTCTTGGCATAGGTGCAAACATTCTTTCAGGATTTCTAGGGCAAGTGGGCTACAAAATGAAGAAATTGCCCGTGTTTCCAAGATGACCCAGTAAGAGCATAAACATGCATGAAAGGAAACCAGGTCTTTCATGCTACGGTGTAGTGAAAGGAAAAGAGTCTGGGCCACAAAATCCAGGTGTGAACCTGGATGGGCCATTTGAGGCTTTCTGGCACCACTAACCCAGGGACTCCAACCCTCCTCATCGTCTCAGAGCAAACCAGTGAGTCCTACAAGGAGCTGCCAGTTCTCCCAGCTTGTGACTTTATCATTCACAATCTTGTTTATAATCTTACCTCACTGCCTCTGTTATTACGCTTTTATAGCCCTTCCCTTCACCAGCATTTCTTCTCTCCTTGATGGAGCTGCAGGTTGCCCTTTGGTCTACATGTCTCAGTGAACATCCCACCCCATGTCTAGAGCCCTTGATAGGCAGTCCTATTAAGGACAAAACCCCCTGTAGACTTGCACAGCCAACAGTTCGGAGTTTCTACGTGTGTTAGTAACACTGGCTAGGCCTCCTGTGGGACCCAGTACAAAGTGAAGTGTCTCAATATGGTGACAGCTGAGCACTAAACCAAGCACAGGGCCCTTCCAAGAGAGGGACCCTGTGCACCTGCATGGTCCTATTCATCAGAATCCAACCAGGAAACCAGAGCCACCTGAAGAATTTGAAACCAAGAGAAGTGAATTCAGGGAGTGGGTTCCTCAGACATGGGAGACCTCAGAAGATGAAGACAGACGATGAAACAAGCCAGACAATGAGCCCTATCAGAAAGCCGTCATCGGGCACCTGGGTGGCTCAGTCGTTAAGCGTCTGCCTTCGGCTCAGGTCATGATCCCAGGGTCCTGGGATCGAGTCCCGCATCGGGCTCCCCGCTCAGCGGGAAGCCTGCTTCTCCCTCTCCCACTCCCCCTGCTTGTGTTCCCTCTCTCGCTGTGTCTCTCTCTGTCATACAAATAAATAAAATCTTTAAAAAAAAAAAAGCCGTCATCAATGACCCTAGACAGAAGGACAAAAGGTAGAGGGTTTCCAGAGCCCAGCAGCTAGAGACATCCCACAAAAACTGCACTGATAGTTGGTCTGTCTGCTCTCCATTCCTTTCCCCTCCAGCTCCCCCCACTGCCTCCTACCAAGCCAACCCTGTGGGGAGGCAGTTGACACAGGAGCCTGAGTGCTCAGCCTGCATGGAGGAGCCCCACTGTGAGACAGAGCAAAGAAGGAAAAAGATGAGGGGGAATCTGAAAGAGGTGTCAACCTTAAAGATAAAATAGCCAGTTCCTTATTTATTTTTTTAAACCCAGGGACATCTTTTATTCAGGACATTTTTTTCTTTTTCTTTTTCTTTTTTTTAAGTAGGCTCCATGCCCAAGGCAAGGCTCAAACTCAGGACCCCGAGATCAGGAGTCACATGTTCAACCAACGGAGCCAGCCAGGCACCCCAACAGCCAGTTACTTTTACTAGAAAAAATAGTTTGAGAATAGAAGAGGAATTGCAATTCAGGGCAAGCAAACTTTGGCAAGACACAGGCAAGTCCAAAGAGACAAAGGGAAGGTCAGTTTTTATTAGGTTTTTGGAGGAAACTGGGGAGGGTTGTTTTGAACAAAAGTTCACTGGAGAAGAGCAGGAGTTTGAGGTTATGACAGTTTCTCGTTGGCAGGAAGCCGTGGTTGGTGTGGTGTTGCTGGGGCAGGGAGAGATCTTCTTTCTTGAAAGCAGGAGATAAAATGCGTATGTGAACAGTGGCCTCCCTCGTCAAGATAAGAATTATCTTCCTTCCTCCTGCTGGTGAAGCAGGCTGCAAGGAGTGGTACGTACATGAGAGCGCCCCCTTCAGGGCTTCCCGACTCCATTTTCAATGGGATTTCCTTTACTCTGTCACAGAGGCAAGATCGGGACCAGCTCAGCCCATTGACTCTGCTACTCAGCATCGGCTCTCACCCATTGACGACTGAGGAACATCAGCACGCTCCCATGCGCCTACAGCCAACAACTGTCCAAGGACGAGGCTCTCACCCTGTCCCCTTGCTCATGACATCCATTTCAAACCCAGGATACCATGGATCTGCAGTTCTCCCGCTAATGTGCGGTGTCACTCTGCGGGGTCTGATAACCTCTGAACTACCATTAACACGCCCAATACGGAATCATGGATAGGTAATCACGGGCTGTTGGGCACACAGCAAAAATCTACAACTGCTTCACTTCTCTTCTCTATAACTGGTCAAGAGTCAGGGGTTAATCTGTATTACTTCTCTCAGCCACACCTGTTGCTGGGCACCCTTGCCCTCAGTTAGCACCTTGACTGATTTGCATTCTTCCCCTGCTAGGGTGCATAATGGTCCTCACTTTACTGAGTCATTACTGTCGCGTATGACTACTACCATTAAACCTAGAATTACTAAGAGGCACTCCAGAGAATCCCCTACTTTCTAGATGGATACTCCCTACTCGCATTGTGAACAGCAACCCAGTTTCCCCTTAATAATCAGGATCAGTCATCCCAAAAAGTACAGTAATCCCATGTGCCAATTGGTTCCAAGTCCCAAGGAGCCAAAACTAGCCAAGGGGTGCTCTCAGCTTCCAACCGAATGGAACTCATGTTGTATCCCCAGATGCAAGCATTCCTTTCTTGGAAAGTAGGATCTCTAGACCAGCATATGTCAAGATTGAAAGGACAGGAAGCAAAGGCCCTGCAAAGGTTTTCCATATGCTGATCCTAGTCCATCATATACTCCATCCTACAGAATAGAAATCCAATCTTTAAGGTGGCTATCTCCAATAAAACCTGAGCCATCAATGGACATTTAACATGAATTTATCAGGTTAGCTGTTCCTAGATTATAGAGCAAATATCAAGACCAGTGCAGTTGGCAGAAGCATTCTGGGCATACAAAATAAATCTATACCAGGAAGTAAGATATCTATGTCCCCCAATCCATCATAATAAGGTTACTAGGTTAGCATAATCTCTGTTTCCAGGGAACTGGCAGATCCTCCTGGGAGGATCTGGAGGAGCCCAGTGTTGGCCCAGCAGTGGTGTTCATCAGACCAACCTCAGCGCAGGAAAGTCCGTATGTTGAGCCCAAGAAGAGCCCCCACTTTTACCACTATGGCCACCTTACATGTACCAGGGAGCAAGTGCCACGTGGCTGCAGAGAGTGGCTGGCTCACATCCACAGGGTGGATTTTCTTGGTCACTTCATTGCTAAGAACTTTTTCTGCAGCAGATGACCTTCTTGAACATTTGTATGAGACACAAATATCCTAATAGTCTCTCTCCATTGCAATAGTCCCAACCTCCTATGTTTCCCTAAAATTCCTTCTCTCTAATTGTGGTATGATAATATATTTGTCCTTGACCTTGCTTCCTGGCACAGAGCTGCTAAAACTCTAGGAATTTTCTGAAGAGAAGAGTGTCTTATTTATAATGAGACCTTTGAGGTCACACCAGAGTTTATGCTGAGGAGATGCTTTAGGGCAGAATCCCCAGATAGCCTCAGGATGAGGCTGATCGCCAGAAAGCAAAGTAATCAGAAGGCTGGAACTTTCAGCCCCACTCCTTACCTCAGGAAAAGGGGTGGGGGAGTTATGATTGAGCTCTATAAATAGTCTGGAACAATGAGATTTGGACAACCTCTGGGTTGGTGAACATATGGACTGGCTGGGAGGGTGTTTAGGAGGGTGGTGTGTCTAGTGGGGCAGGGAAGTTCCACACCTCCCCCATTCCCTATGTTTCCCTTCCATCTAGCTGTTCCTGCATATAGCCTTTATAATAAACCAGTAAATGGAACTAAAGTGTTTCTCTGAGTTCTATGAACCATTCTAAAGAATTATCACACCTGAGGAGAGGATCGTGGGAACCCTCAATTTATAGCCAGTCAGTTATGAGTATGTGGGCCCAGGACTTGCAACTGATGTCTGAAGTGAGGACAGTCTTGTGGGACCAATCTCTTAAATCTGTGAAATCTGATGCTAACTCCAAGTAGTTAGTGTCAGAATTGAACTGAATTGTTGGACACCCAATTGGTATCTGGAGAATTGGTTGTTGATGCTAGAAAGCACCCTACCAATCAATTTCAAATCCTTGGCTAAATGTCCAAACCGTAAGTCCCTTCCCATGATTAAGTTATGTCTACATCTCTGGCCATTTCTCCCTCCACTCAAAATGGAGAGCCTGACATTACTACTGGAGGTTCTATACTTTGGAAGATTTGCCCATAACCACTAATTTTTCAGGGCCACCCCTGAGTGGGGTTTTATTGGGCCGGCAATTCACTTTTAGCTGATACCAGTATATTACAGAGAGTCTTCTGGAAACCGGGACTGAGATTTTGTTCCTTCTCAGTAACTGGCCAAAGAGAATTTCCCTTGAGGCCATAGATTTGGGCTGCAGGAAGGTTAAGAAAGAATAAAAAGTCTTAGTCCCCTTCTCATTCAGGCTGTTTATGCTTTATAGATCTGCCTGATTATATGTGTATACCTCTCCGCTTTAAAATATATTGCTGTTATACTCTTCAGCCTACAGTTTTGTGATTGGATATCGACCAGTTCATCATGGAAACCTCAGGTCTTAAAGTCAGCCGCCTGATACCTCATGGCAAGTGGTAGTCTCTATCAGGACTCATTAGCAAGCAACAAGCTATGTAAAGGGGTACAGCTATCAACAGAGGAAGGCATGGCTTTGCTCTACCCCTCAGGATCTTCCCTGTGATTCTTCTTTTAGGGATGGCCAGGGGTCCTGAAAGCAGTCTTAATTACTATAGATTTCTCCTTGAGCCCCATTAAATCCACTGGACCATGGGGCAGGAATGTTCACGTCACAGCCTGGACCTGCCCCAAAGCTGTCTTTCCTCCTGGGTCCACTCAAAACTAGCAGTCTGTGGGTTATCCCATTACTGGGTTGGAGAAGCACATTTCCAAAGAGCCCAGGGCTAAGACCTGTTGGGAGCGTGTGAGTCTCATGAAATATCCCTCTAGACTTTTGCACGGTTTCCAATATCTGCAAAGTTCCTTTGTTTGAGCCACCGCTCACTGCAGATATACCCGTATTAATGCCAAGGAAAAAAGAAGCAGCCTGCAGAGAAACTGATGAAGCCCCTGTCAGACCCTCCCAAAATGTTGCCATTAAATATATTGATGCCACTAATGTCCGTGAAAAAGGGAACCATGATGGTTCCTTTTGTACCTTCCCCACAAGGTGGGCTAGGCCACTACACATGTTCCAACTCATTCCAAGTCACCTCGGTGTGGATGGTACAAATCATTTACTAAAAAGGCTGCAGATCCCTTGTGGTTTAGCTGAAACCTTAGTGAAACAACTCTTAGTTGTTTAAAATTCAAAAAAAAAAAACCTTCATTTTAGAACAGTTTTAGATTTATAGAAAAACTGCAAAAATTGTATAATTTATAGTATAATATAATAGTGGAGTGGAGTGTTATTAATTAATAGTATACTAATTAGTGAATAGTATATTAATGAATAGTATCATAATACTCTTATTAATAATAACTAATCATCTATTTTTGTGCATAAGTATGGTACACTTGTTGTAGTGGGCAGATTTCTTTTTCCTTAATGTCTTTTTTCTGTTCAAGGACCCCAGTCAGCGTACCATATTAGGTTGTCCTGTCTCCTTAGGCTCCTCTTGGCTGTGTAATCATGATTACACTGGGGATATGGATTTGGGGAAGGAATGCCAGAGGAAAATTGCCATTTCTATCCCATCATATCAAGGGAAGTGGTATTACAGTGTTATTTTAATTTGCAGTTCTCTAAGAACAAATGATATTGAGGATCTCCTCTTACATGTATTTGTCATCTATATGTTGTCTTTGATGAGGTGTCTGCTCAGGTCTTTTGTCCATTATTTAAGTGGGTCGTTTGATTTCTTGTTGTTGAATTTTAAGAACTTTTTATATATTTTGGCTACAAGGCATTATCAGATATGTGTTTTGCAAATATTTTCTCCCCAACTGTGGCTTGTTTTTAATTTTAATAACATCCAACTAATCCTTACTTTTCATCTTATATGAAAAAAAACACACACACACAAAAAAACAAACACTCATCACCAAGCCCAAGGCCAGATTTTTCTCCTGTGTATTCTTCTAGATGTTTTATGGTTTTGTATTTTACATGTAGGTGTAAGATCCATCTTGAGTTAACTTTTGTGAGAAGTGTAAGGTCTGTGGATGTCCAATTGTACCAGCACCATTTGTTGAAAACACTACCTTTACTCCATTGTATTGCTTTTCCTCCCTTGTCAAAGATATGTTGACTATATTTATTTATGTTTGTTTGGGGGCGCTCTATTCTGTTCATTAATGTTTACTTTGTCTTTTCTTTTATTGTGTGAGAGAGAGAGAGCCTGAGTAGGGGAGAGCCTAAAGGAGAGGGAGAGAATCTCAAGCAGGCTCTAAGCTCAGCACAGAGCCCGAGGTGGGGCTCAATCTCATGACCCCGAGACCACAACCTGAGCCAAAATCAAGAGTCGGATGCTTAACCAACTGAGCCACCCAGGCGCCCCTGTTTACTCTGTCTTTTTTTTTTTTTTAAAAAAGATTTATTTATTTGAGAGAGCGAGAATGAGAGAGAGAGAGAGAGTACATGAGAGGGGGGAGGGTTAGAGGGAGAAGCAGGCTCCTTGCCGAGCAGGAAGCCCGATGCGGGACTCGATCCAGGGACTCCAGGATTATGACCTGAGCCGAAGGCAGTCGCTTAACCAACTGAGCCACCCAGGCGCCCCCCTGTTTACTCTGTCTTAATTATTATACCTTTATGGTAAGTCAAGTAGTGTCAGCCCTCTGACTTCATTCTTATTCAGTCATGTGTTGGCTATTACAGGCCTATTGTATCTTCCTTTAAACCTTAGTATCTGTTTGTCAAAGTCTACAAAAGAGCTTGATGGAATTTTAATTAGAATTGTATTGAATCTATAGATCAAGTTTAGAGTAATTGGCATGTTAATACTGACTCTTCCAATCTGTGAACATCAGATATCTATCCACTTACTTAGATCTTATTTGATTTCTTTCATCAGAGTTTTGTAGCTTTCTGCATATAGATCCTGTACATATTTTGTAAGATTTGACTTAAATATTTCAATTTTTGTTACTATTGTATTTTGTATTTCAAGTTCCAATTGTTCATTGCCAGTATATAGAAAATTAACTGATTTATATGCATCATCCTTGTATCTTGCCACCTTGCTATAATCGCTTATAGCTCCAAGAATTTTTTGGTCAAGTATATAGACATTCCTATAAGCTAAGAATAAAGACACTTTTGTTTCTTCCTTTCTAATCTGCATGCCTTTTATTTCCTATTCTTGTCTTGCTGTACTAGGTAGGACTCCACTATGATGTTGAACACGAGCTAGTTCTTTTAGTTTTTTCATGATCTTACTGCATCACCTCATCCTAGGACTGAGATAGAAGTGAATTAATAACAATCCACAAGTAATCAAAAAATTCACGCTTTCTAAATCCACCTCATCAGCCCCTCCACTGGCCCATTGTCTTTGTATCTTTCCTGTTAAATCCTGGATTGAATATAGCTGACCAACTTGAACTCACCCTATGTCATCAAAATCAAACTGACTTTTTTTTTCTAATAGTCTATTAAGAGAATGAAAGATTTCATTGGTGGATACTGACATTAAGAAAGTGGGGGAAATCATTTTAGAAACTATCTCAGGAACAGACAGAATAATCAGGATGGCAGAGAGAAGATTTGAAAAGAATGAACTTAGGAACAAAGAAGCAAGAGGCAGTGTGAAAAGAAAAATGAAGTAACACTGAAGGCAAGATGCACATACTTGAAACTGCTTGGGTTGGAGGAGCGAAAAGCCCAGATGTGCATTTTCTCCTCTCTGCTGAGGAAGAAGCTTCTAATCTGAGGCAGCCATAAATCCTCCCCTGGCCTACACCCCCGCTCTGTGATCTTTAGCATGTCCTAAGACTGTCGTTTGAGAATTACAGTAAATGAAATTCTAAGAGATCAGGAAAGCAACATACATATGCACATAATGAGGCTGAGTCCAGAGAAAACAACACCTGAGATGTTTTTGAATTGAGTTGGGAAAAGGGATCCATCAAAGGGCAGGTGGGTTAGCAACAAAAGCGTTGGATATGCAGGGCCATAAAACAGACTTTGTAGACCCCACCTCTCTCCCTCCATGGGAAGAGGTGCCGGCCATGGAGCTGAGCACGCCCTGGTCCTGGAAGAAAACATTCTGCTACTATGAATGTAGAAGCATCGAATCAGCCCAGTCAACAAAATCAGCTCAGTGCTGAGCTCCGGAAGCAGTCTCCCGGTTGCACCAGCTTCCCTGTGCTGCTTACTATCTTCAGAGTGAAGGCACCAACACTGCATTTCCTAAGACAATGTAATCCCTTGACCATTTTATTCCTCACTGCACTTGAACAAACTGGTATTTGTTGTATAAAATTCTTCTTGTCAAGAGTTTAGTTAACATTAGTCTGGTTCCTGCAAGCTTGGTCAGTTTTAGGGTTCTGATGATCCTGAGTGACCCATGGGCTGTGTTCAAGGGCCAAGCCCCGAGCTCAGTGAGTCCTCGAGTCACAGCTCATTTGCCATCATGTGCCCATCTCAGCCAGCCTTCCTTGTCGAGTCCAGACATGCCACCTTCTTAAAAACGTCAAAACCCCACTGACAATAGGATCCAACAATACATTAAAAGGATCATCCACCACGACCAAGTGGGATTTATCCCCGGGATGCAAGGGTGGTTCAACATTCGCAAATCAATCAATGTGATAGAACACATTAATAAGAGGAGGGAGAAGAACCATATGGTCCTCTCAATTGATGCAGAAAAAGCATTTGACAAAATACAACATCCTTTCCTGATTAAAACTCTCCAGAGTATAGGGATAGAGGGAACATTCCTCAAGCTCATAAAATCCATCTATGAAAAACCCACAGCAAATATCATCTTCAATGGGGAAAAGCTGAGAGCCTTTCCCTTAAGATCAGGAACACGTCAAGGGTGCCCACTCTCACCACTGTTGTTCAACTAGTACTAGAAGTTCTAGCAACAGCAATCAGACAACAAAAAGAAATAAAAGGTATTCAAATTGGCAAAGAAGAAGTCAAACTCTCTCTTTTCGCAGACGACATGATACCTTATGTGGAAAACCCAAAAGACTCCACCCCCAAATTACTAGAACTCATCCAGCAATTCAGTAATGTGGCAGGATACAAAATCAATGCACAGAAATCAGTTGCTTTCTTATACACTAACAACGCAACTGTAGAAAGAGAAATTAAAGAAATGATTCCATTTACAATAGCACCAAAAACCATAAGATACCTCAGAATAAACCTAACCAAAGAGGTAAAGGATCTATACTCTAGGAACTACAAAACACTCATGAAAGAAATTGAAGAAGACACAAAAAGATGGAAAAATATTCCATGCTCATGGATCAGAAGAATAAACATTGTTAAAATGTCTATGCTACCCAGAGCAATCTATACCTTCAATGCCATCCCGATCAAAATTCCAATGACATTTTTCAAAGTGCTGGAACAAACAATCCTAAAATTTGTATGGAATCAGAAAAGACCCCGAATCGCCAAGGAGATTTTGAAAAAGAAAAACAAAGCTGGGGGCATCACGTTGCCCGATTTCAAGCTATATTACAACGCAGTGATCACCAAGACAGCATGGTACTGGCACAAAAACAGACATACAGACCAATGGAACAGAATAGAGAACCCAGATATGGACCCTCAACTCTATGGTCAAATAATCTTTGACAAAGCAGGAAAAAACACGCAATGGAGAAAAGACAGTCTCTTCAATAAATGGCACTGGGAAAATTGGACAGCCACATGCAGAAGAATGAAACTCGACCATTCTCTAACACCACTCACAAAGATAAACTCAAAGTGGATGAAAGACTTCAATGTGAGACAGGAATCCATCAAAATCCTAGAGGAGAACATAGGCAGTAACCTCTTTGACATCACCCACAGCAACTTCTTTCAAGATACATCTCCAAAAGCTAGTGAAACAAAAGCAAAAATGAACTTTTGGGACTTCATCAAGATAAAAAGCTTCTGCACAGCAAAAGTAACAGTCAACAAAACAAAGAGGCAACCCACAGAATGGGAGAAGATATTTGCAAATGACACTACAGATAAAGGGCTGGTATCCAAAATCTATAAAGAACTTCTCAAACTCAACACCCAAAAAACAAATAATCAAGTCAAAAAGTGGGCAGAAGAGATGAACAGACACTTCTCTGAAGAAGACATACAAATGGCTAACAGACACATGAAAAAATGTTCATCATCATTAGCCATCAGGGAAATCCAAATCAAAACCACACTGAGATACCACCTCACACCAGTTAGAATGGCAAAAATGGACAGGGAAAGAAGCAACAAATGTTGGAGAGGTTGTGGAGAAAGGGGAACCCTCTTACACTGTTGGTGGGAATGCAAGTTGGTACAGCCACTTTGGAAAACAGTGTGGAGGTTCCTCAAAAATTTAAAAATAGAGCTACCCCATGACCCAGCAATTGCACTACTGGGTATTTACCCCAAAGACACAGATGTAGTGAAAAGAAGGGCCATATGCACCCCAATGTTCATAGCAGCAATGTCCGCAATAGCCAAACTGTGGAAAGAGCTGAGATGCCCTTCAACAGATGAATGGATAAAGAAGATGTGGTCCATATATACAATGGAATATTACTCAGCCATCAGAAAAGATAAATACCCAACTTTTACATCAACATGGATGGGACTGGAGGAGATTATGCTAAGCGAAATAAGTCAAGCAGAGAAAGTCAATTATCATATGGTTTCACTTATTTGTGGAACATAAGGAATAACATGGAGGACATTAGGAGAAGGAAGGGAAAAATGGGGGGGGGGGATTGGAGGGAGAGATGAACCATGAGAGACTATGGACTCTGAGAAACAAACAGGGTTCTAGAGGGGAGGGGGAGGGGGGATTGGTTAGCCCGGTGATGGGTATTAAGGAGGGCACGTACTGCATGGAGCACTGGGTATTATATGAAAACAATGGATCGTGGATCACTACATCAAAAACTAATGATGTATTGTATGGTGACTAACATAATATAATAAAATTAAAAACTACAAAAAAAAAAAAAAAAAACACTGACAATGTTTCTGTTCCATGAAGCTTAAAATGGTAAAGTAAGAAATAATAAAATGTCATCCTAGGGGCTCCTGGGTGGCTCAGTTGGTTGAGCTTCCGACTCTTGATTTCAGCTGGGGTCCTGATTTCAGGGTCCTGAGATCGAGCCCTGCATTGAGCTCCGCACTCAGCATGGGGTCTGCTTGAGATTCATTCTCTCTCCCTCTGCCCCTACCCCTGCTCACACCCTCTCTCTCTCTCTCTCTCTCTCTCTCTAAAATAAATAAATAAATAAAATCTTTAAAAACAATAAAATAAAATGTCATCCTAGGCTGGTTCCTTCTGGGCAAGGGGCTTTCCCCTCAAGGAATACCAGGTTTTGTTTTCCCCCAGGGACCATGTCCCTCCATCTGTTCTGTCTGAGGCTGAGCAGACCAGTCAACACTCTCCTGGCAGGAACCTCAGAAAGACGCCCTTGGTTAGCTACACATAGCAATAGAAGTGAGCAAAGAGAAAGCCCTTGCATGGTGCAGTCAACAGACCCTGACGTTCCTTCTTACAGAGGGCAGTGGGTGGTGGGGCAGTGGGTAGTCAGAAGATAGCCTAGAAGAGTGAGAGACTCAGGTGACAAAAACATGACCTACACTCAGTGTTAGTGAAGGTGTATGCAGAAATGCCCACTGCAAGAGCAGCAAGCAGCAGGATCTGGTGTTCCCCTGACGCCTCATAAAGGATGCCTCCATTCTGCATGTTAGTAGGGACGTTTGTCTCTGAACATGATGTCCGTGTTCAGATTTATGAAGGCTGACTTTAAATGATGGATGCAGCCACAACACTTCTTGCAAAAAAAAAAGAAGAAGAAGAAGAAGAAGAAGAAATCACATAAAGGTGATTAATGGCTTAGGAGTGTAGGTGAGTGAATTGCATTCCATCTGGAAATAAAATACATATTCAGCGATGTTTCTATTCTCTTCCCAAGGGAGATCTGTGATAAAGTTGGCTGTGGTTAGGGTGTGTAAAAAGTCTGCTGGCCTTGGGGAAGCAAACTTTCTTGATACCTAAAGGACTGTGTGGGAGGAACCGCCACCGTAAGAGGACCTCTAGGCTCAGCAGCCATGACCGGGCATACACCGTACTTGGACATGGGCTTTAGCTCAGGCTGCCTGTTGGGGCGATACTGAGCTTCTCTGAACATTTTCTACTTTCTTCTGGTAGCTTCCCCTGACTCTTTGTCTGATAATATTGACAAAGCTCAAAATATGTACTCAGCTCCATTTTCTCTGACAAATAATAACTGTAATGCAATGTCTTGGAGAATCTTGAATGCATAAGCAAAATTCTAATTGAACTGTGTCCTCATAGGTGGGGCTCTGTTGAGAGAAAAGCCCGCGAGAACTGATGCACACAAGGGAAAACTAAGGCTGTAGCAATACCTTCCCTTCCCGGGGCATATGGATTTGAGAGGGGAGGACACAACACTCCAAAATCAATCTGAAAAAGAATGACAGCCTCATCAGATCCTAATCAATGGGTCGATATCCCAAATACTCAACTAGATTTATCATAATACGATGTAGGAACAACTGAACAATAGGGCCTTGTGGCCACAACTGACCCAAGACGGTGAACCACAATGAAATGTGAACTACTAGACACAAAATACAAGCTTGTTTAAGTCAAATGGGAAAAGTCAGAATTCCTGGTTGTTAAGGACTGAAGTAGAGTCACACGGAAAACAGAGATCTTTGCTCCAGAGACCTGGAAAAAAGGGCTCATGAGGCAAAAGGGTATGCTGGAGAGGCCCCTCAGAGGGAGACTGCAGTCCTGAGCTCATTCATGTGGGACGTGAATCTCCATGTCAGCAGACCAGGTAAGCTCTTGACTTCATGACATTAACATTCAGAGATTTGATTTATCACTAGCTACTCAGGAAATCCATAATATAGCATAAAACTCATCACAGTCCTCAGGACAATTAAAACAAATAATGTGTGGAAAGTTCTTGGGACATGCTTGAATTATGTAGGTGAGTGAGTCCAGCAGGTCTCGAAAACTTTGCGTCTCGGTTTGTGGTTTCACTGTTTTTATTTTTTGTTTTTGTTTTTACGCCAAAGAATAGCTCACACCTGTGTGCATTCCTTGGAAATGGGAAAGTCAATTTTCTTTCCCACTGCCAATGGGTAGGGAGTACAGCCAAGGGCACACGAGTGGGGTTGTCTCAAGATAGACTGGGCCCCAAACAGTGTGCGTAAGGGTATCAAGAGAAACTGAAGAGGCTCACGAGTCATCAGGGCAGAGGGAAGCCACCACAGTGGCTGCCATGGGAAGTGGTAGCCTAGGGGAGGTAAATGGGTCTGCATCAGCCTCTGTTCCAGCAGAAGCATTGACGGCAATTCCAGGCACAATGTCAACCACACAGTGGCAAATGCTAAAACATCAGACGGTTTCTCAGGTGTGGCCATGAGAGTGGCTGGGAGAGATTAATAGCAGTGTGACAGCACAGGTAGTAAATACTTTTGGCTTTCTGGCCCACATGGTTTCTGCTGCAGCTACTCAGCTCTGCGGCTGTGCACAAAGCATCATCAGAAGATACATTGATGAGCGAGCGTGGCTGTGTCCCAATCACAGTTTTACAGATCCAGGTTGGCAGCTGGATTTGGCGGCAGGTGTTTGATGCCCGTCTTAAAGGAGGGCCTTCAAATGTTTAATAGAATGTTATTTTTTTGTCCCAATAGTAACAAAACATGTCATCATTGTTTACAATTTAGGAAAAATAGAAAAGTGTAAAAAATGTCTTAAATCACCTACACATCACCACTCAGAACCACTGAAATGTTTTTCTATGCATTTTTGCCAAACTCTTCTACAAAATTGAAATCCTAATGGATGAGTAATCCTGACTACTGCTATTTCATTGAAAATCATACCATGTATATAATCTCATAAAAATTCCCCATAAATATTTGGATCACTATATAATATTCTACAATATGGATACAGCAAGTTTTATTCAATCCATATAAACTAGATAAAGAGGTTGCTTCTGATTCTTTGCTATTATGAATAGTTTTGTGATAACACAAATCTGTTTTCCCACAAATCTTTAACACATAAATCTCTCTCCATGTGTCTTATCATTTCCTCATAATCCATTGCTTGAAGTAGAACCTAAGCACAAAACCCAGGCTGTGACTTTTGGAGGACAAGGAGAAACCAAAGGAAATGCTCCTTTGTGATATTTTCTACAGCCTGGTTTCTTTTAGGACAGAGCAGAAAATAATTAAAGAACTTTTCTGCAGATAAAAAGAACCATGATTGTTATAAGTGGCCATTCTATTACCATGAAAACTTGAACCAAAAAACTGGTATGGTCATTGATCAGAAACTATAACAGTCAGGGGCGCCCAAGTGGCTCATTGGTTGAGCGTTGGGCTTTTGATTTTGACTCAGGTCATGATCTCAGGATCCTGAGATCCAGCCCCACATCAGGCTCCACACTCAGTGGGAAGTCTGCTTGGGATTCTCTCTCTCCCTCTCCCTCTGCCCCTCCCCTGCTCTCTCTCTGTCTCTCTAAATAAATAAATAATGCTTTTAAAAAAAGGAAACTATAACACAGTTCAATTATTCAATTTCAACAGTTGAGTTTTAAATTTGGATGTTAAGAAGAAGAATCTGGAGATTGAGTTCAGGAACCAAAACTGTTTTGAAATTAACAGTTGTAATAGTAATTAACACTTGTGTAATGACTTACTTGTTTTAAATCACTTGCCCATATGTTATTTGATTTGCCTGCAGCATTAGCACTTTCTCCAGATGGGAATTTTTTGTTTTAAAGATTTTTATTTATTTATTTGAGAGAGAGAGCACAGAGGAAGAGGGAGAGGAAGAAGCAGACTCCCTGCTTAGCAGAAAGCCCAATGCGGGACTCGATCCCAGGACTCTGAGATCATGACGTGAGCTTAAGGCAGACACTCAACCAATTGAGCCACCCAGGCGCCCCTCCAGATGGGTGTTTTAAGACAATAGACACATGATCCCAATTAAGCAAATCTGCTCCTGGGCTGGACACCTGGGCATCAAAACAGATCCCCAGGGATTTTGGACTATCACAGACGGAGCTCCAAAGTCTGTCTTTGTAGGAAGGAGCTGGTGGGTAGGCACCATCTATTATGTTCTGCTTCCTGCACCTGCTATGCTCACACAGCGCCTGATTGCTTATATTTTCTTTTTGATGGCAGGCATTTGGTTCTTCTAAAGCAATTAACAGCAGGCTTGGTAAAAAGGCCAAATTAGTATCTGAATTTAATAAAATCCAGCATTTATGTAACACTTTACAATTTATAAAGATCCAAACAAACGTTAGAGCGTGAACTATTTAACACTAGATTATGTTTTCATTCTTAAAGTAATTATTTCCTTTAATTATTCTTTACCATAAGAATTACTGCCCATGGTATGCTCATGTTCAAAAAATTATTTTGAAATATGACTATGCTCAATTGTGTAGAGGCCTCCCTTGTTCAAATCCACAGAAGACAAACTTAATCTCAACCCATCCAACAATTCCTGCTGGTAGCCACTGGATGAAAGAAAACAAAGAGTTAAAGAACAACAATGTTTTCCAAACTGTTGCAGTTGGTTTCAGTAGAGAAGTCTTCTAGAAAAGACTGTAACATTTTCAGATAGTCCACTGGGACATAAATCCAAAGAAAAGACAGAAAATTAAAATGGAGATAGAGAAATGACTTTTTTACTTTTGTCAAAATCTGATGGGGGCCCTGTATCTTGAAAAGAAAAGTTTTATAGCACATAATCCATAGCCTATAACGATCAAAACTCTTCACAACCTTTTTGACAATTTCTCAGAGATGGTACATTCTTTTTTTTTATTCCAATGTAGTGAACATACAGTGTTGTACTAGTTTCACAAGCATAATATAGTGATTTAACAATTCCATATATTACTCAGCTCTCATTACAACAAGTGCATTCCTTCATGCCCATCACCTATTTCACCCATCCCCTCCACCCCCTCCCCTCTGGTGACCCTCAGTGTCTTCTCTGCAGTTAAGAGTCAGTTTCTTGGTTTGTTTGTCTCTCTCTTTTTTTCCCTTGGTCATTTGTTTTCTTTCTTAAATTCCATATATGAATGAAGTCATATGGTATTTGTCTTTCTCTGACTGGCTTATTTTGTTTAGCATTATACTCTCTAAATCCATCTATGTTGTTGCAAATGGCAAGAATTCATTCTTTTTTATGGTTGCATAATACTCCATTGTGTGTGTGTGTGTGTGTGTGTGTGTGTGTGTATGTATGATGTGTATATATATATGTGTATATATATATATATATATATATATATATATATATATATATATACCACATCTTTATCCATTCATCTATCAATGGACACTTGGGCTGCTTACATAATTTGGCTACTGTAAATAATGCTGCAATAAACGTAGGGGTGCATGTATCCCTTTGAAGTAGTGTTTTCATATTCTTTGGGTAATACCCAGTAGTGAGATTACTGTAGTGTATGGTAGTTCTACTTAATAAGTTTTTGAGGACCCTCCATACTGTTGTCCACAGTGGCTGCACCAGTTTGCATTCCCACCAACAGTGCACGAGGGCTCCCCTTTCTCCGCATCCTCGCCATCACCTGTTGTTTCTTGTGTTTTTTATTTTAGCCATTCTGACAGCTGTGAGGTGATATCTCATTGTAGTTTTGATTTGCATTTTGATGATGAGTGATGTTGAGCATCTTTTCATGTGTTCTTACCCACTTAAGGTTATCTCTCTGGTTCTGAACCACTGTTTCCACTGAAATGATGAATTTAATGAATTAACTATCTAGAAATTCTACAAATGTTCTCTCCGTCTGCTACACTGATAGAAAGAATCCCAGGTTACACATAGGTACAAACAAAAAAATTAAAATAGCTACAAAACCAACTTTTACAAAACAGTTTTAGGAAGGGCAGAGGAGTTTATATCTTAGCAATGTGAAGAATTTCAATTTAAACAGCCTTGTTCTGGGGCGCCTGGGTGGCTCAGTTGGTTAAGCGACTGCCTTCGGCTCAGGTCATGATCCTGGAGTCCCTGGATCGAGTCCCGCATCAGGCTCCCTGCTCGGCAGGGAGTCTGCTTCTCCCTCTGACCCTCCCCACTCTCATGTGCTCTCTCTCATTCTCTCTCTCTCAAATAAATAAATAAAATCTTAAAAAAAATAAAAAATAAAAAAAATAAACAGCCTTGTTCTTTTTTTTTTTTTTGAGATTTTATTTATTTATTTGACAGAGAGAGAGACAGCGAGAGAGGGAACACAAGTAGGGGGAGTGGGAGAGGGAGAAGCCAGCTTCCCGCCGAGCAGGGAGCCTGATGCGGGGCTCGATCCAGGACCCTGGGATCATGACCTGAGCCGAAGACAGACACTTAACTACTGAGTCACCCAGGCGCCCTAAACAGCCTTGTTCTTAACAGTACCTCTGCAAAGAACAGGTGTTGAAAGTGAGGACAGGCTCTTGGCTGGGAGCCTAAATGGTGACCTCTGTTTAGAGGTTTGACATGAACACCACACCCTCAGGTTGAGTGTCGATGAAAACACAATCCTGAAAAACAGACAAAACACCAGGAAACATGCTTGTTTGTAGCTAAAATCTGGATGAAGAATTTTTTTTTTTTAATCTCCCTCATCAAACCTAACCAGAGGGTTGCCTGAGAACCTCAAATGAGGAATTCAGCTTAATGTAGTCTTTGGTTGGTGGTATCAGATTCGACAGAAGGAAATCTCTGAAGGAATATCATTTCAACCGCCCCCAATTAATTTCCAAAAATGCCTTTTCAAATATAAACATTCAGAGAAAAAAAGTAAAATAAATAATGAGAATTAAAAATAAAAAAGAACAATAAACAAAATAAAAATAAAAGTAAATAAATAATAATAAATTACTTAATAATTAACTAATTAGTAACTAATAATAAAAAACATTCAAGGAAACAGGCATTGTGAGTAAGAACAAACAAACAGGAAAAGTCTCACAATGAAGCTACTAGAATGAATAGAGACAGAACATGAATTATGTTTAACAAATGTCCCGAAAGAGAAGTAGTATGTTGAAATACAAGCAAGTAGCAAGGGACCAGGTAGATTTGGGGGAAAATAAATAAATAATAGAACTTCTCAAAATTGAGGAAATAATTATTACAGTTGAAGACTCGTTGGCATATTAAGGAGCAGATTTGCTAGAGCTAAAGATAAAATTAGAAAACAAGAATATAAAGTATGAAAAATTATTTAGAACACAGCACAGAGAGATGGGTATAAAATATTTAGAAACACAAAGAAGAGCTTAACATATATGGAAGATTATTATTATTATTATTTTTTTAAAGATTTTTTATTTATTTATCTGAGAGAGAGAATGGGAGACAGAGAGCATGAGAGGGGGAAGATCAGAGGGAGAAGCAGACTCCCCGCTGAGCAGGGAGTCCGATGCGGGACTCGATCCCGGGACTCCAGGATCATGACCTGAGCCGAAGGCAGTCACTTAACCAACTGAGCCACCCAGGCGCCCCTATATGGAAGATTATTAATAAGAATTCAGGAAAGAGATTGTAAAAAGGTTGGCCAAGAAGCAATATTGGTTATGATAACAGTTGACAATTTTTGAGAATGGCTGAAAAACACCAATCCTCAGAATCAGAATCACAGTGAATCTTAAAATCTGCTACAGAAATAAAGGTATTTTACTGAAAAAAAAAAAAGAGAGAGTTTTTCCACCAACAAATACTTAAGTAACTTCTAAAGATGGCATTCCCAGTAGGGATTAATAACCCAAACTGAAAATTCAGATGAACAAGAAAATAGGATGAGCAACTATTTTAACAACTAATTAGTAACATACTATACTAAATAGACCAGTGATACTTCTATTCAATTTGTAGAGTTAAACAAAACAAGGTAAAACCAAAATACCGAAAAAAATATCATTAAGAATTAGAAAGGAAATGATCCAAGTTATAAATCATCCACATGAAGATCATATTTTGTTCATGAAAATCATAATTTTGGATTAATATTCAATATTTAATCCAAAAAAAGACAGAGATCCTATCTGAAGGACAAAGAATAAACACAAAAGAAAATGATAGAAATAAATTCAAATATATCAAAATTAAAATAAGTGTAAAAGAATTAAAGATCCTTAATAAATGACAGATTTTCATGCAAGATTTAAAAATCTGGAGAGATCAAAGTTCAAAGGTAGAAAAAGATTGCTAGCTATATCAATCAAAAGAAAACTAGCGTTGTTTTATTAGTATATGAGAAAAGAGACTTGGTAAAGAACATTTCGAGAGACAAGGTTACTACATATTAACTAAAAAGCACAATTCACTCAGAATAATCTAATAGCTGATTGTGAATTCACCAAATATTATAGCCTCAAAATATATAAATCAAAAGTAGGCCTGACCAATACAAGAAAAAAAAAACCTGAGAAAAAGGACCTCACTAAAAGTTTAAAATTATGTTCATCAAAAGATATAAATAAGGGGGCACCTGGGTGGCTCAGTCAGTTAAGAATCTGCCTTCAGCTTGGGTCATGATCCTGGGGTCCTGGGATCGAGCCCTGCATCGCATCGGGCTCCCTGCTCAGGGGCTTCTCCCTCTGCCCCTCGCCCCTGCTCATGCTCTCTCTCACTCCCAAATAAATAAGTAAAATATCCAAAAAAAAAAAAAAAGTATAATTAAGAAAAAGAATAAGTAGAGCCAGATCCTGGGGGAAAATATTAGCAAAACATATGTCTGACAAAGTACTGTGTACACCCTTTATAAAGTAAGCTTACAACTCAATAATAAAGGAAGATTTCCAGGAAAAAATGGGCAAACGCTTTGAGCCAACATTTCACAAAAGAAAGCATATGAAACTCTAAAGAAATGAACAGAATTGGGTAAGAGCAGAAATCAGAGAAATCGAAAAAAAAAAAATAGACTTTCAGATGCCAAAAGGTATTTATTTAAATATACTAGTAATAGAGTCAAGCTTATAGTAAGTGACCATACTTAATACCACAGAACTGTCCACTTAAAAATGGTTTAAGATGTTAAAAAATAATAATAATAAATTAGGCAAGAATAACACCAGGGGGAAAAAATGGGATAACACAGAGAGTCTGTCATAATGCCTGAGGTAGAGTAAGAATTCAAGAAATAATGCCTAAAAAAAGTAGGAAACACAGGGAAACAATTTTAAGAATGAAAAATGTTAACTAACTAAAAATGTAGCAGAGAATAAGAAATAAGTGCATTATAGGGGCTCCTGGGTGGCTCAGTCAATTGAGTGCCTGACTCTTGATTTTGATCTCAGGGTCTTGAGATTGAGCCTCGCTTCGGGTTCTATGCTCAGCAAGGAGTTTGCTTTGGATTTTCTGTCTCCCTCTCCCTTCCCCACCGTGCTTTCTCTCTCTCTCTCTCTCTCAAGTAAATAAATAAATCTTAAAAAAAAGAAATAAGTGTATTATAATCAACTTAATAACAATAAATTTGAAAACAAAGAATATATTGATAAATTCCTAGAAGAAAATGGAACTTGCCCAAACTATTTCTAATATAGAAATAATTATTAACCAAGTCCGGCTGATTTTATGACTTACTGGTAAATTTTACCAATCATTCAAGAAATAGATAATTCCAAAGTTACATAATTGTAGGATACACACAAAAAAGCAACACTCTCCAACATATTCTATAGGGATAGAAGAAGCCCAATAACATTTATATAGACACAAAAACCTTTAACAAAATACAAACTACAAAATTTAGCAAGTATAAAAATATGGCATATAAGGGAAAATAATATATAATAAATTTCAATATGTGATACATGGCAAAGGAATCTCAGGAATTCACAGTTGGAAAATACCAGAAAATTAATAAAATTCATCACATTTTTGTGGGGCCGTTCTTCAAAAAGTTCAACATAGAATTACCATGGGATCCTGTAATTGCTCTGCTAGGTATACACCCCCCAAATTAAAAACTGGTACTTAAACTTAAGTGTATGCCCACATATCCTCACAGCACCTGATTCACAATAGCCCAAAGGTGGAAAGAACCCAAATGTTGATGAACAGAAGAATTGTGGTGTGTAGACTCAATGGGAAATTATTCCCCATAAAAAGGAGAAAATTACTGATGCATGCTAACGTGTGGATGGATGTGAAAAACATGCCAAGTGAAAGAGGCTACACTTTAAAATGGTTACTTTTATGTTATAGGAATTTCAAGTAAAAAACAAACAGGGACATCTGGATGGTTCAGTTGACAGAGTGACTGAGCATGTGACTCTTGATCTCAGGGTTGTGAGTTCGAGCTCCACGTTGGGTGTAGAAATTTCTTATAACAAAATAAAATAAGGTAAATTAAAAAAAAACAAAAACAAAACAAACACGCAGACACACACGTAAAGAGAAGAATTAGTCCTTGTCAAGGTGAGGGTTTGTTACAGGAAGTGCAGGGTGTTGAGTGACTATAAAAGAGCAGCAGGAGAGATATCTGTGTGTTCCCAGATCAATTCCCAGTCTTGAATGTGGTTGTTACATAAATCCACATTGTGATAAAATGGCACACTGCATCCATATTAGTTCCTGGATTTGACATTTTTCTATAGTCCTGTAAAATGTAACCACTGGAAAAACTGAGTGAAAGGTATATGGGACCTACCTGTACTATATTTGCAATTTCCTATGAATCTATAATTCCTTCAAACTAAAAAGTTAGAAAAAGAGCTTGATACACTGACTATATTAAAATTAAGATCTTCTGTTAAGGGGCGCCTGGGTGGCTCAGGCAGTTAAGTGTTGCCTGAGGCTCAGATCATGATCCAGGGTCTGGCGATCGAGCCCTGCATCAGGCTCCCTGCTCAACGGAGAGCCTGCTTCTCCCTCTGCAATCCCCCCCCCTTTGTGCTCTCTCGCTCACTCTCTCCCTCTCTCTCAAAATAAATAAATGAAATCTTCAAAAAAAAAAAAATCTGTTAAAAAAATAAAAACCATAAAGAGTGAAAAGTTAAACCCAGAATTTGGTAAAGATATTGCCGTATATATAATCAACAAAAGACAATATAAAACATATGGAAAAAGCTTACATTGGGGCGCCTGGGTGGCTCAGTCGTTAAACGTCTGCCTTCGGCTCGGGTCATGATCCCAGGGTCCTGGGATCGAGTCCCACGTCGGGCTCCCTGCTCGGCAGGAAGCCTGCTTCTCCCTCTCCCACTCCCCCTGCTTGTGTTCCTGCTCTCACTGTCTCTCTCTCTGTCAAATAAATAAATAAAATCTTTAAAAAAAAAAAGCTTACAAGTCAGTAATCAGAACAAGAATCTCAAAGAAAAATGAGCAAACTACTTAAACAGGTATTTTAGTGGAGAGAAAACATGAATGACAAAAAATATGCATATGAAGATAAACTCAACTTTATTAGAATTCAGTATGAATTAATGAAGCCACGATTAAGTCGTTTACAACCTCTGGTGATGGAGGGAGCCGCGGAATGAAGTGAATTTACAGCCACTGTCTGTGGGTACGGAAATGGGACCATCACCCTGACAGCATCTGGTGAACTTCGCTGAAGTTGAAGACTTGCATCTCCCACCCTCAGCATGTTCCCTCCAAATCATACACCTTAGAAAACCTCTTGCATGCGTGCAACCTCCCCCCACCCCCCACTCCCGGGTGGGACATGTGTGACATTCTTCCAGGAATCTCCCAACTATCTTCATGTTAATGCTTTGCTAGAGGGGAAAAATGACCTTAACTTGACAATGGCCCTCTGATATCTTGTAGGTCCTCCTTAGCGTAGCAAAGTTCTTTGGAAACCTCCCTTTTCCTGACCTCCCCCAACCCTATAGTATATAATCAGCCACCCCTCACAACCCCGGTGCAGGAGCTCTTTCTGCCCCCCGGGGTCCTGTCCCTGTGCTTTAATAAGCCACCATTTTGCACCAAAGACATCTCAAGAATTCTTTCTTGGTCGTCGGCTCCAGACTCCACCCCACGGAACCTCACCGATATTCCAAAACCACATCAACAGGAGAATTTGGAGGAACGTTGTTTGTTATTTTCCTACAACAAAATTGTGTGGAAGACTAACACTGAATACATTATGATTACATTACGCTTCTTGGGAGAAAAGAATCCACAGAGTAATACATTTATGTAAAATTTCAAAACCTGCTACATCAAGTGAAATGTAGATGACCGAGATAAAACCACACAGAAAAATAGTGAGCTACACGGTGTGCAAGAGAGAGGCTTTGTCCCTGGGGTTGGAGGGGAAGAAGGAGGATAGAGCTCAAGAGGAGAAGGCCACTCCATCCCCTATATTCTTTGTGCTCTGGCCAGATCACTGGCCCCCATCCCCTTTCTCTTCATATTCCTCCTTTTCAGCTTTTCCTCCCTTTACTTTATCATGCAAAGTAGGTAACCCCTTTCCCCAATTCCCCATGGCAAACTCATCGCAAAGCCCACCTTTAGATATTCAAATCCATCACAGTGTACACAGGGGCATCATCCAAAGCCTTTCGCGCCGCCGCGGAGTAGACGGTGACCAATTAGCATGGACATTGAGCTCAGTCAGGGGGACACTGTCCACAAACACCTGCATCTCAGCCCTAGCACAAAGCAGATCTAGTCAACCAGGTACAACACTGACATGGTAATTGGCTTACACGCCGGTATGCTCTTTGTGGGTGTCACCCAAAATGGGTCCTCTGTAAACGTCTATAGTTTTGCTGAGGCCTGATCTCCAATGCTTTGCTCAGCTGGGCTAAGTGCAAGCAAACCCCTTACTAAGAAATGCAGCCAGCCGGACACTCAGATATGTGAGCTACGGGGTTGTTTGCACTTGTTGGATTGGAAGGACATCTTGGAGGAACTCCTATGTTTAAAGAAATCTACTAATCTGGCAGTTCCCAAGCCTTGACCAAAACACTCCCCACCCCAGACCCTCCATCCCCATGAGCCCATACAGTTGCCAGCAAATC
Source organism: Phoca vitulina (assembly GCF_004348235.1). Taxonomy (NCBI): domain Eukaryota; kingdom Metazoa; phylum Chordata; class Mammalia; order Carnivora; family Phocidae; genus Phoca; species Phoca vitulina. The sequence goes on from NW_022589747.1 coordinate 3,713,004, forward strand.
AAAACATTATTACAGCACTCACTGTGTGAATAACACAATTATCTTTTGCTGTTGTCTCGACACGTGAGCAGGTAAGGCAGCCCAAAACAATGGCTGGCTCTCATTTTCTCTTTATTCCCGTACCGATCATAATGCTTAGAATAACCGTGAGCTGCTAATAAGTTCCAGATTTTATTAGTTAAAAATGAGAATAAGGCTTTTAGTCCTCACAAGCACTAAAGGTTTTTAAGGATGATCTGTGTTTGATGTCTTTCTTTTATCTTTTGTTGACAGGAAAACAATTAAGAGAGAAGGGACATTTTATAGGGCTGCCAAAATGGCAACTGAGTAGATATTTCTCATCTCCGCTTTGGAAAGGAAACGATTTATAGTTCACTTTAGTCCATCTATAAATGGTGCTTGTCAGATAACATTCTGGGGAAGTCAGAACACTCAAAAAGGGGGAAAAAATTGTGGGATGGATTACTCAATGAGAAACAAGGTTTCAAACTGCAAAACTGTAGCCGGGGCACAGGGTTGCCAGAGTGCCTGGCTCTGGGGATCCCAAACAGCCCGGGTTCAGCCACTCGCCACTGACAAAATCCCAAAGCAGAGAAATAAGTGGTGGAGAAACAAGAAAGGAATTTATTCTCGTGAGGCCAACACTGGGAAAACAGTGGACTGGTGTCTCAAAGACAGTCTCCAAAGTGCCAAAGACACTTCCAAATTGATATAAGGAAAATGTGGGACAAAGGTCAGTGGGTACATGCAGGTGGGCAGTAAAGGTCAGGTCCATCATTGTCTTGGGGTCACTAAGGGAAAGGGGGCATGTCTTGTTGGCTTAGGGTAGTCCTTATTGCTTGAGGGAATAGTTTTGGTTCCCCATCAGGGTATGCTTTGCCTTCAGGGTCTTTTGCCTGAGTTTGAGATAAATCATGTACAATGAGAATCCCGGGAAATACAGAAAATGTAAAATGTTTATCTACATGACTATATATTTGTCATGATTTCACCTACAGTTTTTATTCTAAAAAAAAATTTTCTCATCATATCAGCTAAGTGTGCTGATTACCTCTTCTAATATATAATTATATTATGTTTAAAATATAACTCTTTTTTTGGGGGGGTGCACCTGGGTGGCTCAGTAGGCTAAGTGTCTGCCTTCTGCTCAGGTCATGATCCCAGGGTCCTGGGATCGAGCCCCTCATTGGGTTCTCTGCTCAGCGGGGAGCCTGCTTCTCCCTTTGCCTCTCCCCCTGCTTGTGCTCTCTCCCTCTCTCTCTATCAAATAAATAAATAAAAATCTTAAAAAAATAAAATATATAATTCTTTTCAGGTTCATGGATAGGGAGACTCAGTAATTATCAAGATGTCAGTCCTTCTCAACTTGATCTAGACGTTGAATGGAATCCCAATCACAACCCCAGCAAGTTATTTTGTGGATCTTGAAAGAATTATTCTCAAGTTTGTATGGAGAGGTGAAAGACTCAGAAAAGCTGACATAATATTGAAGGAGAAGAACAAAGTTGGAGGACTGACAGTACCTGACTTCAAGATTTACCAGAAAGCTACAGTAATCAAGACAGTGTGGTATTAGTGAAAGAATAGATAGATAGATCAATGGGACAGAATAGAATAGAAGCTCAGAAATAGACTCCCATAAATAAAGTCCACAGATGTTTGACAAAGGAGCAAAGACAACACAATGGAACAGACAAATGATGCTGGAACAATCCACGTGCCAACAACAACAACAAAAAAGAATTTAGACACAGACCTCACACCCTTCACAAAATCTAACTGAAAGTGGATCACAGACCTAAATGTAAAACCGAAAACCATAAAAATCCTGGAAGATAACACAGAAGAAAACCACCATGACCTGGGATATGGCAACGAATCTTAGACTCAACACCATATGTGTCAACGGAAAACGAACAAACCTTTTGGAATCTCTAAGAGTAAGAAAAAGAGTTTTATTCAAGCCCAAGTTAAGACAGCTGCCTGGAAACACATTCTTCACAGGAAAGAGAGCGCGCCTGAGAATGAATAGGTTTTACAACATTATATACTTTTTACATCTTATAAAAGTCCAAAAGATTAGAGATTAGCATATAGGCAGGAATCACAAATTTTATCATAAAGGAAGGCAAGGAGTAGGAGCGCTGACGCGTATCTCTAGGACAAGATGGTTTTCCTTCAGGCTACTCATGCACAAAGCACGTGTACAATGCATGTGTGGTGGGCCATAAATCAGGCTGTTGTTCGAACAAAGTTTATATACAGTCATGTTGACTTAGAAAGAAATCTGAAGTGGCCTCCCTTGTATGTCAGCCCTTTAGAGAGTTTTTCTCTCCTCACACGATCCATGAAAGAAGTCAGTCATAAGCTGAAGCTCATTAAAATTTACGAATTCTGCTCTGTGAAAGACAATGTCAACAGAAGGAGGAGACAAACCACAGACCAGAGAAAATATTTCCGAAAGACACTTGAGAGCAGACTTATACAAAATATACAAGGAATTTCTAAAACTCAACAATAAGAAAACAAACAATAAAAAAATAGGCTGAAGACCTTAACAGACACCTCACAATAGATACACAGATGGCAAATAAGCGCATGAAAAGTTGCTCTTCATCATGTCATCAGGGAAATGCAAATTAAAACCTCAGAGAGCTACCACTGCACCCCTATGAAAATGGCCAAAGTCCAGAACACAGACAACAGCCAATATTGGCAAGAATATGAGGCAACAGGAACTCTCATGTATTGCCCAGGAGGATGCAAAATTGGCTCAGCCCCTTTGGAAGAGAGTTTAGTGGTTTCCTACAAAACTAAATATAGTATTACTGTATGATTCAGCCATCTCACTCTTTGATGTTTTTCCCAAAGGAGCAGAAAACTTAGGTCCACACAAAAACCTGCACACAGGGTTATTCCTAATTGCTAAGATGTGGAGGCACTCAAGATGTCCTTTAGTCGCTGAGTGGATATGGAATACTATTCAGTAATAAAAGAAATGACCAATCAAGTGACAGAAAGATGTGAAGGAACCCTAAATGCATATTAGTACATGAGAGAAGTTAATCGGAAAAAGCCACATACTGTATGATTTTGACGATAGGACATTCTAGAAAAGGAAAAAGTATGGAGACAGTAAAAGATCAGTGGTTGCATAGGGTTGGGGGAGGGAGGGATGAATAGGTGGACCACAGAGGATTTTTAGGGCAGTGAACTTGAATGGATTCATGTGATATTCATTTGCCTAAAGCCACAGAATGGACAACACCAAGAGAGAATCCTCATGTCAACTAAGACTTTGAGGGAGTTTGATGTGTCAACATAGGTTCATCATGACAAATGTACCACTCCAGTGTTGGATGTTGACAAGGGGGGGTATATGGGAAATCTCTATCCCTTCCCCTCAATTTTGCTGTGAATGTAAAACTTCTCTAACAAAACCAGTCTTAAGAAAAAATTCTTGAAATACATAACTACTTCATTTCTTTACATTTTATTTCCAATAGTTTATTCTCTCCTTTGTGGGGTTATAGTTATTCTTTGTTGATATATTAAGACCTTATGTATATCAAAACCCATTCGAAGAATTTCTGTTTCCTTGATTGCCTGGGATTTCTTAATTTTTATAGGTGTTAAACGTTTCAATAAAGAATAAGACCCATTGTCATCACTTTCAGAATGTACTCTGCAACTGGTGGAGGTGGGAGACATTCATCCACAGTACTTCGCTCAGCTTCTGGGTCTAGATGGAAGATTAAAAACAGACATGCATTTATTCCTTCCAGATCCACTTGAAAAAGAAAGGTTAATTTGAAAAGAGACATAAACTCACAGGAACAGTGACACAAAGGGAGGAGAGAGCAAAGGAGATGTGCACAGCTAAGGAACAGATGATGAGGTGGGAGCTGACCTAGCAGAGCGAAGGAGGGGAGTCCCCAGCCCAGAGGCAAGCAGGAAGCGGCTTGATTTATACCGCAAAATCCTGAAAGTGACAACTTCCTCCCTCCCTAACTGGACTTACTGTAGGGATGGGGCTAGATAGAGAGGAGGGAGGCACAGAGCCTCGTGGTCCTCCGCAGAGACGGGCCTCCCCTCCGGCTACACGTGGGGTGGGGTCCGTCACTCCCCGGAGACCTCCAGTCCCAATGCGCTAGCCGTGGGTACCCAACCAGAGTGGGTGGAGCACACAGCTGCCAGATGCAGACTCCAGCAGCTTCCCCATGCTAAGGCCAGGAGGGGTGCTCGTCCCCAATGCTCAGGGTAGACCACCAACCACAGCTTCTGGGTCCTTCACTGCAAAAACTGTTCACGACATGGGGTCACCATATGGCACTGACCAGAGGATGCTTCCACGGCCTGGCAGGCTTGTGGAGTTCCTGTGCTGGTCCCCAAGGCCAGCAGCCGAGTGGAGGACCTAGAGCAAACCTGCCTCCACAGCCCAAACCAGGACCCAGGGGGCCCAGGGACTGCAGGCAGCATTGTATCTACGGACTCGGGAGGTGCTGGGAACGTGCAGAGGCCAAGTACCCTTCCGCACCAAAGAAAGAATTGTGCTCTGAACACAACAGCTCCCTTGCAGGGCCCTGCAGGGCCAGTACAAGACCCAGTGTCAGAGGACAATTACAACAGGCTTCAGTGCCCAGCGTGATGCGATCCACACCAATGGACGGCATTCAGAGAGACCCCATGAAGAAGCTCGCTGGCAGGATCCCCCATTCGCTGAAGTCACTCACGTCCCGTAGAATACCAGTTCCCATCAGTCAGGCAAGCTCATGTGGCCTCCCAGCAACACCCACGCTTTGGTGACAGCAAAGTGAAGATGGAGGCATAGGACCTGGTTGGTGGGGGGGGGGGAGGGTCCGGGGGTCCGCCTGGTGGGGGGGGGGAGGAGGGACATGCCTTTCCTTTTGGCTGTCACATGCTTGCACTCTGCAGGATTCACCAGATGCAACTCAGAGGCCTTTTTAAAGGGATTTTTTTTTTTGGATATCAGATACTCTTTCACTTCTTAAGTATGCATTTCAGTATTTCTCAGGAAAAACTAGGATGAGTGTATTTCTTGGGCTGCTTGAAGCACTCAAATCATGGGTCCACTTCATGAACTTATTTATAACACATGAACTCAAAATCAAGTTCACCTGGGCATTTTATCTAATGGATTTGCCAGAAATCCATTAGATAGAAATTATCATATGTATGAAACTAGTGAGCTCACGTATTTTATGAGATTCTGGTCAAGAATGGTGCCGACATACAATTAAATAAAGTTCCAGAGGATTTATAACTGTTACTAATACTGAAAATACATGAATATTTAATTTCAGATTGTAAAGTATTTTGGGCATTTATGGAAACACAGTGAGTCATTGGTTATTAGCTAGTGCTCCTTCTTGTAATGTTTCCGGCCTTCTTCCTCCCTGCAATGTCATATAGAACTTCTGTGGTTTTCGTCAATTTAATATGCGAAACAACATACCAGCGACCGACCTAAAGGTGGATCCAGTAAATAAATCACAGAAATGTTCACATAATGTCTAAATAAATTGGTTAAAGGAAGAAAATATGGGGAGAGGAGCCTATCAAAACAATTCTGGAAACCAAGTGACTTCAGTCAAAAATCCTGTCTGCGTGTCTACTGCTTTGTTGTGTTTGTACGTGTGGTCAGTGCCCTCGGGAGCGAAAGTGTGACCTTGTGTGCGTTCAGAAGGTGGAGCTGGGCTATGCTCCCTGCCTGTGGCCATGAACCCACCTAGGTCTCCCTTCCTGTTTCTGATGAACCCAGGAAAAGAGCTTCATGTTGGAGAGTGTCCTTAAAATGTGTAAAAGATGTGTTATTTAGAATAAAAAGTAACCTTTTAAGATTAAAAGAAGGAGGAGGAGGAAGAGGTAGAGGAGGAGGAGAAAAAGAAGAGGAAAAAAAGGAGAAGAAGAAGAATTTTATGACTGAGTAAAGGCACGATGTGAAACAACGCTGCATAGAGGTTCTTATCGTCTGTGTGTCTGGGCACCAGCCCGCAGCCTGGAAATGCACTGGGGGATCCTCAGCCTGCTGGGAGTGCAGACACTGTGCCTGCCAATAAGGGAGAGTCCAGTGACCATGCAGGCTGAAGGCTGGATGCAGAGAATCTACTCCCACCTCCCCACCAGGAGCTTCCAGAATAATGAATGGAAATGAGGCCCTTGCCTCCTGAGCAAGAGATGGAAATGCTCTTCTCTGGGTAATTCAGCTAACCCCCTAGGAAAGACCTAAAGATAGTGTCAATAATAACCCTCCCAAACAGCTCTAACTAGTTGAGGTCAAAATTAACGAGCCCTACTCATTTCAGAGCTTCCAATTAGCTTTTAATCCCCTATTTTTAATTATGAGAGGGCAGCCATGTATTATCATATATCTGAAGAAAGCTCTTATGAGCGAAAAGAGAGGCTTCCTGAGATAACCAGGGGGAAAAAAGTAATTTGGAGGAAATAGAGATCATGCTGGCTGAAGAAAACTAAAACAAAACAAAATTAACATGCTCAGAGGAAGAAAAGACCTACTCTGTAAGTGAAGTAATTATATATAATTAAGAGGTATGTGCAAATATATATGTTATCTTATATATACATTTTTATATATGTTCTCATATATACTGATATATTATTAACTAATATATAATTCTTAATAAATAAGAATTCTTAATAAATAAGAATTATATATACATATACATACATAATTCTTACTTCTTAATATATAAGAATTCTTCATAAATAAGAATATAAGTCTTATATATAAGTAATTCTTAGTAATTAAGAATATAATTCTTATATATAAATAATTCTTAGTAAATAAGAATTATATATACATACATATTTGACATACACATATTTATGTCATATATATTACATTCAGCAAAGAGTGAAGAATTCATAAGAACTGAAGACATGATGGCATGAATATAAAACTGAATAGAAGAATGTACAAGTAAAGTCAAGGAAATCTGTGAAAATTATTGGAAAGACTAAAACATGGAATATATAAAAGGTAAGAAACGTAGTTTCAGGACAGAAGCTCCAACAGCCCAGTAAAAAGAGTTCCAGGAAAAGATAACCAAGGAGACAAAGTCAAGACAACCATCAGTGAAGTAATTCAAGAAACCTTCCAAGAATAAAAGAACATGAAGTGTTCAGTTAAAAGGCTTTGTTTCTGGTTTCCAACTAAGATCTAAGAAGCTGGGAAGCATTACTCCAAACCTCACTACAAGGAAAGAAAAAAGGGATAATCTACAAAATCAGACTTGTTCTTGAAACCAGCAAAGAGCCGAGACTGCAAGATAAAATCTTGAAGACAGACAGAAACCTTCCAAGTGAGAGGAAATGAGGGATATGCTTTAAGTGCTCAGTACAAAAATAGGGAACCCAGAATTCAATGAATTCTACTGAAAATACCTTTCAATAAAAGGCAAAATAAAGACTTTTTCAGGTAAGCAAAAGCATAGGAAAGCCATTAGCAGCTGATTTGCACTGTGAGAATCGGTCATAGAAGCTCTGCAGGCAAGAGCAAAGGATGTGAGGCAGAAACGCGGATCTGCGCGGAGACAGGAACATGCTGTGTGTGACAAACACAAAGGTACACAGAGATCTATTGTTTCGTGTTCTTAATTACTCTACAACATGAGGAGCTGTGTAGAACCCACATAGGAACAACACATTCTGTGTTTACATCATATGTAAAAAAGTATGACAAAGCATCACAAACAATGGGAGAAAGAAGTTGGATGAATCCAGTCGAGAGAGCTTTACACATCAGAAGAGGTGGTATAATGTTTGAAGATTGGATGTGATTAATTCCAAATGTATCACCTAAATCCCCCCCCTCCAAAGTCACCCAAAAATAGATATTAACAATGAGGACCGAATGATAATCCAAAAGTGAGTATCAGAAGGAATCATAAAAAAATACTGAATTAAGGGTGCCTGGCTGGCTCAGTCGGTAGAGCATGGGACTCTCGATCTTAGGGTTGTAAGTTCCAGCCCCATGTCAGGTGTAGAGATTATTTCAAAATAAAATCTTTAAAACAAATACTGAATTAATGCAATAAAGGAAAAAGAAAAAAAGTGATAAAGTGAAGAGAGAACAAATAAAAAATGACTAGCAAGATAATAGATCCTAATGCAGCTATATCAAAAACCACATTAAATATAAATGATCTAAGCATAGCATTTAAAAGAAGAGATCACCAGAATGGATAAAATAGTAAGGCCCAAATATATGATATCTCTGAGAGATCCACTTTAAATATAAAGACATAGGAGTACCTGGCTGGCTCAGTCAGTAGAGCATGCCACTTTTGATCTCCAGGTTGTGATTTTGAGCCCCATGTTGGGCAGAAATATTACTAAATAAATAAATAAATAAAAAGATGGGTAAAAGGATGTAAAAAAGATATATTATTCAAATTGAAAGAAAAATGGAGCATCTATATGAATATTAGACATAGTAACTTTATTTTTTTTAAAGATTTTATTTATTTATTTGACAGAGAGAGAGAGCACAAGTAGGCAGAGTGGTAGAAAGAGGGAGAGGGAGAAGCAGACCCCCCGCTGAGCAGGGAGCCTGATGCGGGGCTCGATCCCAGGACCCTGAGATCATGACCTGAGCTGAAGGCAGACGCTTAACCAACTGAGCCACCCAAGTTAAACATCGTAACTTTAAAACAAGTAGTACTGCCAGGGATAAAGAGGGTCATTGCTTAATTTTTCTTGTAGCAAGAATACTTCAAAATACACAAAATGAAAGGAGGAATACAAAAATCCACATTTATAGTTGGAGACTTCAACACTCCTTTCTCAGTAATCAATATAATAGAAAATATGTAGATAGGATGGAGCTGAATGACACTATCAACCAATTTGACCTAATTGGTATTTCTGGAACATTCCAACAATATAAGATACATATTCTTTTTAAGTGCACATGGTACAATCACCAAAATAGACTTTATTTTTGGCCAAAAAACCCCCAACTCTTAACAAATTGAAGATATTTGAATCATACCAAAAATATTCTTGGATCAGAGTGAGAATAAAGTGGAAAGAAACAGAGATCTATATCTGGAAAAATCCCCAAATATTGGAAAATCAAGCAAAACACTTAAATAACCCATAACAAGATAATAATAGGAAATATTTTTAATTTGACAAAAATAAAGTCACAGCACATCAAAATTGGTGGAATGCAGCTAAATCAGTGTTTAAGGGGAAATTTATAGTATCAATTTATAGCATTAGAGAGAAAGGATAGTCTCAAGTCAATTATCTAAAATGTCATTTTGAGAAACCAAAAAAAAAACAAAGAATAAAGTAAATCCAAAGCAAGCAGGAGGAAGAAAAGAGTTAAGATAAGAACCATGATCAATAAAATTTAAATAGAAAAGCAATAGGAAAAAAAGTCAGTGAAACAAAAAACTGCCTCTTTGAGAGAAATCAATAAAATTATAAAACCTCTAACCAGAATGACCAACAAAAAATATAGAAGAAATAAATTATAAGCATTAGGAATAAGAGTGGTGACATCCCTCTACACATTCCACATAACTTAAAGGGATAATAAGGGAAATGTTGGAACAACCCCTTACCCAGGAATCCAACAGTTTAGATGAAATGGAAAATTCTTTGAAAGAATTGTCTGAATTGTCTTGTATCTATTAAAGACATTAATTTGACGGTTAGTAATCTTCCAGCGCAGAAAATGACAGAAGCAGGTGCCTCCACTGTCCAATTCAGGCAAACCTTTAAGGGTGGAAAAATACCAAAAGTGGTCAGACTCAACCAGAACACAAAAGGGGAGAACAGAGTTGATGATGCACACCTTACTCTCATACCAAAACCCAACAAAGATCCTACAAATAGAGGAACCCACAGAATAATATTATTTGTGAACATAGATGCAAACATTCTCAATAAGTCCTCACAAATAAAACCCAGAGACACGTACAAATGGTTCATACATCATGACCAAGCTTGTTTCTCTCTAGAACGCAAGCTGGCTCAGCATTTGGACGTCAATCAACACGATTCATCATTATCACAGATCTCATGGTCAATATTTTTTCTGCAATAAAATAGAACACTTTTTTAAAAGAATTTGATGTTTTAAGAGTAAGAAGTCGTTGTGTTGGAGGGGGAGACAGGAGGTGCAAGGCCCCCGGGGGTCTGTCCCTGTAATGGTGACCCCTGTGGGACCAAGGCTAAGCCACAAAATGGCCTGCACTCATTCCCTCATCCCTGAAACAGGCCTTAGAATCGAGACTGGAACTGCATTAATGCTCCACATCAACAGGCTGAGTAAGAATAACTAGAGGAGTTAAAACGAGGAGAGAAGAGAAGTGAGCATTTATAGGCGCACTTGTCCTATCGCACGCTGTTTTATGGTGCTTTGCGGACCTTGTGCTTTTTACAAATTGTAGGTTGGTGGGGACTCTCCCTTGAGCAAGTCTTTCGGCGCCGTTTTCCCAACGTTTGCTCACTGCATGTTTTGATAATCCTCACAATACTTCAAACATTTTTGTAATTACTCTATTTATCACAGTGATCTGTGCTCAGTGATTATGGCTCGCTGAAAGCTTGGATGATGGTTAGCATTTTTTAGAAATAAAGTATTTTTCATTAAGGTTTGTACGTTGTCTGGACATCAGGCTAGTGAGTACTTAACAGAAGACAGTATAGTGTAAACAGGACTTATATATGCACTGGGAAAGCAAAAAATTCACTTGACTTGCTTTATTGTGATATTTGATGTATTGCCCGGGCTTAGAACCAAACTGTTAACATCTCCAAGGCATGCCTATAACTTCTAAATTAAAATTTAGAAGGGATAGCAAAGAGCCAGGCATTTTACATATTTGAAGACTCGAGGATGTTTCTGCACACATTCTTTTCCAGGAAAATCAATGAACAGAGGCAGGGACGTCCCCAAACGGTCCTGGTAATGAGGATTCCAAGTCATCCACTTCTATTTTGGGGAATAAGAACTAAAAAAGTCCAGAATACAGTTTTTAATTAAAAACAAGTATTTAGGGGCACCTGGGTGGCTCAGTCGTTAAGCATCTGCCTTCAGCTCAGGTCATGATCCTGGGGTCCTGGGATCGAGCCCTGCATCGGGCTCCCTGCTCAGCGGGGAGTCTGCTTCTCCCTCTCCCACTCCCCCTGCTTGTGTTCCCTCTCTCCCTGTGTCTCTCTCTGTCCAATAAATAAATAAAATCTTTAAAAAAAAACCACAAGTATTTATAGGTGGCAGCTAAGTAGTTATTTCTTTTGATTATGCAAATTATAGGGAATACAAGTTGTGTTTCTGATTTCTGACCCATAGCTCATGAATGTCAATGGCTGTTCTGCTCTGCACGGGGCCCCCGTGGCAACAGAATGACAGAGAATTCTAGAAAATGGCATTCAGATAAACAACGTTTCAGTCATTACCTGGATAGTTTCTGCTTGGAAAATGGAACACTGCTTTTTGTCTCATGCCAACTGTGTTTTATATGGAAAAACACACAGGCTCATAAATAGTCGACTTCTATAGATTTTCAAAGGTCAGAGTTTTCCTTGCTTACAACATTAAATTTGGTACAGATTGGTATTGGTATTTTTCCTTGTATAGTGGTACAGCATTTAAACAGACTGTTGGCCTCCTTCGAAGTGTTATTTCAATTGAGAGAAATCTAACAGGTTGGAGACTGTTGTTAAGAAGGTACAGCTTGGGGGGCTCTGGGGGGCTCAGTCGGTTAAGCATCTGCCTTCGGCTCAGGTCATGATCTCAGGGTCCTGGGATTAAGCCCAGCACTGGGCTCCCTGCTCGGCGGGGAGTCTGCTTCTCCCTCTTCCCCTGCTCCTGATCTCTCTCTCTCTCTCAAATAAATTAATAAAATCTTAAAAAAAAAAAAAGTCACCTGGCAGGTTTTACAAAAAGCTGTTTCTATAACTCTGTCTATCGTCACAGGCTGAGGCCTCATGAATCTCCAGGTATTACACACACACACACACACACACACACACACACACATCCCACGTACACATAACCACCCTTCTTATTCTATATAAAGAGTAAAATGAATGTACCAGAATGTGAAACCGCTTCTCTTGGGTCATGAATTTTTGTTGCTTTGTTTTCTTATGCAAGGTTATAATTTTCCAAGTGTCCTTATATGGGTATATTTTTTTTGTTAAATGCCATTCATATAATCTTTAATATCAGTAAAAAGAGTGTGTCCCTTTCCTCAAGGAAATTACAGTATAATGAAAGAAATGTTAGATCCCTAAAACATTTGCTTCGATCCTTCCCACAAACCCCAGGATCATAAAGTGATTTCTCTGTATGTCAAAATTCTCTATCAGCAAAACTCTGATCACATAGAAGAATGAATGTCAAAAAATCATTTTTACACCTTTTGATTTGGGGGGGGGGAAGAGGAAACTTTCATGATAATGTCTTCTTGTAGAAACTGCTAACATAAAAAGAGTTAGTATTATGCAACAGAAATAGGGTCGTCAAGCTTAGCAAATAAAAATGCAAAATTCTCAGTTAAATTTGAATTTCTGATAAACAACATACAATATTTTTAGTATAAGTATGCCTCCCGCGGTGGTTATGCTTTTTTCTGGCAATCCCAAGTGGAAAGGGTCCAGGATAAGAAAACTTGTATTTTTTATTTTTATTTATTTATTTTATGTATTTATTTGAGAAAGAGAGAGTAGGAGCCGCGGAGGGGCAGAGGGAGAAGCAGACTCCCCACTGAGCAGGGAGCCCGACACAGGGCTGGATCCCAGGACCCCTGAGATCATGACCTGAGCCGAAGGCAGACGCTTAACTAACTGACTGAGCCACCCAGGCGCCCCTGAAGATTTATCTTTTATCTTAGGCTCTTACCCTGGCCTTAGGACCTGGAATTCAGTTTTCCATACTAAATAGGACACTGGTTACCAACTGTCTTGATGTTCTATGTAGAGGCTTGTGGGGTGAGACCATGACCCATAAGAAGCTTTCCGACGGTTGTGACGGCCTAAAATATTTTTTGCCAGATTTGGACCTGAGCATTTTGGGACATAGGCTTTGAGGTATTTGTACCTGTTTCGTTGATTTAAATTTTTTAGCTTCATTTTTCTAATATTTTTTAAAAATCACATAAGCATGTGCCATGTCAGGTTAGTATTTAGAAGGATGTGAGGGGAAAAACATTCCCATTGCACCAACAAGAAGGCAAGGAAACATTTTAACAAGTCATTGAGAAAGTGTAGGATGCAAAGAAACCTGAAAGAACTAAAGTCTAGAAGGACAGGCCTGTCCTGGTGATGGAGGACTGCAGTACCCTTTCCTGTCACTACTGAGCTTGGTGGCAGGAATGGCGGGGTGTAACTCAGCTCGAGAAAGTGCAAGCATGCTGGGATAAGAAGACATCACACAGACTGCTGATAAACCTATGGGCTGGCATGCCACTCCCAAGTCTTGGGAAAACACAAGGGCAAAGATAATCCTTTCGACCGTAATTCTGTAACCGGTGAATTTTGCTGGGGATCTTGGGAGGGGCGGGGGTTGGACCATGAAACCTCCATCTGTGAATCTCACTCCTGCAGCATCTGGACCTCAGCCTCCTGGCCCCACAATTTCCGTAGCCGGCAGCTTCTCTGGGTCTTCCAGACGTGAGACACTGTAACCTGGAGGTCTTCCTGTGTGATTCCAGAGTCCGGAACCCCACAAGAGCAAAAAGCCTGGACTCACCCACAAAGCATCTGAAGTGACAGATGAGCTAAGTCTAAACAGAGATGCAACAAAACACCAACCCAGTTCAACTTGTGTTAAAATTAAAGGTAGACACTCCTTGGCGTTTCAGGAACTTGGAAGCCAAGCTGATAAACAAACTGATTTTTGTTGCTTGAATTGCTGCTTTAGGTATAAAACTCCCATGCAACCAGCTCAACTCATGATTGGTTCAAACTGATCAGTCCAAATATTCTAGTTGCTAAACAGACAAAAGAGTGTTTCCTAAAATAAAGAGAATATATCTATATCATGTATATCGGTATCTGTCTATATCTAAACTGTATCTGTCTCCACACACACACATACTTTCTTTCAGCATATATTATCCTCTTAGAAAATGTCCAGCACATCAGGGTGCCTGGGTGGCTCAGTTGGTTAAGCGACTGCCTTCGGCTCAGGTCGTGATCCTGGAGTCCTGGGATCGAGTCCCACATCGGGCTCCCTGCTCCGCAGGGAGTCTGCTTCTCCCTCTGACCCTCCCCCTCTCCTGCTCTCTGTCTCCCATTCTCTCTCTCAGATAAATAAATAAAACCTTTAAAAAAAAAAAAAAAAGAAAAAAAAGAAAATGTCCAGCACATCAGCACGCAAATAATAAAGAAATATGCAAGGAAATAAAAGGTTGCAAATGACACTCTGGAGAAATATCTATCAGTAGAAACAAGCCAACAGATGGCTCAGCTTTTAGAATCAGCAGATAAGTACTTTCAAATCACTATTAAATGAATATATTTTTTAAAGTATAGGAAAAGAGTAAAAAGATGAAAAATTTTAGGAGAGACCAAGAAACTATATAAAATGACAGAGTAGAACCGAAACATGCAATATCAGAAATAAACTTTTACTGTATAGGAGTAATAGCAGATTGAACACAGAGAAATAGTGAAAAGTGAATTGGAAGAAAAGTCCATATAAATCATCCAAATTGAATTATAGGCTGGGAAAATATTACTTTTAAAAAATTGAATACAGGAAATAAATGAAGTCGAGACTAAAAACATATTTCAAAAGATCAATGAAACTGACAGCTGATTTTTTGAAAAGATAAATAGACAAAACTTTAGCTAGACTCATCAAGAAAAAGAGGACTCGAATAAATAAAATCATAAATGAAAGAGGAGACATTACAACGGATACCACAGAAATACAAGTAACACTATAAACACTTAGACACCATCAAATGGACAAACTATGAGAAATGGATAAATTCCTAGAAACATCCAACCTACCGAGACTGGATCATGAAGAATTAGAAAATTTGAACTGATCAATAATGAGTGAGGAGATGGAATCAGTAATCAGAAACCTCCCAACAAACAAAAAGTCCAGGACCCAGGCTTCACAGGTGAGTTCTACCAAACATTTAAGTAAGAATTAATATCAATCCTTTTCAAACTGTTCTGAATAATAGAAGAGGAGAGAACATTTCCAAACTTATGAGGCCAGCATTACCCTGATACTAAAACCACACAAGGACACCACAAAAAAAGAAAATTACGGGTCAACATCCTTTATGAACATAGGTACAAAAATCCTCAACAAAATATTAGCAAACCAAATACAATATATTAAAAGCATCACACACGATGATCCAGTGGGACTTATTCCAGTGATGCAAAGATGGCTCAAGATATGCAAATCAAACAATGTGATACACCACATTAACAAAGTTAAACATAAAAATAATATGATCATAGGGGTGCCTGGCTGGCTCAGTCGGTAGAGCATGTGACTCTTGATCTCAGGGTCATGAGTTCCGAGCCCCACATTGGGTGTAGAGATTACTCAAGAAAATTTTAAAAATTTATATGATCATCTCAATAGATGCCGAAAAAGCATTTGACAAAGTCCGACAACCATTTATCATAAACACTCTCAGCAAACTGGGTATAGAAGGAAGATGCCCTAACATAATCAAGGCCGTACATGACAAGCACACAGCTAGCATCATACTCAATGGTGAAGGACTGATAGCTTTTCCTCTAAGACCAGAAACAAGACAAGGGTGCCCATACTCACCCCTTTTATGCATAGTATTGCATAGTATTACATAGTATTGGAAGTCCTATCCAGAGCAAGGACACGAAAGAAAAGGCATCCAAATCAGAAAAGAAGTAAAACTGTCTCTATTTGCAGATGACATATTACATATAGAAAATGCTGAAGACTCCAACCAAAAACTGTTTAACTAATAAACCAATTCAGTAAAGTTACAGGATACAAAATCAATGTACAGAAATCAGTTGCATTTCTATGCACTAATAACAATCTATCAGAAAGAGGAGTTGAGAAGACAATCTTATTTATAATTGCATCAAAAAGAACAAAAAACCTAGAATAAATTTAACTGAGAAGGTGTAAGATTTTTACACTGCAAGCTGTAAGCCATTAATAACAAAAAAATTGAAGACACAAATAAAAAATATTCCATGCTTATGGGTTGGAAGAATTAATATTGTCAAAATGTCCATACTACACACAGCAATCTAGAGATTTAATGCAATCCTTATCAAAATTCCAATGGCATTTTTAATTGAAATAGAACAGTCCTGAAATTTCAAACTATGTTACAAAGCTTTAGTAAGCAAAACAGTATGGTACTGTCATACCAACAGACACATATATGGATAGAAAGGAGGGGAAGCCCAGAAATAAACCCATGCATATGTAGTCAATGCATGGACATATGTGGTCAATTAATATGCAAAAAAGGAGGCAAGAAGATATTATGGAAAAAGGATAATCTCTTCAATAAAAGGTGTTAAGAAAAATGGCCAGCCACATGCAAGAGAATGAAACTGGACCTCTGTCTTACTTAATACACTAAAATCAATCCAAAATGGGTTAAAGACTTCAAGGTAAGACATGAAACAAACAAACAAACAAAAACTCTAGAAGAAAACACAGAGGTAAGCGCCTTGACATTGGTCTCAGAATGACTTTTTGGATCTGACACCAAAAGCAAAGGCAACAAAAGCAACAATAAACAAGGGGGACTACTTCAAACTAGAAAGCTTCTGAACAGCAAAGGAAACCATCAACAAAATGAAAAGGCAATCTATGAAATGGGAGAAAATAGTTGCAAATGGCATATCTGATAAGGGGTTAATGTCCAAAATATATAGTCCTCAGACACCTGGAGACCTCTGTGGGCTCCAGACCTGGCCTGGACTGAGCCACACAGGTGCCCCTCTTCTGTTTTAATTTTGACTAATTTTTCATGTGTGGCTTGTGAAGTCACCCCAGTGCTTTCAAGGTTGCCAGCTAACTCCATGAATACATGTGAGTAGAATTGCTCTTTTTTTCTACCATAAAAACATGACTATTATTTAGAGCAAAGAATTCATATTAAACTTTGTGTAAAATTAAATAAATCTGCAAGTAAGACACCTGAGATGTTAAAAGAATATGTATTTAGATTTATATATATATATATATATATATATATATATATATATATAAAGAATGCATACAACTCAATGTAAAAAAACCAAACAATCCAATTTAAAAATGGGCAGAGAAACTGAACATTTTTTCCATGAAGACATACAGATGGCCAACAGGTACATGAAAATGTGTCAACATCACCCATCATCGGAGAATTTCAAGTAAAAACCACAATGAGATGTCATCTTGCACCTGTTAGAATGGCTATTATCAAAAAGATAAGAGCTAACAAATGTTGGCAAAGTTGTGGAGGAAAAAGGAACAGTGTGCACTGTTGGAGGGAATGTAAATTGGTAAAATTACTATAGAAAACAGTATGGAGGTTCCTCTGCTGTTCTACTTCTGGACATATACCAGAAGGAAACAAAATCACTATCTTGAAGTGATCTTGCACCCCCATGTTCATTGCAGCCTTATTTACAAAAGCCAAGACAAAGAAACAACCGAAGTTATCTAGAGGTGAATGAATAAATAAAGAATATGTGGTTTATTTACACATATGGAATATTATTCAGCCATTGGAAAAAAGGAAATTCTGCCATTTGTGATCAAAGTGTCGGACCTTGAGGGTAGTATGCTAAGTGAAGTATGTCAGGCAAAGAAACACAAATACTCTATAAAAACCAAGTGTATAGGTACAGAGAAAGAGATTTGTGTTACCAGAGTAGGGGGTTGTGGGCAGGTGAAATGGGTGAAGGTGAGTGATCAAAAGGTACAAACTTGGGGCGCCTGGGTGGCTCAGTCTGTCAAGCATCCAACTCTTGATTTCAGCTCAGGTCATGATCTCAGGGTCCTGACATTGAGCCCTACATTGGGCTCCCTGCTGAGTGGGGAGCCTGCTTAGGATTCTCTCTCTTTCTCTCCCTCTGCCCCTCCCCTGCTCACTCACACATGCCCGCAGGCATGCACATTCTCTCTCTCTCTAAAAAAAAAAAAAGTACAAACTTCCCAGTACAAACTTATAAGGTAACTAAGTTCTGGGAATGTTATGGACCGCATGGTGACTAAAGTTAACAATACTGCATAGTATATTTTAAAGTTGCAACTAGAGTAGATCTTAAAAGTTCTTACTACAAAAAAAAAAACATTTATAACTATACAAGATAATGGATGTTAAAAAATTTATTGTGGTAATCATTTTGCAATATATACATATATCAAATCATCACATCATACACCTAAAATGAATACAATGTTGTATGTTCAAATGAAATCTCAATAAAGCTGGGGAAAAATAATTTGTAACCCCAGTGACCTGGGGTTGTCAAGCATTTGGAAGTATGTGTAATTGGAGCCCCAGTAGAAGAATAGGAGAGAGAGACAGGTCCGGAAAGAAAAATGATTTTTTAAAACGGCCAAAATTTTGTCAAACTTGATCAAAAACAGCAATCCAGATATGCAGGAAGCTCTGTAAATTTAATCAGGATCAATACAAATGAAATGATAACTGAGAACAGCATAGTTAAATGGCTTAAAATCACTGATATATCAAAATCTTAAATGAAGCCAAAGAAAAATCCACAATAGATACAAGGAAACAATGTTGTTGTTGTTTAAATGCTGGACTTCTCATTCGAAACAATGGAAGATCAAAAGTATTGAAACCACACCTTTAAAGTTCTGGGGAAAATAAGTATCTATCACCCTAGAATTCAATATCCAGCGATTAGAACTTTCCATAATGAAAGTCAACTGTTGTGATAAATGAAGGCTGAGAGATTTTGTTGCTTGAACGTAAAACCAGCTACTGGGAGTTTTTCACGCTGGAAATAAACCAGAAGAGGATACCAAGTGGAAACCTGTATCTAGAGAAAGAAATGAAGAACACTGGAAAAAGTAAATATGTAAGAAGTGGAAATATTATTTTGGTTTTATTCTTATTTTTTTTTAAATCTAAGTGACTATTCAAAGTAAAGAAATAATAGTTTTATGTTGTGGTGTTTATAACACATGTAGAAGTAAACTACATAACCACAGTAGCATGAAGAATAACATAGGTTCTACCTGGAATTATAATGTTGTAACATTCTTACATTCTACATGAAGTGCTACAACAGTAAACAAGGCAGACCGTGATTAAGTTAAGGGTACCTATTATAATCCCCAGAGCAACTATAACGAGAAAGTAATACAGACATTTAGCTTAAGAAGCCAATAAAAGATATGTAATGATATAATTTAAAAAAAAATCATTCCAGAAAAAGAGACACAAAAAAAGAGAAACAAAGATGCAAAGATCATAAGAGACAAATAGAAAACACACACCAAGATGGTACATGTAAACTTGACCATATCAACAATTACAGTAAATGAAAATGCTTTAAACACTTCCAATGAAAGGCAGAGATTTTCATTTAAAAGGCATTAAACCTTCACGCTGTTTCCAAGGGATGAATGTTAAATACAAAATGTTAACTACAAAGGCATGTAGACAGACTGAGAGAATAGAAAAAGATCATACAAGCAGTAAGCATAAGAAGATTGGCGACTATATCAGACAAAATAGAATTTCAGACGAGGAGTACTGACAACACAAAAGAAGATTGCAAAGTGAAGTGAGCTTTGCTAAAAGAGTCATTCAAAACAGCATCCAGAGGGTGTAAAGGAAGCCCCACCAGTGCAGGTCTCCTGTTCCAAGTCCCCAAACACCATGAACTTTTGACTTCTGTGAATTTCAACTTGTCAGTTGCACCTGGACCACCTCCTAGAACACATCCGTCTCCTCTGGACTGAAACAGAGATAATGCAGCATCTGTGAGCTAAATAGCCCATCATGGTTTAGATTGTCAGTTTAATTTGGCCAGCACCAATCATAATTCTTTCAAAACAAGTTATGTAACCTTGTACTTTTTGCCTTTGTAAGCCTGTACTCCCCACTTGCAATTCGGAGCACACTTTCAATTTGGGTCAACTCTGTGTCTCCCTGATTGCAATCCCTAAGACCCCAAATTAACCCTTCTGGTGGCTTTACTGCCCCTTCATGGTTGACACCGGATAGAATGAGAATCTTTTCATCATGACAAAAAGGTCAAATAATCAAAAAGTTATAGCAATCCTCAAAGCGTATGAAAATACATAACGATCTGAAAGCATGTGAAGCAAACATGGACAGAACCATAAGTACTCAAAGCAAACAGTCATGGCTGGAGATTTTAATGCCCCGCAGATGATAGAATATTTTTGCAAACAAAAATTCACTAAGAATATAGAAGATATGAATAATATTCTCGACACAATTGACATTTGTAAAACACTACACCTGAGGTCTGCAGAATACAAAATGTTTTCCAGGGCTCATGGAATATTGACCAAGAGAGACCATGCTGGGCCATGAAACAAGCCTCGGTAGATTTCAAAAGACGGCAATCATAAATATTTCGTTCTCTGACATTTCAATTACATTAAAATTCAATATTAGTGATTATAAAATATGTAGAAAATATTTGGAAAATTTGCAGCAGACTTTAAATAAGAAATGGGTCCTCAAAAAAAAAAAAAAATCCCCAGAAAACTTAGAAAATATTTTGAACCGAATGATGAGAAGGTATTTACCGGATGTAACATAGTGTTTTTTAGAGTAAAATTAATAGCCTTAAATAGTTATATTTTAACAGAAGAATATAAAATTAATTACATAAGCTTCCAATATAAAAACGCTAGGGAAAAAAAAGAACATTGAAATAGAAAACAAATTATAGAGCACATCAGTGGAGCCCAACTTCGGTGTCTTTAAAAGATTGATGGGAACTTTCAAGGGAATAGAAGAAAACCCACGTTAGAAGGAAGAAATTGGAGTGACAACTACAGTTTGGACTGTTCGGGTTTTAAAAGATGGCAAAGGCACATTATGAACAACACTGTGCTGAAATAGTTTGACAATTAAAATGACCAAACTTCTTGAAAATATCTTACCAAAGTGGCACGAATTAGATCTGAATTGTTAGATATTTATTTTTAAAATGGAATTTATAATTAAAAATCTACTCACGAGTGTTGGTTCATAGCCTCGGGAGCTTTCCCGGTGGGGTCTGAAACCAGCCCTGGCCTCGGAGGGCAGGGACTAAAGACACAGGCAGCCACCGGGGATGGGTGGGCTGCAGGTGCAATGAGCAAGGGAATTTACACAAGCTTAGTCTTGAGTGCCCAGAGATGAGGAGCTCCCCGCCCCCCTCCCAAATCTTAAGGAGGCATTAACTGGGCTCAGTCACTGTAACTGGGCTCAGTCTCTGCAGACATCCCTATCTCCAGGCTTTGTGTCCTTGAGGCAGCTTCTGGGAGCAGGGAAGGCAAGTGGGAGGCACATTCCCAGACCAGGGGAGGGGGTAAGGAACCCCCAGTTGCCCAGGTCCAGCTCTCAGTTCCACTGGCAGTCACGTCCTCTCGATGACCTCCTCCAACAAGAAAAAACCCTCCAGGTGTGGACAGCTTCGCTGATGAGTTACATCAAACACTTAATGAAGGCATCATTTTAAGCTCTTTCGGAAATGAGAGGATGAGAAGATGCTTCACGGTTTCTTCTGTGAAACCAGCATTGCCCAACAGCAAAACCTGATAGCGATCTCACAAGAAAAAAATTATAGACTAGTATTTCTTGTGAGTATAAACATAAAAATCCGCATGATTGAATCCAACCTTGTGACCTAATGGGGTTCATCCCAGGAATGCAACATTTGTTCAACATTCAAAAATCAATCAGTGTAATTCACACATTAGGAAAATCTTATGATCAGGTTAACAGATGCAGAACAGATGGACTAAATTCAACACTTGTTCATCATAAAAACAATCAGCAAAGGAAAAATAGGAAGGAATTCCTCCAATCCAATAAAGAACATCAGATATAAAAACGATAGCCAACATCATATTTAATCATGTAGTTTTGAATGCTTTCCACATGTGATCAGAGACGAGGCTCTGAGTCTTTTATTCCACATTTTGTTGGTGGTCCCCAAAGAATGCGGGCAGGCATTAAAAGATAAAAACTAATAAGGATTCAAAAATAATTAAAACTGGCTTTATTTGACGTCCATATAATTTTTGCTTAGAAAATCCTGAGGAATGTAAAAAAAAAATAATTATTAGAATTAATAAGTGAACGGAGCCCAGGTAACAATAATACCCAGATTCATCAATCCTCCCTCTCAGGAAAATGGAAACCTATATTCACAAAAAGACTTGTACAAGAATGATCATATCGGCCATTATTCTAAAAGCCAGAAACAGCCCAAATGTCCATTAATGGGTGAATGGGAAAACCAACCAGTTTCCTGGGGCACATAACACAGGTAGGCATCTCAAAAACACCACAGTGAGTGACACAGCCAGACCTGGAAGGCTCTATGGGACCACACGACGCCTTGTATGGGAAGTCCTAGCCCAGCAAGATGAAAGCGGTCCCCTGGGTGTGGCACGTGAAGGACAGACAGGGTCTGCAGTCAGATAAGGTTCCGCTGAGCAGAAAGTGAGCAGCAACAGTGGATATCTTGAGTGGTGTGCTGGCCACACCCATATATACCTTCGCCAACATTCATCAAAGTAAATAAAAGCTGTGCAATGTATTGTATATAAAAGAGTTCCCCGATACAGTTGGTTAGAAATGACAGAGTATGTGCTCGACCCTCAGATGACCACCTTCTGGAGAGGATGGAGAATCGTGATGGGGTTTCGTTTCCCGCGGCTCACATCTATCAATGACCATGCTGCTACCAAACTTGGTACAACCTTAATACTCGCAGACTTAATAAAGAACAACAGCAGGTCCTTATAAATAAATGTGGCTGTGTTCAGTAGGGGCCAGTACTTTGTAAGAAGCCATGCTCATGAAGCTTTGAAGGAGTCTGAACGAGAGAAATGTTGGAGAATCCAGCCCCCACAAGGCCCGAGTCTTGTCATGATGCTGAGCTCAGAAGAACCCGAGTAACAGGGGACATGGGCCTCCCACACTGTGAACAGCCATCCCGCTCCTCTGTCCCCTTAACCAAAGGTGTTTTGGTTCAATTTCATTGGTTTTGGAGTTTCTTTTATATCTGATCTGTAAATTCATTTTTATAGTTGCTTAAAAGCTATAAGCCGAAGAGTCTGGAGTGTTTTATGTTTGCATATATTTAAGTGGGATTACAATAAAAAGAATGTAAGTAAACATTGGGGGTCTGTGAGAATATTTTCTCCTTTTAAAGGGATCAATACATTATTCAAGGCTGGGAAATGCTGACTATTTCTAAATGGTGTTATAATTGGAAGGGATCCAGAAATCTTGATTGGATGCTGGGGCTGCCAGAAAAAAATGTAGCAGGGCTGGCAAGGGTGACTCTTTGCACAATTCAGGAACAGTTCTGCCTCTGAGCACACAGAGGCAGATTTGCTGGAACAGCATGAAAGGAATTCTTGTGCGAAAGGAAGCGGGGCTTAATTTCCAAGTGAGGGGGCATTTTGGAGGATGCCGAGGACGGGGCTGAGGCCATTTACAGTCTGGCCATTGTGGTGGGATTTGGGGGGTCTGCAGATACGTTTGGGGCCGCCGTTTGAATTGGGATATCACTGAATTCAATCAGTGAACTATTTTATTTGTCAGGGCTTTTGCATTTGCAAGTGATAGAAAACTCCAATTCAAACCCCCCCGGGGCAAAAGAGAGAGACGTTGGCTTTGGTGGCCGCAGACCGCAGGTGGAGACTTCTTGAGGTTGAGAGGACCCCTCGTAAACATTTTGGGGACTTAACTTGTCTCGTTTTTTTAAAAGATTTTATTTATTTATTTATTTGAGAGAGAGAGAATGAGAGAGAGAGAGAGCACGAGAGGGGGAAGGATCAGAAGGAGAAGCAGACTTCCTGCTGAGCAGGGAACCGATGCGGAACTCGATCCCGGGACTCGATCCCGGGACTCCAGGCTCATGACCTGAGCCGAAGGCAGATGCTTAACCAACTGAGCCACCCAGACGCCCTAATTTGTCTTGTTTTCTTGCTTTGGTTTTTTCTGTGCTGGCTCCATTTCGGGTTGAACCTATAACTCCCGAAGCCCCTAGCAGATCTGGCCTTAATTGCTGTTAAGACTCAAGTCCAAGGGCGTCTGGGTGGCTCAGTCGTTAAGCGTCTGCCTTTGGCTCAGGTCGAGATCCCAGGCTCCTGGGATTGAGCCCCATGTGGGGCTCCCTGCTTAGCGGGGAACCTGCTTCTCCCTCTCCCTCTGCCCCTTCCCCATGCTCGTGCTCTCTCTTTCTCAAATACATAAATAAAAATCTTAAAAAAAAAAAAAAAGACTCCAGTCCAGTGGGAAAGAGAACACTTTTGTTTTCAGATGGTTCAAGTGTGACTCTCGTGGTCCTCACTAAGACCACGGGAGCATCCCCGACCTCCCACTGTGGCCCAGGGACCACGCTGCTGGCCAGACCTGCCCCATCCGACAGCTCTCCCTAAGAAGCAGGTGGCTGAGAAGTGGGGTAGGGCTTGGTTCTCTAGAGGAAAATCAGGTTGGTGTTTGTTACCAGAAAAAATTAAATGGGCACTGGATTTCAAACAGTTATATTTCTATAGCCATGGAGGTATCTGTATCTTTTTACCTGCCCACAAGCTCCAATGAAACAACTATAAGCACGAATAAGTAAACCTCGAATCAATGAATAGCAACAATATCTTTGGGGCGCGAGAAATACGATTTGAATGCCAGTATAGATTGAATGAAGGGAAGGAAAAACTCTTCCTCTACCCTTCAAGGTGTTCCGGATGGACCAAGAATTAAATTTACATGGGATAGATGAGTGGGAGAAGAAAGCAAAATTTTATTATGTGGATCTAATAATGAAGTCAGGACCTCAAGAAATGACTAAGGCAGGCAGTTTTCATACTTTTTAGACAAAGAGACCATAAATCTGTGAGGAGTCGACAGAACAAAGGAAACTTACCTTTGAGAGCTTCAACTGGTGAGGAATTCTAACCAGAATTCGGGCTGGGGGATAGATTAATAAAACGTAACAAGGGTTAGTTATACAGCCTCTGGGCTCTAAATTTCCTCTCTCTCTACCTCGTTGTATAGGGTAGTGCCTTTCACACGAGAGATTTATTTCTTGCTTTGAAGGGGCAGAGGAGGGTCTCGGTGTGCTTGAATAGCGGTCTCTTACGTAACTTTTATCAAAGTGGCACACTGGGGACAGCCCGCCTTTGGCCCCTGCAGTGGCTTTGTAAAGGTCTGAAAAACTTTGCCCCAAGAATACTAATTAATGAATTGGTTTCAACCCGGAAGCAAACGAGCAATGGTGTGCTTTTGGAAAAGTCCCAAACCTGACAGTGAACCGCCAAGCTGCGCTCATCGAATCTTTACACGAAACAAACGTTGGCTGGTGAGTTAATTTACGGGAAGACAGAATGAGGATCACCAGACTCATGGGCCACATTGGATACCTTGATGTAAGTGGCTCGCTCCCCAAGACCAACTCCACAAGTAGGTAATGGGAAGCCAATGCCTACTGTTCAACTGGGGCAGACACCTGAGCCACCTCTTTGTGACCAGCGGTGGGGACCAGGTGTTGAATCCCTCAACCCTCAGTCAAAGCCTCAAAGGATTTCTTTCTCGAATATTGGAAGAGAGTAGGGTATGACCAGGATGCAGAAGGTATAGAACAAAATTCTTCTTGGCCCAGGACGGTGGGAAAATTTCAGGCCTCCTCATGTCCGGTGCTAAAAGACAGGAGTATCTTTTCATAGCTGGAGATAAA
The DNA here is from genome assembly GCF_004348235.1 of Phoca vitulina. Lineage (NCBI taxonomy): Eukaryota > Metazoa > Chordata > Mammalia > Carnivora > Phocidae > Phoca > Phoca vitulina. The sequence goes on from NW_022589747.1 coordinate 3,738,945, forward strand.
ACCTTACTTGCATGTTCTTGAATCAGAGGGAGAAGAGTGGGTGCCTGGGAGAGCCCAGCGAAGGGCACAGAAAAGTCAGGAGGCCTCCAAGGGAGTGAGAATTCAGTATGCTTGTGGACTGTCCTCAAGATCAAGCACAGCGCAGGGGTGGGGGCAGGAGCAGGGGATGGAGGCAAAAGCAGATCTCAAAAAGCACTTTGTGTCATGTTGTTTGCGCTTCTCCCTTAATTCATTTGATAAACACTTGCCAGGGCTTGTCTACAAGCTACAGATGCCACAAAAGCAAGATGCTAGAAATACAGAAATGACTTACGGTGAGGAGCTTGGAGCAGGGAGGGAGAGGGAGATGATCAAACCAGTGTATGTAACATCATCTTCCAAATGTTGAGGAGTGTAGATTTGGGAGGGGGACAAAAGGCTTCTGGAGGCTTCTCCAGCAATATGATGGTGTCAGCCCTGCCTGGCTTACTGGCCCAGATCACACCCCGCCTGGTGAGACCATTACAGGTGGATTCCATGGACGGCTCTGTGCGTAGAGGAAGCCCATTCAGTTGTGCGTGGAAATGCATCATTGCAGGGTCCTGTACCCCTTACACACTTTCCTCACTACCTTGGGTCCCTGGTTTCTCTTGATTTAAGTGTCGACCCATGACTGTGTCCTGAACAGCCTGTCCCTTCCACTTTGACCACAGATTTATTATGACTCACTCGTGCTCGTGTCCACACTAGTCCCAGATACCCGGGCGGTTCCATGTTCAGTTTCTATGCAGAAGCAGTTTGGGGCAGGGAAGCAACTCCTCGTGACAATGGGCCCACAATTCTCATTGGAGCGCTTGCTCATGTCTGAAGCCCAGCCCTGCATCTGAGCCCCAAGCAGTGCCCATGCCTGACCATTTCCAGAACCCACTCCTGTGGCTCCCCGTCCTCAGATCTCCATCACTAGAGTAGCTGATGACATCGGGGAGAACATTGAGATGCCCCGGGCTATTTCAAAGTCCCCTTGGTATACCATGGAAGGTTCCAGAAGCCAGCCAGATCAGGGACTGAGAGAGAAGTCATCCCCGGAAGACACGTTGCCCGACTCTCCACCAAAGGCACGTGTACCAACCGTTTATGTTCTCAATCCACCCGGACATACCCTCCCCCTCACACTGCGATCTGCCGTGCTCAGCCCAGCAAGGCATGCCCTGCACGGCCCACTTTGGGGGCCCTGGGAGCAAAGTTTAGATAATGCTAGGTCTCTGGTTGTGCCATAGCTGGGCCTGGTGCCTGAGTCCGGGGAAGACCACGGGCCAGAGAAGCAGTCACGTGAGAACGCATCCTGTATCAGAAGTGTCCCAGAGTGGATTCCAGATTCTCTTTACCAACCCCAAGGAAATCCTGCCCTGAGTACCCAGGGCACCCAGCACCCGCCATAGACTTCCTCCTCTGGAACTGTCTAGGAGAAGGAGAAAACCTGAAGCTATGCAACTGAATGCTTTTCACCGCTGCCCGGTGCACGCAGGCCCTCTCCTCCCGGGGCTCGGAAAGTGCCCGCAGAATGTGGCAGCAGAATCGCACACCCCTCACCTCACTGCCTATTGTACGCCTCAGGCCAACACACTCTGATGGGCCCCTGTCTCCCAATGATTCCTTCTGAAACTTTCTTATTGGTGAATGTGTATGTGGTCTGTGATGTTAATGCGGTGGTTGACTTTATAGTATATTAACAACAGATCCCTGGAAACCTCCTTTCAAGGAACGCCGTTTTGCCTCTGATTTGAGAATATCTGTGAGTCATCCACTCGATGATCTGAACAGATCCTGCTGACTTTTGGCATAACAGCGGAAGGGGTGAGTCTCCAAAGTGCTGTGTAACCAGGCAGCCGGGGAAGCAGGCTGGCCCGGGGAGCGGGAACTCTCCACCCCAGGCATGTATCAAAGGGTAAGCAGGAATGGAACTGTTGCCTCTGCTGTCTACTGGCCCAACCCAGAGCAGAACTTTAATTATTGGCTCCCCGAACAGCCAGGCGTGCTCTGGGCACATCCATAAAGAGCCACCGGAGTGCCAAAGGCGGCTTGTCCCACTCAGCAGGTTGAATTAGTGGTCCACTTTCTATCTGGACCCCAAAAGTCCTGCTCACCCTAGATTTAGGATGCAAGTGGCTTTTACTCCTCCTAACCCCGAACGGTGAAGGTTGACAGCTTTTGTTTTGCAGTTTTTCCTTTTCCTTTTTCCTCATTCCTCCTCTAGGTCTGAGAGGCTCTTCATCAAGTTATCCTTCCTCAGTTACGCACCTATCGATTTGCTCCCTCATTCCTCGGCAAAGGTCAACTGAGCTCCTGTCATAGGTTCCAACAGGTGCACCCACGCAAGAGTGCCAGGAACTGACCTCTAGGGCTCACAGCCTGGTCTCGTCCCTTGCATGTCCCAGGGCTTCTCTGTTCCCCGGGGGGTGTAGGGCCCAGTGTGCGCAGTCCCGTGGGAGTGGCTGAATAGGGGGGCTGGGAGAAGCGATACGTTAAGTACAATAAGTGCCTGACAGAGCAGCTCCCCCCTGGAGACCACCCGTCTTGCTGCCCCGGGACAAGGGTCTGAGGTTTCAGTGTCAACTGGGCTCTTACCCTGTTAGCCGTGACCTTAGTGAACTCACCACCTCACTGAGGTATGGTTTCCCACTGGCAAAATGGAAGACAGTAATGGAGCCCCCAAGACTTGGGAGTACGGTACGGGAGTGGATGAGATGCGTCTGACCGTGCTCAGCATTGTGTGAGAGACGAGTGTGTTTCTCAAAGCGTTTTCTTCCCTTGTTCCCAAAGATGAATCGCGTGCAGCTCCTGCCCGTCATGGGAGCCCCTGTTTTGGAGGTGGGTGCAGCCACCCAGGAGCTCTGAGAAAGTCATCTGCCTGTCACAGAGACATAAACGGAGTCTTGCTGGGTGAGGAAGGTCAGATTCATTATAGGCATATAAAACTCTGTCATAGTCTTAGTTAAAATAGAAGAGAGAACTGAAGAGTCAACCTGGACCTTGGCCTGGAAGCAGTCTCCTCTGTCCGCTGCTCGGGATGGGCACTGACTCTCAGACTCACTGCTGAGCGAGGTGCTGCTTCGGCTGGTGGGTTTAAACTCCGGCACCCAGAAGGAAACGTGGACGGAACAGACTGGGTTCACACAGACAAGGGGGCAGAAACAGGCCACAGCGCCAGGGCATTTTGGGCTTCCTATCCATTTGGAGATTTTCTTTCCTTTTTCTTCTCTCAATGAGAAAATAAAGCTCCTGAGACACCCAGTGACTCATCCCAGGTCCCCCAATCTACCCTTGGTGGAGCCCAGATGACACCCATGTCACCTCACACCCTGACTGGAAATCTTTCTGCTCTTTATCTGTAGCCTGAGGAGACAGTAGACAAATAACAGAAAGAGAGGAAGACAGGAAGAAAAAAGAAAGAATGGGAAAAAAAAAAAAAGAAGGAAGGAAGGATCATTATTGCAAATGCAATAAATTGTAAATTCTTCTGATGCCTGCAAAGTCCCAATATTTCCTTGAATCTCTCAGCTAATCAAGGCTGCATGGGTATTGATATTCAGAAGGACAGAGATCCTTCTAAAACTGCTTTTCCCCTTCATTTCATCCCACCACCTCTGAGAGCATCTGACAGAAAGTGGTTTGGATGCTGGGCCGCACAATTAGCTCCTAATTTTGTCAGGCTTCTTCCTGCGAGCCCCACTGTCTCATAATCATGGCTCTCCACTGTGACCAGGAGGCTGGGACAAAGGCTTTCTGATTCAACAGGAACTGTAATTGAGGTGAGATCGATACAGAGACATCACGATTCCCTCAATCAGACCCCCAACCAATTTTTCAGCTAGAAGTACAAGCTTGCGCACATATCACTAGGGTTTTATTATTAGTCACATGAGCTTAGGGCTACCCCCAATGCCACGACATGACTGCACTTGGCAAAACAAATGTGATACTTAACGGGGGCAGAAGACTTAGCCTGGGTGGCCAGGCTGCTACATTCCACGCGCACATGTGACCTGCCTCTTGAGGTAAGGTGAGGCGACAGGAAGAAGAGACAGACAGTAGGGACTCAAAGGCAGAAAGGCTCAAATCATTTCGGACATAGAGACCCTCTACCCAGCCTTGGGATTTTTTATTTCTTGTGGGTTTTCTTTTTGGGGGGGGGATTTGTTTTTTGTTTGTTTTGTGTATTTTGTGTGTGTGTGGATAAGCTTCTCCCTTCTTCCTGTGACCTCTTTGTCCTTTCTAGAACCACAGGTACATCTCCTTTGTCCAGGATAAGAGGTGGGGGAGGGGCACCTGGGTGGCTCGATTGATTGAGCATCCCAGTCTTGATCTCAGCTCAGGTCTTGATCTCAGGGTCCTGAGTTCAAGCCCTGGTTGGGCTCCAGGCTCTACCTGCAGCCCACTTAAAAAAAAAAAAAAAAAAAAAGAAAGAAAAGAAAAAAGAAAAAGTAAATAAATAAATAAATAAAAGAGGTGGGGGAGAACAGGAATTTGTCTTAAAGTCCTCCTCCCCTCCCCAGTCCCCCAGCCCAGAGACTGTGGGGAAAAGGTGGTGTTTTGCTCCAGCATTTTCAGTGATTCTCGGATGACATTGCCCCGGGAATGCACATGCCTATAAAAATTCCATTTTGGGAGTTACTGTGAACAGGTACCTTTTTTCCTTCATCCAAGAAAAGTAGCACATCCACTGACCAAGATCAAAGGGTGAATCCCAGTCGGCACAACACAGGGCTCTGCTTAACAGTTTAGCATCCTTGCAAAATTAATCCGAAATGTTTCTATTTGTGGCAGAAGAGAGAGCGGGCAGGAAAAGGGAGACTGGGGGACTGGGAGGGAGATTGGCAGAGAGTCTGAAAGTACGCTGTCCGGATTTTTATGAGTTTCTTCCTCTGTACCTCTGGGTTTCCGACCCTTAAGAGGAAACCAACTCCCAACAGTCTGCTAAGCCAACGCGGCCTTGGAATTCCAAATTGAACACAGTTTGGTTCAGGTTTTTCAACGGCGGCAAAACCCAGCCGTCCACGGGGAGGAAAGCCAGAGGGGGCCAATTAGGAAGGAAGAAATTAAAGAGAAGAGTAAAGGAAAGAGGCGGCGCGCATGAAAGGTCCAGTGGAGAGTGAGTGACAAGGCAGGAGCCCCGCAGCCGGGGCGGGCAGGCGGCCGCGCGGGGGGACTGACAGGTGGGTGTCGCGGCCCCGCACGGCGGCGAGCGGGCGAGAAGTCCCCAACTCCCCGCAGCGCCGGCCGCCGCAGCGACGCCTCGCGAGAGAGCGGGGGCCGCAGAGGAGGGAGCGGGGAGCGCGCGGGGCGGGAGGAGGCGGGAGGCGGGAGGCGGGCGGGAGGCGGGCGCGCGGGCTCCCACGCCGGCCTCGGTGCCACCCGCCCGCCCACCCGCCGACCGCGCTCCGGGCGTCTCCTCTCCCTCCGACGCGCCGCGGCGGCCCGGCATCCGGTTGCCTGGCGCGGAGATCTCTCCGAGCCCGCGGGGTGGAGAAAGCGAGGCCAAGCCGGGCGGCCCCCCGGGCGCGCTTCCCGGCGGAGACGCGGGGACGAGACCCGGGGCGGAGCGGCGGAGGGCGGCGCGGGCACTGACGCGAGTTGGGCAGCGCGCGGAGCCAGCCCGCGGAGACGCCCTAGCCGGGTGCACGCGCCGGGCGGAGCGCGCAGGTGGGGCTGCGCTGGCCGCGGTGCACCCCGCGCCGGTTCCCCGCCGGCCGGAGGATGGGCGCCGGCGCCCCGGGACCGCGCCCGCCGCTGCTGCCCCCGAGCCCGCCGCGAGCCCGGCGTCCGGCCCGCGCCCCGCGCTCATGTATGTAGGCTGGGCGCCCGCCCCCAGGGCTGAGGGTGCATGTGGGTTGTCCGCACCCAGCGCGCCGGGACGCGCCCGGGCACCGTTCCACCTTCTCACCGCTCGGGAGGACCTCCCTGCGACCCCGACCCCTAGTTTGTAAATACGGGTGGGTGGCTCGCCCCGGGCTGAGGTCCATCGGGCCGGGGCTGGAAGTGAGCACAGGGCACGGTTGTCCCAGCTCTACTGGGGTGGGGGAGGGATTTGCAGCGGGTTGGGGGGTGTGAAGACCCCCTGGAGCGCGCCGGATGGGGGGGTAGGGTGGAGGGCGAGAGGGAGAGAGGCTGGATTGCCCGCACCCTGCGGCGTCTAGGGTTCTCTTGGCCCCTTTGGGCGGCAGAAACTTTGGGATCCAGAGAGGCTTTTGGAGATGGGGAGAGTGAGAGGGACTCGCCCCCCTCCCCCCGGCATCCGCAGCCTCCCCCACCGCACACCTTGGTGCTGCCTGGGCACTTCTGCTCCACCCTTACGACCCCCTCCTGGGTGAAAGCGATTACGAGCCCAGCGTTGCGGCCCGCGAGGGGTTCTCTCATCAATGTTCCCGGTCGCCGAGCGGCTGGCTGGGCACGGGGGTTGGGGGGGGGGGACGGTGGAGGAGCCGAAGCCTCCGGAACCCCTGACCCCGCCGCCGGGGCTGGCCGGGGACATCCTTTCGTGGCTCGGGGCCTGGGGAGGAGGGCGGGGAAGCGACGTCTGCTCGCTGCGCTCGAGGCATTTAAAAAAGTTGTTGGAGATGAATCACGGGGTCCTGGGAGCTTCGTTAACCCCCTCCCGCCCCTTTCCCCAAACGCCCTGAGGCAAGCCGGGGAGGGTTTCCCTCCAGTCTCTCTGCCCTGCACGGTCTTCCGTGTCCAACTCCACTGCGGAATTCTCCATTTAGTAACCTTCGGGAAAGTGTGGCTAGCACCCGGGGGGCACATCCCGGGCTCCCGGATTATGGGGCTCTGTCCGAGTTTAGCACGGGGGCGCGGGCCCGGCTCGCTGCATTCCCGCAGCTCCGGCTCCGCACCCGCCCAGGGCCGTCCCCACCGCTGATCGCGGCCACCGGAGAACCGCGGCCGGCCAGTGTTTCTCCCGGACTTCGCCTCCACGCCCGTCTCCACCATCTGTGAGGGCTCAGAAGCCGGCTGGGCGCCGGCGCTAGGCATGCTGCCCCCGCCCGCGTCGTGCGGCTCGTTAATCTAGAGCGCTGCCGGGGCCGGGCGGCGCGGGGCCGGGTGGGGGCCGGGCGCGCGCGGGCCGCGGGGCTCAGCTGTGCTGCTGTTCTCTCCGCAGGGACGGCGGCTCCCGGCTGGCGGCGGCGCGCCCCCGGGCTGTGAATGCGACTTGCCCCTCGGCCGCGCTCCCCGCCCGCCCGCCCGCCGGGACGTGGTAGGGGATGCCCAGCTCCACTGCGATGGCAGTTGGCGCGCTGTCCAGTTCCCTCCTGGTCACCTGCTGCCTGATGGTGGCTCTGTGCAGCCCGAGCATCCCGCTGGAGAAGCTGGCCCAGGCGCCGGAGCAGCCGGGCCAGGAGAAGCGCGAGCACGCGTCTCGGGACGGCCCGGGGCGGGTGAGCGAGCTCGGGCGCCCCGCGAGGGACGAGGGCGGCAGCGGCCGGGACTGGAAGAGCAAGGGCGGCCGGGGGCTCGCCGGCCGGGAGGCGTGGAGCAAGCAGAAGCAGGCCTGGGCCGCCCAGGGCGGGGGCGCCAAGGCCGGGGACCTGCAGGGCCGGCCCCGCGGGGACACCCCGCAGGGGGAGCCCCCGGCCGCCGCCCAGGACGCCACCGGCCCGGACCTCGCGCCCACGCCCGAGCCGCCCGAGGAGTACGCGTACCCGGACTACCGCGGCAAGGGCTGCGTGGACGAGAGCGGCTTCGTGTATGCCATCGGGGAGAAGTTCGCGCCGGGCCCCTCGGCCTGCCCGTGCCTGTGCACCGAGGAGGGGCCGCTGTGCGCGCAGCCCGAGTGCCCGCGGCTGCACCCGCGCTGCATCCACGTCGACACGAGCCAGTGCTGCCCGCAGTGCAAGGAGAGGAAGAACTACTGCGAGTTCCGGGGCAAGACCTACCAGACTCTGGAGGAGTTCGTGGTAAGAGGCCAGCGCCCGCCGGGCCACTTTGCACGTCCCACCGCGGGGTGAAACCTCTCTGTGCACTATGCGCCCCTGCTTTGAAGAAGAGGCGCGTTCTGGTTCTCAGAGGCGGGCAGCGCTGTGCTCGCGTCCCCTCAGCACGATCTCCCTGTCAGTGCGGAGGTGATCTCTAAAGCAGTGTGGCCGATCCACATTCATTCCTTCGATCTTCTGGTCTTCGCCTTAAAAGGGTAGGGAGAGGGTGAGGCCCGAGGCCCGGGAAGGGACAGCCCGAGCACTTATTGGCTGTACCGTTAATGTTAATCCACTGCTCCTAATTTAAAAGTGTTGCCGCTGAAATGCTCAACCTGTTTTCAAACACAGGGTAATTTGCCGTGCCATTTGGGATATATCCTTCAGCTAATGGCTAATTAAGGAAGACTAGTCATATAAATAAGCCATTTCCCTAGATTACGTGGTGGGGGGGATCATGCAGATGTTCTAAAAAATGAAAAGGCAAAGAAAATGCTTCCTCATTGGATGCCAACACACATAGTGGAGGGCAAGAACAAGAAGCCTAGTTTATGGTTAAAAATTGTTTTGTTTTAGGTGAGGACTAGTAAGGATATTAAAAGCGCTGGCCATCCCCCGAATGCCTACTGTGTGGCAGGCTTGAGGCTGCATTTTCCATGTGCATTACCTTAGTTAAACCTCATACCATGCCATGAGAGAGATTGTTACTTATGATCTCCAGTTGATGGAGAAGAGGAAACCGAGGCACAGAATCTTTAAATAACGTGGTGAAGGCAAAGTAGCTGTTAAGCAGACTCCTGTGCCAGGCCAAGCGGGTTGTACTCCCCAGTGCCCGCTTTCCCCATACATTCTATGTGAAACAAAAGCCCAGCCCCACTGGGGCACAGGTTTGGATGGAGATACTGGCCCGTGCATGTGCTGGCCCCTTGGGGAGCTCTGACAGCCTGGCCTCTCACTGGTGGCCTGGACAGAAATGCAGAGCCTTCCATCTGGACCCCCACCCCACTCCCACCGCCAAGGGAGGCTCAACCTATGGCCTGCTGGACGTGGCCTTGCTTTGGCACATGGGAGGTTTCCTGGGCAGAAGGGGGCATCCTGGGGCCTGCAGCTCCCCCCCAAGCTGAGCAGAGAAGGCAGGAGTCCCCCAGAACCCAGCCTCTGAGATCTGCACATTCAGGAGATGCCCAGGATGTGAGGGCACTGAATGAATTTCAGGAATAAGTCCCCAGGGTTGTAGAACTAGAAAGCCGGGAAGGACGGATCTGGAGATAAGGTACAAAGTGTAGAAACAAGGCTGGGATTTAGAGTCAGGGAACATGGGTGTCCATCCTAGCCTTGCCACTAACCTGCTGCGTGATAGCCACAAAGCGCCTGTCCCCTCTGGGGTTCTTTTTCCTCATCTGCAAGCTAAGGGGCCAGCTGAGTCTGGTTGCAGCTCTCCCAGCCTGAGGCCCTGAGTGCATCTCCAGGCCCGCCTGGTTAGCACAGTTGTCCACTCCGGCCCTTTGGAGAAAGAAAGACAAATTTGTTGAGAAACTCATATGAACCAGACCCTGACCATATACCCTGAGTGCGGTAGGAACCCTGTCCTCAAAATGCTCTCTGACTAGTGGGAAACATCTGCCTCTCCAGATGTTTCGGTGTGGAGGCAAAGGTCCTGGCAAAACCCAGAGGCAGGACCTTCCCTGTCGGCCTGGGGCAGGGCTGAAGGCGTGGGCCCAACAAACTAAATCTCTTGAGTTCTGGGCTCGTAAGAAAATCTAGGAGTTGCGAGAACAAATGCAAGCCGTTAGTTTTTAACTAAGCACGTTTATGGTTCACACTGTATGTAGTTTTATAGTCATTTCCTAAAAGAGCCTGGTGAAGTCGGCTGAGGAATTATTGCAGTTTTGATCTAAAAAGCCAGAACACATCACCGGGTGGCCATTCATCGACCTGAGATGGCAGAGAGAAGGGAGAATTCAAACTTCTGTTTTCGTAACTCACCGCCAAGTGCGGGCTGCCAAGAAACTGTCTTTGTGTGCAGGGATGGGGAACTGTTTTTCAAAAACTGGTGGTCAGTAAGTAGACTGTGTTTCAGGCTCTGGAGATGGCAGATGTTAGAGCAACAAACGGGAGATTGGAAGGATTATCATCCTGGGAAGAATTAAGGTAGCAGTGAACCTATTTTTAGAGTATTAAGTGCATCTTCCATCTTCAAGTGACACTTCGTTTTTAACTTTCATCCAATCCTGACGGGCTGCTAGGATGTACACGTGCATGAATGTTGCCCAGCTGCTACAAATGTTTGATTATGTGCTTGCTCCCGTGATATGCACAGCTTCGTAATGATTTCAGTGCCGTGCGTCGTACATACCCTGCTCCTTCATTTCTCTTACCGTCAGGAAAATTCTAGGCATTTCCCTAAGTCACTGTGCCTTTGTGCATGTCATTTCATGTCTGTGGTTTTGTTTCCTTCTCTGTCTGAGGAAGGATGCAGCACTCTGTTGGGGGTGTCAGAAGGATGACCTAGAAGGGCGGGCGTACGGTCAGCGGGGAGCCCGGCGCCGGTGGGAGGGCGGTTCTATGGGTTGCAGTCATGCAGGATCCTGGTGCTGAGCGCCAGGGCACAACCAGTGTTCACCTGCCTGCTCGGACTATTCTGGGCTTCCGGGAGAGAGCCACCGAGTCTGTGGTTTGCATAGCACAGCGCATGGAGAATGGAAGAGGAAAGCATTTGCTGTCTGAAGTGCTTTGCTCTTCTGTGAAGCAGACGTAATTGATCTGGAGGCTGTGGTCCAGTAGGGTCCTGCTTGGGAAGCTGTTTACCATAGCAAGGAGGGAGGTGACAAGGAGGCCAGCTCTGGGCCTCCTTCCTTGGGAGGCACACAGACACTTAAACCATCTGCTCTCTGCCTCCCGAGAGAGGGGAAGCTCCCGCTGGAGGCTGGGTGCTCACTGTGGGCATCTGAGAAGCAGGCAGAACTGCAGATCCTGCCCCGTGCCTGGGATGTGCGTTTGGCCCCAGGGAGGGCTCAGCCTCTCCCCGTCGTCCAGTGCTTCTCTTTCCTGGACACGTGGCTCCCTGCCCAGTTTTCACAGTCAGTTCTGTCTTTTCCTTTCCCCCCGAGCTCCCAAACCCATGACAGCCCCCGTTCCTCACGGCCTGGTTGATCTCAGCCAGATGTCAGCAGAAGACCTCACTGCTTCCACGGGATCCCATGAGGCTGCTAGTAATAGAATCCTATCCGCATTTTTCTGGGGATATTTGCAACTTATTTTGTATATGCAAATAAAACCATAGTTACTGGTAGAATTTTCTCCACTGCCTCTCAGATTATACCAAGCATCCTGTTCATCACATTAGACCAGCAGGTATCCAACTTTGAATAAGGAAACCTGTCTGTCGGTTTATATTTTTTATACCTGAATGGTATTTTCGTGTGCTGTCTGCTTCCTAGGGTCTATTCATTCACTAGGGTTGGCATAACAAAGTAACAGACCAGGCGGCTTAAACAATACAGATTTATTGATTCACAGTCCTCCAGGCTGGAAGTCCGAGATCAAGGTGTGAGCAGGGCTGGTTCCTTCTGAGGCCCCTCTCCTCCATGTGCAGACGGCCGCCTTCTCCCCGTGTCCTCACCAGGTCCTTCCTCTTCGCGTCTGTGTCTGATCTCCTCTTCTTATAAGGACGCATGTGTCCTCTTCATATCAGATTGGGGCCCACCTGTATGACCTCATTTTAACTTAATTTTCTCGGTTAAGACCCTGTCTCAAATTAGTCACATTGGGAGGAACTGTGGGGTAGCACTCGAACACGTGGATTTGGGAGGGGGGACACGATCCAGGCTGTAACGTAGCTCTAACAGGTGTCAAAGGCCAGAGTTGACCTCATATGCATGAGCCCAAGGAGATACAAGGAATGTGGGGTAGGGGTGGGGGAGGCTTCATCAGCAAGTATGGTTGAAGAAAGAATTTACAAAGAAGGCCCAGAGTGATTGGTGATAAACTCCATGCCTGAGAAGCAGAGTGAGGCAGCCACCCAAACCACTCTGATGCTGTGTGTTTTCCATTCTGAGCGCCGCGTTAAGCACTATTGTACTATGTTTGCTGATTGGAGCTGTGCATCGCATATAACCAACGGGTGGCTGTCAGGGGCTCTGCGGAGCAGTTTCAGATTCGCCCCTGATGGCTACCGGGCAGGCCAGCAGCAACCCAAATTTGGAATTTACAATTTGAGCAGCAAAAGTTGTTCCCCTTGTGGGGGCCTCCCGCTCCCCTGGGGGACCATGAAGCTAGGAGTGGGGTCTGCAAGCTTGTTTCCGCATTTTATAGAACCCAATCAATTTATACGACTCTTTCGGCTGGTGTGACACCAGTTCAGTCTGTCCGCGTGGCTCTCACAGTGACCAGGGGCTCTGACTGGCGATGGTGTCGGTCTTTGAGGAAAAAGGGAAACTGAATTATTAATACGTACTGCTCGCTCGACTGTCTTTCAAAGTGTGAGGACTGTGGAACCAGAAGCAGTTGGACGGAGATCCACAGGTGAACCCAGGTTCTCCCAGGGCGTCAGTGTATGACCCGTGATTAACCCTGCTGCCAAGTCTCATTTCCAGAAGCTCAGTTATGAAAACAATTCTTCCATGAAATTTGGAATCAAAAGCTCCAAGTAGATCTCTATTGTAGTTACCAAAAGGTGCCAGCAGAGAGAAGGACACATTCATCATATTTTTCAGTTCCGTGGTATTTATTTTCTTTTGGCTGATGTCACTTAGCATAAAACAACACTGTTATTATTATTTACCTTTGCAAAGAAAACTGAGTCTAGCTGTGTAAAGCTAACGTTCTTAAGTCAGCCTGATGCTCGTGCTCAGAAGTTGCTACTTCTGAGTTTGTTTTGGTTCCGAGTCAGATTTTCTAAATTCTGGACTTCTCAGTTTCTGCCTTTCTGTTCAAAGCCATTTAAACAGTAACAGTTTTTTTTTTTTTTTTTTTTAATGTATTTGCTTTTTAAAAAGATTTTTATTTATTTATTTGGGAGAGAGAGAGCGTGTGCACACATGAGCGGGGTAGGAGGAGGGGCAGAGGGAGAGGGAGAAGCAGACTCCCCACTGAGCGGGGAGCCCGATGTGGGGCTCGATCCCAGGACCCTGAGATCATGACCTGAGCCAGAGGCAGATGCTTAACCGACTGAGCCACCCAGGCGCCCCTAAACAGTAACAGTTTTTTAAAAGGGGGAAGTCCATATGCTTTCTTGGGAACTTTTAGATGTGGTCAGATGTTGACTTTTAGGATTCAACCCAGTTAAGTAACTTGATCAAAGTCATGGGCGTAGTACGTGGTGGAAGCAGGATCTGAGTCCTAGACTGTGGCACGCTGATAATTTTGTGCTTCCAACTGCACCATCTTATGTCCATGACAAATGGTGATGTAGTGGTATCTTGTGTGTGACCGAGAGAATTCTAGATACATGAAGAAGGGAAAGCTCCTACAGGTTTAGAGCACCTGCCCCACATTTGTGTCCACTAAATGCTGGATCAACTTGGCCAAGTGTTTATTTACATGGATTCATGCTACATTTGACTCAGGCCATCTAGGACAAAATAAAGGTCTGTGTCCTTCAAAGTATGACATCTTGAGTTGGAATGAGAACAGAAACATTGAGTTCCTGGAGCTCCCTGAGGGCAAGGGGCAGCGGACAGAACAGTAGATCTCCAGACGTGGACAAGACCCCAGACCTTATCAGGCCCAGAGCAAGCAGACTGGTGTCCCAAAGCCAACTCCAGCCCAAGGAGGTGTTCTGCTTGGCTCACCACACATAAGACATTTGTTTGACTAGTACAGATATTTAACAAATGAGACGTTCATCTATATACCCAGATTGCCAATTTGCTGTCAAAATGGAATGATTCCAAATGGCAGTCATCTGCCAGAGCTGTGCTGGGTGGCTCCTTTCGAAGGGCATTTTCTCTCCAGCTGACCACATCCCCACTTGGCACGATTTATCCATGGTCCTACAGCCACATGGAGAGAGATGTCACTTTAGGAGCCCAGATCCTGTGCTGTCATGTCCCGCCTCTTCAGTTTGAGTCAGCATCTTCTAGAACTTCGAAGTCAGAGTACTTACCATCTAAAGATGTCTGGGTGGGCCATTTTCCTGTTGCATTCATGAGTCCCTTGGCAATTCTCTGACCTCCTTGCTTTCCAGTGGACCAGAGTGGAGAGTATCCTGATTATCTCTCCGTTTACGAAAAGTCAGTGAAATACATGTGAAAGCACTTTGAACCTAAGAATCTCTGAACAAATGAAAAAACAAAAACCAAAAAAGCCTGCAGCTAGGTTAGTGTGGTTTCTAGGGGGGTCCTGTTGAGTGTGCATCTTGTGGGAGATGACTATCCCCTAGCCGGGTGTTTGGTCCCTGGGAAGACTTCCTGCAGAGACTCGTCATCGGGGAGGGGCTCTTTGGGGCTTGCCTGTACATATTTCCTCAGTGGATGGCATCTCCGAATCTGATAAATCCCAACAAAAATCTAGTCTTGCTTTTTTTAATTCAGAAAAAATTGTTTTGCACAAATATTTGCCAAGCACTGGACAAGATGCTGGAGACATAATGACAAGCTTTGGAGTGCGTCCAGTAAACAGGCAGTGACCCAGGAGTGTGTGATGGGCTGTGAGGAGCATCATGGGGCTCTGCAGGGTACACAGGTGGACACGGCCCATCTAGACTCTGGGGCTGATGGTTTGTTTTTAAATGACCGAGCAATCCTGGGGCAGGTTTCTGGGGAAGAGATAAGAGTCTGTCACAAACAGAACAGTTGTGAGTTTGGGTAGAGGATACGGTTTTCCACCCCAGCCTACATACCCTATAGCCATCCTTCGTGGTATGGTTCTGACCACATAGCTGGAAATCCTTTTTTTGCTGCTTCTGTTCCAAGCCTGAGATCCTGCCAGCTGGATTTCACTTCTCATTCTATTTCTGTCGGGCACTGGGGTGCGGCCAGGACATGGAGTGCCTTTCGAATCTGTAGAAAAGGATGATGTCAGGCATCTGTCCATGGCCCTGCAAGTTCTCTCGGAAGCCCTAGGCCTGTAGAAAAGCATAGGGATGGAAAATTAAGATGCCATGTGGCTCTGAGCATTCCAGAAATGATTTTGCTTTAAACACGAAAGGACCACCACTTGCTTGCCTGGGAATATAGAAGAATGATAGCCTGAGAATCTACCACTTACCAAACTCCTGAAATCCCAGATACCATATAAAACACATTTTCTTAAAAGCACAGCTGAAATGGCGAAAAAAAAAAAAAAAGTAAGAGAAATTAATCCTCAGAGGTAGAATCTAGACAGGAAAGTCAGCCTTGCAGTGGTGGCCATCGGAGAGCGTCCCCTGATGCCTGGGACCCAGGCCTTGGGTCCTCGCAGCCAGGCTGGGGCACCTGACAGGCCCAGGGCTCCAAGGGGAGAGCATCAGATCAGGATGTGTCTCATAAGGCTGTGCTCCCCCGAAGAGCATGTACTGCAAGGGGGCAGTGCAGACAGAGTGCCCCGGATGGGCCTCAGGGCTGGGTTGAGCTGACAGGTTTGCTGTGAATATTTGCTGTCTCTAGTGCATGCACTCTCTTACAAGCATGAAGCCCATATTCATGCTTCCCTGAGTGGTCCAAAAAATCCAGGTGGGATATTTTTGTTTAAAGGGGCCACAGGTACCTGAGAGAAGCAAATGCTCCCAGGAGGAATGCACACTCCACCCAGGCTGCAAAGAATCCGCACAAGTAGTGTTCCAAGGAATGTGACAGCAGAATGAAAACCACGCACTAGTAGGGGTGTGTCATCAACAAGGGTCCGCCAAGACCAACATAGTCCAATAAGATGCAGATGTTGGGATATAAACGGAACTACTTAATATGCAAAAATATATATGTTGAAATAAACCGTATGGGTAAACAAAACAAGCATATTCCAAATACTAGTCAGCTTTGAAGAGGGTCAGGTAGAACTTGCATAAAGGAATGATATAATAGTTTGAATTAATATTCAGTGGGAGGTTCAACAGCACGTCAGATAGTTTATGGGACAATTCAGTGAACCAGGAGATAGATTTGAAGAAGTCACCCAGAGTGAAACACAGATGCACAGATGGATCATAAGAAGGAGATGTTTTGATTCGTGGAGGACAGGGAGAGAAGATTTAATATGGATCAGATCAGAATTCTGGAAGGGGTAGTAGGGAATATGGGAGAAATGAGGGGTTAGTGTCCCAGATGATCTACTTGAAACACAGTTATTTTCTGATTCAGGAATCCCCATGAATCTAAAGAAAGATAAAAAGACATCCAACCCCCTAGCCATATCATAGTGAGATTGCAGAGCACCCAATGCAAGAGATTTTCAGAGCAACCAGAGAGAAAAGACTTGGCCTGCAAAATAATAGTAACTATGAGTACGGCTGACTTCTTCTCAACAGTGGAAAACCCCAAACAGTAGGAGAACATCTTTAAAGAGCAAAGAGAAAAGAAGAGTTAATCCAATTTATGTATCCAGCAAAACTATCCTTCAGGAAGGAGCATGAATGAAGATATTTTAATTTATTTTTTATTTTTATTTATTTATTTATTTAGATTTTTTTATTTTTATTTTTCAACAGAGAGAGGGAGACAGTGAGAGAGGGAATGCAAGCAGGGGGAGTGGGAGAAGCAGGCTTCCCGCCGGGCAGGGAACCCGACGTGGGACTCGAACGCAGGACCCTGGGATCATGACCGGAGCCGAAGGCAGACGCTATCAACTGAGCCACCCAGGGGTCCGATATTTTTATTTTTTTTAAGATTGTATTTATTTACTTATTTATTTAGAGAGTGAGTTGGGGAGGGGCCGAGGGAGAGAGAGAATCTCAAGCAGACTCAGCACTGAATGCGGAGCCTGACCTGGGCCTCGATCTCACATCCTGAGATCATGACCTGAGCCAAAATCAGGAGTCGGATGCTTAACCAACTGAGCCACCCAATAGCCTCTTAAAGAAGATATTTTTAAACAAAAATAGAGCATGCCATCCAACAAACTGTTACTGAAAGAACTTCAAAATGCCATCTAAAGAATGAAATTCAGCAAGGAGGAACGTGACCCTGAAAGCCAAGCCACAGAGTCAAGAAGGAATGGAAGAAAACTCACTGCTCATTGAAGTGTAGACCAGTGGTTCTCCACTGGGGGTCATTCATGTTGAGGGGATGTTTGCAATGTGTGAGGACATTTTTGGGTCATAACTGGGGTGGGGTGGGAGGCCACTGACATCTGGACATGCTGCCCAAGTCCTACCATCAGGATGGAGAGCAGCCCCTGACAACCATTGTCAGGAGAGCTGGGGCTTAATACCCCATCTATAGACTACCTAAGGAGGAGGGTGGTCTCCAGGCTGAATTTTGAGTTGGGAACTTTATCCTTGAACACGCAGGAAATGCCACTAGATACAACGCAAATGTTCTTGGAAAAAAGTCATTGTGGGGGGCCCAGTTAGGCCAAGTCATGCCATAGGTGAGCAGTTCCAAAGGCCCCTCCTGCTTTCCAGGGCTGTTGGTCACGGACGCCGCCAAGCTCCCATCACCTGTGGATGTGTGCTCTTGCCCTTCCTGTGGTCACATTCAGATCACTTCAAGGTGATGCGCCCCTCTTGCTTGGCTCTTGGTACCGCTCTCGGTACCTGTGGTCCACGAGGTAGCTCAGAAGTAAATAGTATCGTCTCTACCAAAACCTACCAGAGGGACCGGTCCTTCTGTATGGTCCTTTTGCTGTCCCCATAGGTTGGCAGGCCACACTAACGTATTGCAGGTTTAGCTTTAAAAACAATTTCTGACTTCGTTCAGCTTTAAAAACAATTTCTGACTTCGTTCAGCTTTAAAAACAATTTCTGACTTCGTTCAGCTTTAAAAACAATTTCTGACTTCTATTTTACTTCCAAATCTCATGGGACTTTGGAAAAGGTATCTCAGTATCTCCGTAGAGGCTTAAAGCAGATAAAACACAAACTTAGTTTCCAGCAAGCTGTGACTCATTCATTAATTCCCGTTAAGGTGTCAGAAGTGTTATCTGTGTTCCTGGTCACACTCTTGAACAGGGACACAGAGCCCTCGGCCGGTGGACAGGCTGTTAGGGTGGCATCTCTGTCCCCGCAGCCACAGTGCAAGGAGTCCCGAGGTGGCCAGGATGCAGCGGTCCCTTGTCTTGTAGGGCAAGTCTGCCCTGCGCACCTGTGCCTCGACCCGCTGGTGGCCTCGCCATGTCACACACGCAGACACATCAGGGGTGCGTAGGTTGGAAGAGAAGGAAATCTGACAAGGCCGCTGCCTTTCCTTCGGCCTGTGCGAGCAGGGGAAGCAGGCAGCCTGAGGGACGAGCTGTGCTCTGATGTCAGCCTCTCGGCTCAGGTCAACTCCCACTGATGGCAGAGTTCCCCTCTGGTCCCCATACCCTCCAGGACGCCAAGGAAGAAAGCTCATCTTGCTCCCGGTGACAGCAAGGGGGCACCTGGCACAACTTCATGGTCCGCTCTCTGGCACCACGCTGCCTGGGCCTGAGCCCGAAGAGAGCTCTTCTTGGGAGAGAGCCCTGCAGTGTCTTCTCCACCCAAGCTGAAAACCCCACGGAAAGGGACTTCATTAACTGGAGACACGGCTGGCAGTGTCCTGTTGTAATTCCAGGATCCTCTGGAAGAGGCTCAGCTTCAGGAAGAATGCGGGGCCGACGGTGTGAGCCACCAGTGTCTGCCCGCCCGGGCTCGGGCCGTGGTCCAGCACCTTCCGGGTAATTGGCAGCTGACACACGCTGAACAGAGTTTCAGGGCAGCCAGACTCTGACCTCAGATGCTGTCCAGACGGGTGTCTGTGTGGCCACCTGATAGTTGGGGAGTGTGAGCCCTGTTCCTGGAGCCTGGCCAACTTTGGGCAGAAGAAGTGGACATACTCCTTTGGTCGTCTTCATTCCTCCCTGCTGAAGATGAGTATTATTACTGTCGTCTCAAACGAGGAATGCCAAAATGAGCAGCGCGGTTTAGGTTTCTTCTGGTGTGTGTGTGTGTGTGTGTGTGTGTGTGTGTGTGTGTGTGTGTGTTGGGACGAGGTATGCCCTTTGGTTTCAGTGTGTTGTTTTTTTCAAGTTTGTCACGGTCCCCACCACTCCCTATTGTGCACTCGTTCACCACCTTGTTTCCTTACCTGACAGGCCCCTGAAAAAATTGAATTTATGATCCTTGAGAGACCCGATCCCATGTCATGCCCACCTTTTATTTTATTTTATTATTTTTTAAAGATTTTATTTTATTTTATTTTATTTTTTTAAAGATTTTATTTATTTATTTGACAGAGAGAGCGAGAGAGCACAAGCAGGGGGAACAGTAGAGGGAGAGGGAGAAGCAGGCTCCCCACTGAGCAGGGAGTCTAATTCGGGGCTCGATCACAGGACCCCGGATCATGACCTGAGCCGAAGGCAGACGCTCAACGACTGAGCCACCCAGGCGTCCCTCAGGCCCACCTTTTAAAAGCCTACTCTTTGGAAGGCATTTAATTTTAGTCATTTATATATTAAGGGAGGACCAAGCTCTCTGTTTCTTTCTCACAGGGATTACTTATCTTTCACCCTTTACTCTAATTCTAAAACGAGGCTTTCGATCTTCCCATTTTTAAAACCAGAGAAGTTTGGCTTTAATGACATTTTTTACAGGGACATTATCAACCCGCTCTGCCCCCAGGTAGGTGGTAGAGCCCCATCGGGAACGTGTCCCTTCTATTAAGAGCTTAGTTTAGGAATCTGTGAATGAGCAGATCCTCTATTAAAGTAGCTCCACCAAAAATCTCAACGTCACCTGCTCCCGGGGTGGGCGGACAGAGGCCCCGTGTGGTTCCCGTTGCCTGTGGTCGTGGTGCCTCCTCTCTCCATGCCCTGCTCTGTGTGCAGAGGGCCGCGGGTTGGCCCACCATGAGCACATGTCTGCCTCCACCACAGAAACTGAGAGATGTCTCACCATTGTGGAGGCTGGGAGCTGGGTCTGGTTCTGTTGAAGCTCGAAGATGGCCGCCTCCACCCTGTGTCCTCCCACGGTGGAGAGAAAGCCCAGAGTGATCGCCAGGCTCTTCCTTTCCTTCGAAGGGCACTGATCCCCACCTTGGGGCCCCAGCCTCCTGACCTCAGCTCCTAACATCCCCTCCTCCTCATATCATCCCATTGGGGGTTAAGGCTCCAACCAATGAATTTTGGGGGGACACAAACATGCAGTCCATAACAGGAGGCTGGCATACTTCTGGCTGCATCTGATCTGACCATGTAATCAGGGCATTCCAGAATGTTCACCAGGTCTGGATCTTTAGCCCAGAAGAAATAATCTTCCTCATTTTTGTCTTAGCCACTCAACTGTTGGCCTCGGAGTGGAAGACGCCATGTGAACACTGCCAGCATTTTCCCCCCTCTCTTAGGTGAGATCCCACATGCTCTGTATTCATCTGAGGGAATTCATCACAAGAGGATTTGAAAGGCATTCTTAGACAGACGGTCTTGCCACAAGCTAAGCCGTAAAGAAGGAAAAGTCATTCCTTGATGTGGCGTTGGGTTGTCAGACTGTTGTATTGTTGATCTGGGCGGTAGGTGGGGTGGCTTTCTTCCCAAGACTGGAAGGCTGACAGCTTCTGGGGACAGTTCTTAATTAAGTCCCTTTGTGTGCAAATCCGCTCTCTGACAGAGAGTGGAAAGACAAAGAGAACAAAAAAATAATCTTACTCAAAGGGCTCGGGAAGCAGAAGCTTTCTTTTGCTGCATGGCCATGGGCTTGTGCTGGAGGCTGGAAGGGGGCTGAAGATCAAGCCCAATTCACTTCGGGGCGCAGAAGGGAGGGCGGAGGGGCACGCAGGGGTCCGGAGCCGTCCGTGCTGGCCTGACTGGCCGAGGGAGCCTGGAGGACGAGGTCCAGCAGGTGCCTCCGTGTCCCCGCTGGACCCTACTGCTGCCCCGTGTGGAGACGGAGCTTTGGGGTGCCTGGGCTGGTTGAATAAGACAGTTCCAGGTAAGGAACCTGAGGTAGCCTGGGGGAAAGATTTAGTTCGAGGCGACAGCACTGTCCCGGTCCCAGCGTCTTGCAGGGAGTCAGGCGAGGCCGGTGAGAGGCAGTGGGGTGAATTCAGTGCATTCATGACACTCATACAAGAGTGGCCAGGTGGTCCGACCGGACCCTGCGTTCAGGCTGCTGCTGGGACTTGCTGTGTGGTTCTTGACAATGCGCCAGACTTGTGGGTGTGTTTCGAGCCAGGAAAAAAATTTAAAAAAGCACAGTTGAAAGGCAGCGCTCCTGCATTTTTCTCCAGCTCCCAAATAACACAGCTCCAGGCGATCGGAAGCCAATAAGACCTGGTAATTTACATAGATGCGGACTCTGTGATTTCCCTCTAAGTGCATCTTGCTAACAAGTGTGACACTGGGCACTCTGGAAACGGGCTCAGCCGCTGGGAAGGACGCTTCCGCCATCTGGTGACGGAAATGTGACAGTGACTTTTGGAGAAGCTGCTTGTCATCCGCCCCGAAGACCGCTGTTAGTGACCGGCCTTTTTGCTTTGGTGCCTCTGGCAACTTGCAGCTTAAGTCATTAATTCACCATCATCAGATTAATTCCGTAACAGGGTCAGGATGTGTGAACACGACTCAGATGTGCAAACACCGAAGTACTGCGCCTTAGCTTTCGAAGGAGTCCTTCTGTGCTGTGACTCCCCACATCTGATGATGATGGAAAGCGTGGTCCTTTGAGGTCTTAGGAATCTCATCATTTTGGGGTAATTACTCAGCGCTGCAGGATTTCTCCCCTTGGAAGATGTCTCTCATCTCTTTTTATTCTTCCCAAGGTGGTGCTGGGAGCTCACGTAGCCTCTTGGCTTTGGGAAGCGCACCTTGTCCCGTGTAGAGGGGGCCTCCTGTGCCAGGTGCAGGGCCTCCCGTGTGGCCAGGAGGGGGGTGTTGTGCTGCCCCCCGGGGCTGTGGCTGTGGGCTTCCCTTCTGCTCTATGCTGCTGCCCCATCCCCAGGCTCTCAGGATCCCCACTGGGCTGTCTGGCTGTGAGGTCCCCCTGCTCCAGGTCCCTCCCCGTCTCTATGGCCGTCCCATCCTCCTCACCTTCCTTAACCATCTTTCCTCTTATTCCAACCAGAAGCCACAACTTTGCCTTGAAATTTCTTACTATGTGCACATCTCAGTCGGCGTCTGTGACTTTCTTCCATTCTGTTGGTTTCTCTTTCACTCATTTATGCCTCAGCCCCCTAGCCAGACTGAGCACTGAGGCGAGTGGTGGAGATTTTTCGTATCTGTCCTCAACGTGCAGGATTCTGCCGGGCAGGAGGCCTGGGGGGTTGCACAGAGGATGGGGTCTGGCGATGGGACCCGGGGAGGACAGTCCTGGTGTCGCTGTCCCAGGACCTGTGTGTCCATCATTCCCAGTCTGTGAGTTGCAAGTGTCCAGACCTTGTATCTTCCGTGTGCGGATTTGAAAAGAAGTTTGTCCATTGGCTGAGTAACAGAGTCTGAATCCCCAGCTGCTCAGTACAAATTTGAGCTCTTTAAAGGCAAACCTGGCAGACAGGACAGTTAGAAAATCTGTAGCAGGAAGAGCACTTGTGACATCTGTCCCCCGAGTTCGGGACTCGACTCCTTCAGAATCTGGAGGCTCTGCTTTCTGATCTCAGGCATGCATCGAGCTCCTCAGTTCCCAAACGTTGGTTTACACATTCTCGGGTCCCTTCTGCAAAGTCGCTGCCTTAGCGTTCACGTCCCGCTGACGACCGAACCTTCTCTTCCATCTGTGGATCACATGTGTCCTCTAAATCCCGATCCCTCTCAGGGGAGAGATTCGTCTTTGTTCCCTCGCCTCCAGGTGTGGGGGTCTGATCCTGGCGCAGCTGTTTGTGAGGCGCTGAGCCACTCTTCCTGCAAGAAAGCTGGGAGTTTTATTTTTTGTGTTTTTCATAATGGGCCATGCAAGTTCATTTCAGCTCTTTCTGGCCATCTCTTTCTCGACTCCATCAAGATCTAGTGAGCCTGGATATTTGCACTGGCTCAGTAACCGTAACAATCCCAGACGTGACGGAGACCTGGCCCTAGTTTTGAGTTGTCCCTGAATCGAGTTGGCTGCTCATCCACAGCCTGGGATCGGGGGTCTCGGTGCCGGAGAGTCTCTGCTCTAAGCCAGCGCGCCTGGGAGAATTCAAGGGGTTTGGAAGGAAGGGAAGCACGGGCGGGGGTGGGGGGTAGGTAGAAGGAAGTCCAGATCTCAGTGTCCTTCTTTGTTGTCATATTAATCTTACTTCATGTCATTGCAGCGTCCAACAGTTTGGGGGTTCTCAATGGAACACCTCTGCCGATGGAGGAAACCGAAATGGGGAGAAGATTTTATCTGATGGTGAATGGTTTTCTTTGTGAAGGTTCTATGCTCTTAGCTCCTCTGCTCTTTCTTCTCTGTGTGGAAATTAATCCCATCTATGAAAACGTTACAGTTGTTCGGGGATGTTCTGCCTCCCAGTTGTCTGTTCCTAAGGAAGCATCTGCATCCAGCCTGGAATTGCCCCCTGACCACGAGGACGCAGTGCATTTGGCGGCACGCGGGTGTCATGGCCCTCTTCCAGCAACCCCGGCAGAAAGTTCCAGATTGGCATATAGCGGTGGTTGCCACTGAGGCAACCGGATTCAGGTGACACATGGCATTGTCTGCCTCTCACCCAGCCAGTGGCCCTTTTAGGCAGCACAGAACAGGAGGGTGTGTTTAAGCTGGATTTGAGGAAAGAAGGCGGGTCTTCTGGTGCACGGGGAGCGAATCTGCTCTGTAAGAAGGATGGAGTGAGTTTCTGCCCTCCCGAGGGGAAAGAGATTTGGGACACAGACAAGACCAGGATTCCCTGTTCAGCGCACTTTCTGCAATATTTCAGAGCCTGGTCCTTCTCGTGGTGATAATGATTATAATCACGGTTACAAAATTATACAAGGCAGTGCTTCCTACAGATCGACACCTCATTGCAACTGAGTTCATTAATGTAAAATATAGGTGATAAAATGTAAAGTTGCTTACATACTCCTCGTTTAGAAGCGTCCCACTCAACCTCTGTCCCACTCTCGTATAGATCTTTAATATGTATGTATAGGGCACTCGACTTAAGCAATATCCATTTGAGTAGGCATCATTTCACATTTGAGAATTGTCTCACCTATAAATTATGGTTCCTGTTCCTGCTTATTTGTTTCAAAATAGGTGCGATCTTTATTTTATGGTCCTTACAGCCAACGTACATGCGATATAGACATGGGTATAATTACTGAGCATTACGAGGGTCTAATTCTGAGCTACCCTCAAGTTAATAGCTCTCTGGAGCTTCTGCTGTGCATTGTGTTTATGGCCGCTTCACTGAGAACATGCTCAGGTTTGAGGGTAAATTTCTTGGATCCACCTTGAAGATAATCATTTGGCCGAGTAAGCCAGGCCAGCGCCCTCAGCCTGGACCCTGGATCTGAGGCTGGCCCAGGGCACTTGACCCGCTGCCATTCTTGCTAACCAGCCCAGCTCCCGCCCATGCTCTTCCCTTCCAGAAAAATGGCGGAAGTGGTCTTCACCTCTCTGGTTTCAGGACAGGGATGACTGAACAAATACCACGGAGCTTGTCTTTAGTCTCGCTCCCAGTTCCTATTCTCTTTACCTGACACAAATACTGCATCCTCCCAGCACACGGTGGGTGCCTCGAGAATGGGGACCTTTCCTCACATGCCCAGCTGTTCTTCTAGGCTACGCGTCTAAATTCTATCTCTTCAGACCCTGGGTTTGTAACTGGAGGAGGGCAGAGAAGGGTATTTCTGTCAGGAGGCATGCCATACAGAATGTAGGCTGTGATTTGCTAACGAGAGGGGCTGCTGTTTCAAAGTTAGGTTACCCCTGGTAAAATGTCTTTTGGGGACCGAACAGCTTTGGAAGCAGAGAAAGGATTGCCTTGCCTGACTGCAGAAATGCACCTGGCGAGTTCATGTTGCTGGTCGCAGACTCAGTAACGCACAGGGCATGTTCACTTTTAGCTTCCACGGTGGGACAAAGAACCCGAGGACGGCGGGAGGCCCTCTGGTGCCCGTGCTGGTGGGTGAGGACTCTGCAGCTTTGGGACTGCTCCGACCCGGTGGCTAGAGTCAGAATCCTCTCATGGGGCAGGCAAACCTCCACCAGAGTCCTGGCTGCTGGAGTCAGCTCCCTGCACCTGCTGCAGTGGGGGCCGTGGGGGGGGGCACTCCAGCCATACGTGTGACGTGATGAAATAAGCCAGAAAGAGGGTCACAGGCACCCCAAATGCCAGGTGCGCCCCATGACTGCTGACCCGAGCCCTGTGTCGAGGCCCTGGGCTGAGGCTTCCAGTCTTCTGGGTAGCCTCCCCCAATCTCAGTCCGGGGAGGACCCCGGTGGCTCCCCCCGTAGAGGAGCCTGAGCAGAAGGTGCCCTCCTGAGGATCGGACAGACCCAGCGACAGCGCCGGTGTGGGAGTCGGGGTGCAGAGGTGGGGCGGGACTGGCAGCAGGGAGACCTCAGCTGTCCTGAGTCCAGCAGGGTCTTGTCACACCTCTCCTCTGTGACTCAGTAATGCTGAGCTCGTGCGGCTGCGTCTTCCTGGGCCAGCCACTGAGTTCATGTGGGTGGGAAATGAGGTGATGGGCTTAATGAGAGGAGGGGCCGGCTGCACCTGTGTTTCCCAGCGGAGAGTTGGGTGAAGCCTGACCCTCAGTGATCAGGGCCAGACACGCAGAGACGGGCAGAGGGGCCCAGCAGGAGGTCTCGGGGGCGGGATTGGGACCACCCCATGCCCTGGGACCCGGCCACTGACAGGAGGCTGGAGAGTTCTATTAGGTCACCCCCTTCCTGGGCAGGGGTCCTGGGAACCGTGATCAGATGGGGAGCTCTGACTCAGAGCAGGCAGGAGCCCTGTGAACAGCGTGTGGAGGCCTTTGCCCAGGTGGGACCACTGTGGACATGGTGTCATCTCGGGGGACAGGCAAGGCCTGGCCGCCTGGCTCTGTGTGGGACTCAGCAGAGCTGAACCTCCTGTGTGAGGGACAGGAGCCCCGTGTGGGGTGTGGTGAGGACAGGCAGAGCAGGTGGTAAGAGGTGAGGCCTGAGTATGACATTCTGGTTTGTGGTGATCCTGATTCTGAGCCTCAACTCATATGTATGTGTATATATATATTTATTTTAGGTTTATTTCTTTGAGACAGAGAGAGCGAGCAAGCAGGGGGCGGGGCAGGGGGAGAGAGAGAATCCCAAACAGACTCAACGCTGAACATGGAGCCCTACCTGGGGCTCGATCCCAGGACCCTGAGATCATGACCTGACCCGAAACCAAGAGTCGGATGCTTAATTGACTGAACCACCCAGGCGCCCCTCAACTCATATTTTTGAGACATGAACACATCTCCAAAGAGTTGAATCAGGATTTCTAAATGTTCTGTGATAGCAAAGCTCACAGTAGAACTTTTGATGAAGTTGCAGAACCTTTAAGAAGGTAGCAGTCCGGGCTGTGGGCATCCACGGTCCGAGCTTCGCTCTGTGCCGTGGACACGGTGAGCTTGCAGAGCCAGGAGCAGGAGGTTCCGGGCTGTCTTGCCCAGGATGTGCTCCCTTGTGTGGGGAGCTGCGGGGTGAGGCCGCCTCTAGTCCTGCTCCCCTAGTGTCCACAGTCTTTGTGACCCACACCTGCTCCTTTGTGGTTTTTCCTGGAGCTCTCCTCGGGGACAGCTGGGAGGCCTGGGCTCCCTTTCTTTCAAATTCCCAAACCAAAGTGGGGCTTTTTCCTGCATCCCTGCAGTGCAGCCTGCGTGGGGTGGTGCCAGGCTGTGCCCCTTTCTTGAGGACGGACCCCAATGATTGCTGACCCTCTTGTTCCTTTCGGACGAGCCTGCCCTCTAGATGGGACTGTCCTTACCTCTTCTGGGGCCAGGGGGCCTGGCTCCCCACCATCTAATCCACCCTGTCTGTGCTGTGTGGCTTCGGTCCGAGTCCTTGCACTGAAGGCTCAGACACGCAATGAACCGTGTCTCTTGCAGCTCAAGGTCTCTGCTTTGAAAACTCGCGATCCTTTTCTTATCCTGCTTGCTGAGTAAATCCACCCTTGACAGAAGGACGCTACAGGCTGAAGGGGGAATTAGTAGCGGGCAGAAAGAAAAGACAGTAGCAACAAAAAGCAAAGTTCGTTACAGTAGCAAGAAAGCCTCATGGTGCCCGGGGCGCTCCTGGAAAATGCGCCCTTGTGTTGTTGCAAGATTGGCGCCAGCTTCTAAGGCTGTCCTGCACACCAGCTCAACATTTTACCCTGGGCCACTCACTCACACCCACACACACCCACACTCACACAGGTACGCCTCAGCCCTCACTCCCAGCCAGGTTGACTGTGGTCTAGAGCTGGACAAAAGCCTTTACGTTTAAGTACAAACTGAGCTTTTGCTTCATGAGATTACCAGTGTATTTGGTAGAGATTTGACTTGTTATTTTTGGCGTTGGCTAGAAGGAGGAGGCATCCGTGAGTGTTGTAAGGGAGCGTTCTCTCCCTTACAGGTGCTGGTTGGTCAGGGTGTGGTATGCAGAGTGCCCAGGATCCCCCCTGCCCAGGGCGCTCAGCCTGACAACCCCCCCCCCCACCTCCACTATCTTTTAAAGCGTCTATTTCCATGTAGCGCCTTCTGCTACATGTTGGTTCTGCATATGCCGTTTCTGCTTTGTCCTGGGTCAACCCCGATGGAAAATCACTCTAGTGGTGATTTCCAGGAAAAAAAAAATCATCCGCATCACAGCCTGCGTGTCACCGTGGCAGGATCGAGTTGGTGGCATGCAACCTTTCCAGGAATGCCATTGTGCTTAATTGGAGTGATCTGAGAGGTAGAATTTGGGCCGGTGCAGTGCAGAGAAGGCTCCAGGGCACTGGGTGGCGGAGGGAGGGCCCCCTGGAGGCGGTGGGGGAGAGAGGGAGCGCCTGCCTGAGCTCCGGAGTCGGGTCCCTTGGCAAGCTGCGTGTCCCCCGTCTGCTTCCTCATCGGTACACAGGGCGAGAATTGGATAGAGGTATTTTAGTGCTGCTGCGAGGGTTACGTGAGGTCGTCTTCAGCCACCTCCTGGCCAGGCACCTCCTTGCCTTGGCCCGTCCCATCCCCCTCTGCTATCTGCTCAGCTCTGCTGTGGCACCCGGCAGCGCTGTGGGAAAGGGTCCTTCCGGGGGAAACCCGCTCTGCTCCAGCTCCCTGGCTTTGCCCTCTGCAGACCACCGGGCTGGATCCCGTTTCACATTCCTAAAACACCTGGGCGTCTTCACGGAAAGTCGGGCGGGAGGGAAGACGTGAGTTCGTACGGGGAGGATGGCGGGAGATCTGACCCTGACCGTGGGCGTGTGTTTCAGGTGTCCCCGTGTGAGCGGTGCCGCTGCGAAGCCAACGGGGAGGTGCTGTGCACCGTGTCGGCGTGTCCTCAGACGGAGTGTGTGGACCCCGTGTACGAGCCTGACCAGTGCTGCCCCATCTGCAAAAATGGTACGTGAGCCGCAGGTCGAGCGCAGGCCCGCCTCCCAGCCGCCTCCCGGTTCACCCCAAGTTCACTGCCTGCTTCGTGGTCGATGAAAGATGCATGCGTGTGTGTGTTTGAACGCGCGTCCGCACAGTCGGGGGCCCAGGGGGACAGCTGGGAGCTGTTCTGCACGGAGGCGTGCGCTCTCCTGCTGGTGTCAGCCCCGTGCTCTATAGAGGACCCAAGAAGCGCTTGGGGGGGAAATTCAATTTCCAGAGTGAGGAGAGTCCCTTACTTTCATTTAACTTTGTTCTTGCAAAGCAGTTTCTCTCTTTCCGAGACAAATCAAACATGCTGGTAGGGCTCATTTACTTTTCATTATTAAGTGAATTAAACTTCGGACATAATTGAATATTTTTCATAAGTAAATTAGGCAGGAAGAGCACCCCCTGTCCAGTGAGAGCCCGTGGTAGATCAAAAGCCTCATCTGCTTTATGAAAAAGAAATGGCAAGATGTCCTTGATCATAATTTATAAAGGGAGAGCGTTTCCTCAAACTGAATAACGAGAATGACTTTGTACCTTGAAGTACTGAGTGCTGTTCTGGGCATCACATTTTAAGAGGGTATTTGACAAGAGTGCGTTCCCAGGGACGGTGGGCTTACCAGTGATGGCTCGAGAGGGCGGCTGGATGAGGCAGTTGAGTTGGAAGCAAGCTGACTCTGGATTCATGATCACGTCTTCAAGAGTTTGAGTCCTTTCCCTGAAGGAGGGACCTTCGGCGGTGTCTGTGTGGCCCCAGGGCGTGGTGCTAGGACTCAAGGTCAGAGCCACAGATTGGCTCAGAAGGATGGGAGCATTTCCCTGACCTGAGCATTTCGGAGAAGGTGGTCAGCTCGAGAGGTGGTCAGCTCGTCACTGCGGGGGTTACTGGCCCAAGCTGGAGGCCCTGCGATGCGGGCTTGGTAGGTGGCAGATGGTGACACAGCTGTTGTTAGTGTCCGG
Organism: Phoca vitulina; assembly: GCF_004348235.1. Lineage (NCBI taxonomy): Eukaryota > Metazoa > Chordata > Mammalia > Carnivora > Phocidae > Phoca > Phoca vitulina. The sequence goes on from NW_022589747.1 coordinate 3,768,401, forward strand.
GGGGAATCTTTGGGAGGGTCAGTTAGGACTGGCAGGAATGGAGTCGGGGTGGGGAAGGGAGGCAGGTAGAGAGGCCGGCGGCCCTCGAGGGGCTGTGGGGTGAAGCGAGCCTGCTGAGGAGCCGGTGGGCGCCTGGCGTCCATCAGGAGATCAGGGCGGCTCCTGTCCAGGCTGCAGTATATGCTGGTGGACAGGGGAGCGCACTGCCCCAGTCACCTCTCATGGAGTCAGTGCTACTCAGTGGAAGGCTTAACTGTGGGGTGCTCAAATATTTGGTTACCTTAAATATCCAAGATACCGTGTGTGGTCTCTTGCCAAGCACGATAAGAAACAACATTCTGGCACTCGATAGGGCATCTGTGTTTGGATATTTCCAAAAGATGGGAAGATGTGATTTCAATCTCTGAGGAAGTTCTAGTCCTTGAAACTTGGTAAAGGTTTCAAACCTACAGAAAACCTGAAATGCTTGTACGATGAACAGGTGTAGACCCTTCACTACATTTTGCCATTTTTGCTTTATCTCTTTTGGTCTCTGTTTTTGTCCCCACGGTTCCCCATCTCTGTATATAATCCAACTCCATCGGCACTTTTCTTTCTTTGTTCCTTCCCATCCTACACCCTGGAGACCTTCTATTTATATCACCACCAGCAGGAAGCCTACCGAGTACAGTTCAAGATTTTTCTTTGCAGGTGTGTTTGTGCTTAGGATTTATCCCAGTTAGGGCACAGAGTCAGTGGACTCTGTTTAGAAATTATCTGGATTAATTCTTTTTTACCATCCCCATGACATTGATATTATAACTGAAAGTTTGTACCTCTTAATCCCCTTCATCTGTCTCTCCCCTCTCCCACTCCCTCCCCTGTGGTGGTCACCGGTTTGTTCTTGAATTAATTCCTTATTGGTGTGCGTATGCTAAAATTTTAAGGATTCTTACTTTGATAGACAGCATGAGATGGAATAGGGCAGGATTTGGGGAATGGCATACTAGAGATTCTTAGAAGGAGCATAAATATGTTTTTGAAAACCAGATTCAAGAAGGATTACAGATTCAAGAAGGATTTGTATTAAAAGGTTTTGATTCAGGGGCTCGTGGGTGGCTCAGTCGTTAAGCGTCTGTCTTTGGCTCAGGTCATGATCCTGGGGTCCTGGGATCGAGCCCTGCGTTGGGCTCCCTGCTCAGCAGAGAGTCTGCTTCTCCCTCTCCCAGTCCCCCTGCTTGTGTTCCCTCTCTCGCTGTGTCTCTCTCTCTCTGTCAAATAAAAAAAAAAAGATTTTGATCCAGTTATGTCAAAACATCAACAACTTCTTATTTTCAGGAGTACCAAGTAGAAAGAAGTTTAAATGAGCCAGATAGAAAGGCTTTCTGCCATCTATAGTATTCTGACCTTGACAGGTTAAATGGTGCTTGGAATTCTTGGAATTCTTACCTAAAGATTGGCTTGAAAAATGAGAAGAGTTTCTTTTTTTTTTTTTTAATTTTTTATTGTTATGTTAATCCCCATACATTACATCATTAGTTTTAGATATAGTGTTCCATGATTCATTGTTTGTGCATAACACCCAGTGCTCCATGCAGAACATGCCCTCCTCAATACCCATCACCAGGCTAACCCATCCTCCCACCCCCCTCTCCTCTAGAACCCTCAGTTTGTTTTTCAGAGTCCATCGTCTCTCATGGTTCTTCTCCCCCTCCGATTTCCCCCCCTTCATTCTTCCCCTCCTGCTACATTCTTCTTCTTCTTCTTTTCTTTCTTAACATATATTGCATTATTTGTTTCAGAGGTACAGATCTGAGATTCAACAGTCTTGCACAATTCACAGCGCTTACCAGAGCACATACCCTCCCCAGTGTCCATCACCCAGTCACCCCATCCCTCCCACCCCACCCCCCACTCCAGCAACCCTCAGTTTGTTATGAGAAGAGTTTCTATTGAACTTAAATACTCTGTAATAATTCACTGAGATTAGTGAATCATTTATGGTTGTCCCTCTCTGCCACCCACATACACAAAACAGTGTTGTCACGAGAAAATATTACACGTGAACTCAAAGATTATAGGACATCAAAAACAATGCCTTAGACAAAATTAGATGCTAGGATAGACATAGCTTGGATGGAATATGAAGGTTTTAAGTCCCGATCTCAGGAAACAGGCCTTTACTCTGCATACTCTAATGTCTTCACCTGTAGCATTAACTACAAAGGGAAAATTACAGATCAGTTGCAAGCTGCCAAAGTCAATTGCGTCAAAGGGGCAAAAGTTTGAAACGGAGAATGCATGGGATATAAATAAATGATCACAAATCAAGTACAACTTAATAAAATCACTTTGGTGACTTGTATACCTCAATCTCCCAAGGATTTTCTTTTGATAAAATGGCTTGTGTGGCACTGTTGGTTTTTTCTTTTCTTTCTCCCAGTGATACAAACAGCAAATGTTATTTATATGGACTTTCAGGATTTCAGATTTGCTCTGGAGACAGGGGCTTCTCAGAGGTGAGGTTCACAGCACTCCTTCCACTTAAGCCTCTTAGTCTCAGAACACTTGTGACGTTAAAAATCAGGAGCCTCTGTTCTGCACGTGTGGACGCTCTTCCTTCATGCATGTGAGCGGGGCTGACCTTGACTCTGGGCCTTGTTAGAATCAGCTCTGATTCTCTAAAGGGGAATAGCATACCCAAGGTGGTATGAGGTACTTTGAGAGCACTAAGGCCCTGAGTGTAAAGATTGTACATCTCACTGCAGTATTGTTGCCCTTAACAATACAGTTGACCCTTGAATGACATGGGTTTAAACTGTGTGGGTCCACTTATATGCAGATTTTTTCCCCAATAAATACAAGACAGTCCTATAAATGTATTTTTGCTTCCTCATGACTTTCTTAACATTTTCTCTTCTCTAGCTTACTTTCTTGGAGAAGTACAGAATATAACACATACAGCATACAAAATATGTGTTAATCAATTCTTTGTGTTATCGTTAAGGCTTCTGGTCAACCGGAGGCTGTGAGTAGTTAAGTTTTTGGGGAGTCAAAAGTTATACACAGATTTTTGACTGTGCAGAGGTCAGTTCCCTAAATCCGCACATTGTTCCAGGGTCGACTAGTTATTTGCAGCTTTATTTCCCCAAGAAAATAAATATTTTTTTGGAGAAGAAAATGAAAACTTTTATAAAATTTGTAAGAAAAATACTGAGACTTCAAATTATTAGAAGCACTTTCATGAAAAATATGTGAGAGACACTGACTAAGAATTAGAGGATTTTTTTTCTCCCGTGTATCTCATAGAGTAGGATAAAATCATAATTAAACCACGTGTAGTGAGTTGGACAGAACTGAATGGTGTGTGTGTGAGAGAGAGAGAGAGAGAGAGAGATTCATATCAAGATCCTTCTCACAAGGAAAAACCTACTCTCATTTGGCCTCACCATTGAATCTTTCCAAAATCTTTACCAAAGAAATAACACCAATCTTTTGGAAATGCTTGGTTGCTATTTAAAAATGACATGATTTTTGTCCATTAAAAATATAAGGAAACTACAAATATCAGAATTAATCCTTGATACAGAGTTGTTGTACGAGGTCAATATGTAAAAACCAGCCATGTTTCTATATACCAGCGACCAGTAGAAGTGAATTAAAAACGAATCTTTCGGGCGCCTGGGTGGCTCAGTCGTTGGGCGTCTGCCTTCAGCTCAGGTCATGATCCCAGGGTCCTGGGATCGAGCCCCGCATCGGGCTCCCTGCTCAGCGGGGGTCTGCTTCTCCCTCTCCCACTCCCCCTGCTTGTGTTCCTGCTCTCGCTCTCTCTCTCTGTCAAATAAATAAATAAAATCTTTAAAAAAAAAACAAACTAATCTTTCATGTAGTATATATATACAATAGAATATTACTCAGCCATCAAAAAAATGAAATCTTGCCATTTGCAACGATGTGGAACTAGAGGGTATTATGCTAAGTGAAATAAGTCAATCAGGGAAAGACAATTATCATATGATTTCACTCCTATGTGGAATTTAAGAAACAAAACAGAGTAGATCATAGCGGAAGGGGGGGGAATAAAAAAGATGAAATCAGAGAGGGAGACAAACCATAAGAGGCTCTTTTTTAAATAAAGATTTTATTTATTTATTTGTTAGAGAGAAAGAGAGCATAAGCAGGGGGAGCTGCAGAGGGAGAGGGAGACTCCCCACTGAGCAAAGAGCCCAATGTGGGACTCGATCCCAGGACCCTGAGCCGAAGGCAGACACTTAACCAACTGAGCCACCCAGGCGTCGCAGGAGACTCTTAATCATAGGAAACAAACTGAGGGTTGCTGGGGGGGGGGGAGTGGGGGATAGGGTAACTGGGTGATGGACATTAAGGAAGGCACATGATGTAATGAGGACTGGGTGTTTTATGTAAGACTGATGAATCACTGAACACTACCTCTGAAACTAGTAATACACTATATGTTAATTAATTGAATTTAAATTAAAAAATAAAAAGGAGAAACAAAAGATAAAAAAATTAAAAAATAAAAACTAATCTTTCAAGTAACATCATACATATTAAATACTTAGAAGTAAATCTAACAAAATTTGGCATGATTGCCACATTTAAAAATCTTAAAGCTTTATTGAGAGAAATTAAAGAAGTCTTAAGTAAATGAAAGAATATAGCATGTTCATCGTGGGAAGACTCAATAATGTGAAAAATGTCAGTCTTCCTCAAAGGAAGCTCTTGTTTCAGCACAATTCCAGTAAAAAAGGCAAAAAACAAAACAACAAAAATGATGTTGTGTATGTGTGTACATATGTGGATATTACCAAACTGATTCTAAAATCCACATGGAAATATAAAAGTTAAAAACTAGCCAGTGCGGGCGCCTGGGTGGCTCAGTCATTAAGCGTCTGCCTTCGGCTCAGGTCATGGTCCCAGAGTCCTGGGATCGAGCCCCACATCGGGCTCCCTGCTCAGTGGGAAGCCTGCTTCTCCCTCTCCCACTCCCCCTGCTTGTGTTCCCTCTCTCGCTGTGTCGCTCTCTGTCAACTAAATAAATAAAATCTTAAGAAAAAACAAACAAACTAGCCAGTGAAATGCTGAAGGAGAACAACAAAGCTGGAAAATGTATGAAAGTAAATAACATACTGTGATATTGTCTCGAAGATAAAAAGACTGACAACCGGGAGCAGAATAGAATCAGAAAAGACACCGACATAAAGATCACTAGATGTACGATTAAGCTGGGCTGCAGTACAGTGGGCTGGGGTAGGGGGACCTCTCCAATTAATGGTGCTAGGTGAGATTGGTTATAAGATATAAGCTACCTTGTCTTCTACCTCACACTGTACAAAAAAATCAATTCCAGATAGCATTTAAATATGAAAGTTAAACTAATAATGCTTTTAGAGGAAAACATAGGAGACCACTGTTATGATTTTGAGTAGGCAAAGATTAATTTAAAAGGACACTAAAAACATCAACCATGATGAAAGGAATTGATAAATGGGACTTTGTTAAAATTAAGAACCTCTGTTCATCAAACAACACTCATTAAGCCAGGGCAAAGAAGCCCATATATATAGGAAAAAATGCAACACATAAATCTGATAAATGACTAAACAACTCCAACACATAAAAAGGAAGCTGAGAGATAAAAAAGAGAGAAAACCATAATGTGGATTCCCAACTCTCTTTGGGCCTGAGTGTCCTTCTCCTGTTCCACTGATCAGAGAGACACATCTTCTCAGTGACATTTGAGTACTGCCACTCCCACTACTTCCAGGGCCTATTCTTGGTACAAAGACATGAGAGAAAGAAAATTGGATTTCCTGTTTTAATGAAATTAAATTAGAATTACTCTTAAGTAGATTGCGATAAATCGAGATGCATATTTTAATTCTTAGAACAGTAATTAAAATCAACAAAAGAATTAAACATGGCACACTAAAAATACTTATCTAACTTAAAAAAGGTAGTCAGAGAGGAAGAGAAGATTAAAACCCAGGAAACTTGCAGAAAACAAATAAAAATGTATATGAACTTAATAACACAGCCCCAAAATACCTAAGGTAAAAATTGACACAATTCAAAGGAGAAATAGAAACTTCAAATAATTGTAGTCAGAAATTTCAACAAACCATCCAATAATTCATAGAAAAACTAGACAGAAAATTAGCAAGGCTATAGAAGACTTGAATGACACTCAAGTAACTTGAGCTGACATACATGTGAAAAATAGTACCAAACCACTGAGGAATTCTTTACAAGTGCAGGTGGACATTCTCTAGGGCAGACCATTTGTCAGGACATAAAACAAGTCTTACTGTATTAATATAAAAGACAATTACATAAAGTATGTTCTTTGAGCACAACAGAATTCAACAGAATTAAACAAGCACTATAAACAAAAAAACTTATGATACTTAACAAAAACTGTATGTCCACAAAATTGAGAACATGTGTCCACGTAAAGATGTGTATGTAAATGTTCATAGCAGTATTATCCTTAATAACCAAAAAAAAAAAAAAAGAAAATGGAAATACTCCAAATGTGCATTAACTGGTAAATGGATAAACAACATGTGGTATAACCACATGATGGAATATAATTCACCAATAAAAAATGAGTAATGATATGTGCAACAACAAAGGAATGAACCTCAAAAACTCACTCTAAATGAAAGAAGCCAATCACAAAAGACAACCGGCTGTATGATTCTATTTTTTTGGAAGGTCTAGAGTAGTCAAATTTACATAGGGAGAAAGCCCCTCACTGGTGGCCTAGCCCTGGGGTCAGAGAGGGAATTCTCTGCAAATGGCCATGAGGGGATTTTTGAGGTGATGGAATATTTATAAGTTGGGTTGTTATGATAGTTACACAATTAAATAAATTTACTAAAATTATTAAATTGTGTACTTACAATGGGTGAGTTTTGTGCTATTTAAAATATACCTCAATAATGCCGCTAGAAGTACTGACAATCTCTTAAAAAGATTAACAAAGTTGGGGTGCCTGGGTGGCTCAGTTAGTTAAGCATCTGACTTAGGCTCGGGTCATGATCTCAGAGTCCTGGGATCGAGCACCACGTTGGGTTCTGCACTCAGGGGGCAGTCTGCTTCTCCCTCTCCTGCTGCCCCTCCCCCTGCTTGTGTGCACACTCTCTCTCTCTCTCTCTCAAATAAATAAATAAAATCTTTGATAAAAAAAAAAAGACAGTGTAATTTTTGTAATTTTCCTTGACTCACTCCTAAGACTAGTCTGAATACATATCCTTTCATCTTTCCTCAGAGACTGCCTTTTCAAATCCTGGTCTGGTGCCCTTGATAACTATGAAATATTCTAATTCAGCCTGTTGAAGCTGAGACCCTTCTAAGTATATACTGTTATTGACCTTTAGGAGCTAGGAAGTTGTAAAGAATAACGGACGTTCAAACCCAACCGAGGTGGATGGCTTCTCGTAGACTTCCGTGCTCTAGATCCCCTGTACCTGGAATGGAAGTCAAGCTCCCCACGCTACCCCCTGTTGAGTTATTCTTCACTTGCACTGTGGATACCTTTCTGCCTCCTTCAACTGCACACTTCTAGTCATTCTAGACTCTTCCTTTTTATGATTCAACTTCCCAGGACCTGGGGCTGCGAAAGCAGGGACAATGAGGGTCGCCAGGTGCTTACAGGTCTCATGCAGGTAGGTACTATGCTCATGTGGCAGCCCAGATTTCAGGATGCACCTTTCACCCAGATGCAGCTCAACCCTGGTGAGCATCAGAATTGCTTCCAGGACTAATTGAAACACAGACCTGGTTCACACCCCTGCTGGAGTTTCTAACCTGGAAGGTTTGGCCTGGGGCCTGAAAGTTTGCATTTTTAAAATTTTAAGATTTTTATTTATTTTTTTTTTAAAGATTTTATTTATTTATTTGACAGAGAGAGAGATAGCGAGAGAGGGAATACAAGCAGTGGGGAGTGGGAGAGGGAGAAGCAGGCTTCCTGCTGAGCAGGGAGCCCGATGCGGGGCTTGATCCCAGGACTCTGGGATCATGACCTGAGCCGAAGGCAGACGCTTAACGACTGAGCCACCCAGGTGCCCCAAAATTTTAAGATTTTTAGAATTTATTTATTTGTTAGAGAGAGAGAGAGCACAAGCAGGGGGAGCAGCAGGCAGAGGGAGAAGCCGTCCCCCTGCTGAGCAAGGAGCCCGATGTGGGACTCAATCCCTAGACCCTAGGATCATGACCTGAGCCGAAGGCAGACGCTTAACTGACTGAGCCACCCAGGCATCCCCGCGTGTTTTTTTTTTTTAAGTAAGCTTTATGCCCAGCGTGGGGCTTGAACTCCACCCGGAGAGCAAGAGCGGCACGCTCCTGCTGTCGGTGTGGGGACCACACCTGGAGACTCATCGATCTCAGGCAGGCATTTTCTCATTGTCCTCCTAGCCAAGTGTAAGAAGAGAAGCACACACAGGAGCTGCGAGGCTTTAGACATGCATGAGGTCATTCAGAGATTTGAATGCATTTCCAAATGCCTTATTTTATACTTGGTGTTTCTCTAGAGATTTTAGAATTTAGAGAAATATAATATAATATACCATGTAATAATATTTTAGAAATTGAAATATCAGGGCAGAGAGAAGATGACTTGCATGGCCAGTCAAAAAGGTTGCTCATGATTTGTGCTCTCTGTCACCCTACGCACCTAGTATGACAGGTGGGTGGCAGATTTGACTCCAAGCTTCCTAGAAGCCAAAGCAAGAGTGAGAAGTGTAATAAACACGATCTGCAAAGAGAAATATACCACAATTTTGCTTTTCAGCAGATATACTTCCTAGTCAACAGTTTGCCTAGGAATAATAACATAAATGAATTTTTTACAAATGTGAAAGTTTTAGGGGCGCCTGGCTGGCTCAGTGAGAAGAGCGTGTGACTCTTGATCTCGGTGTCATGAGTTTGAGGCCCACTTTGGGTGTAGAGATTACTTAAAAAAAAGTTTTTAAAAAAGAAAAGATAATGTAAAAGTTTTATTCAACTTCTGTTAGCATTTCCCAACATAGATCAAGAGCTCAACTCCAGAGTGCTAACGCGTTTCTTCTCCATTGTCTTCTGTTTTACTTACATTTTGGTGTTGTGGGAATAGTGATTCAGGTGGCATCCCATTAATGCTCATAAAGCCCAGTGAGCATCAGTCATTTGTTCTTTCTTTTTAAAGATTTTATTTATTTATTTTAGAGAGAGAGAAAGAGGAGGGGGGAGCCGAGAGAATCTCAAGCAGACTCCTTGCTGTGTGCGAGCAGCGGACGTGGGGTTCGATCTCATGACCCTGAGATCATGACCTGAACAGGAACCAAGAGTGGGACGTTTAACCGACTGAACCACCCAGGCGTCCTTAATCATTTGTTCTTTAGAGAAGCTCTTGTATGTCCCCTGGTGTTTCTCCTCACTCCCCTAACTAGCGCCAGTTTTGAGGTGGCACATTCCAAGTTTAGATCCTCAGGGTCATCAGAGAAGCTTGGATGACTCTCAGGTCTTCTCCTTTCTGATTAGTTAGCTAAAGAGCAGGGATGAGTAGAGTGTGAAATCTTAAATTCAGGAGCTTCATTTGTTTTCATCTCCTCCTGAAATCTTCCCATTAGCAGCTCTTCTTTGTAAATTTGTCAGCAGCTTAAAAGGACACTTTTGTTTTCAAACATGGGGACAGAATCCAATTCGTAAGATGAGTAAATCAAGTGAGACCCAGACTGCCTTGAAGTGGTTGCTACCTGATGATGATGAAGAACTTCTTTTCTGAGTTAAACTTCTAGACAGAAGGTGTATGACAGTGGCTTTTTTTTTTTTTTTTTTTTGTATGTTTCCTAAAGTCAAGTGTATTTAGCCGTGAATTGCAGGCAAGTGGGGACTCCGGTCACAAACTCGTGGCCACCAAGCTTGGCCATTTCCATTTTATACTGTGGCTTTGATTTCACTGAGGACCAGACCGGGAGTCTCTCTTTTGTCTCCCCTCTTTGTGAAGACCGTGTTCAACTGTCCTCACCCGGTAAACCTTCTCTGGCCTGCTTCTTAAGACAAGCTCATGGCCCTGTTGATTCTTCTCAGAAGCCAGAGCCCTAATCACCTTGTTTTCCGATGCAGGAACTGGGAAGACACCATAATTAAACATGTTCTTTTGTTGAACATTGGGCGCTTTTTTTTTTTTAGATTATTAGAGAGGAGTGTGTGTGCACGCACTTGTGTGCTCATACAAGTGCGTGCGCACGTATGTGTTGCTTTTAGAAAACACTGAGGCATGTCTTTATTTTACGGCAGATACAAAGATGAGTCAAGTGATGGTGCCTGGCCTTAATGAGCTCATAGTGTAGAGGGGACGTAGTCCTGTAAATAACTTGGTATCTGCTACTTTGCTGGAATTTATGATGACAGCAGTGAGGAACATAGGGGGAAGTCCTGAGTAAGAGGGCGGTAAACGTTACCCTGTGTATGGCCTTTATTTGTTTTTGAATCATGTCATTTGGATGCATTCCCAGCAGTGAGATGATTAGGTCAACGGGTTGGGACATTTTTATGATTTGGATACATATTGTCATGTCGTTTTGCAGAAGGGTGTGCACGTTTGTAAAGCTCCTGATTTTATGATAAATTTGCTAAACTTTCATTCCCCGCCCCCGGCCCCTGCAATGTATTCTACTTTGCTGACTTCTTAGTGAAATAACTTTGAGCAGGACCTCAAGCGTCCTTGACATCAGTGCTGTACAAATGAATTCTTGGAGTGCCCTGTAACACAAGGTGTGGGGACTAAGAGTTTAATCAAGTAACTTGATTTCTCTGCATCCTTTCTGTATCTGTGTAGCGGACATCCGGCCACATCTGTGGATATCTTGTAACAGCGAAGCCACAGGGTGGGTTTACAAGTGTTTCATTCATTCGATCCACAGATACTGACTGACCCTCACTATCTGCTATAGGAGATGAGTTGGCAGATGCGAAGAGTTCTAGAAACAGATCCCATGAGGGAACCGGGACCCACCCCCCTGCCCCTGCTCCTCCAGAGCTGAGAAGCGCAGGGAAGAGGAGGGAGGAGCACCCTGCGGGCTCTGGAAGCAGGAGGAACCAGGAGGGTCACCGGGGGCAGGGCCCGTGCAGGAGTGAAAGGGCTGGGAGAGTCCCACAAGCCTGGAGGTAGGAGGGAGTGGGGGCCTGCAAGGATGGGCACACACAAGCTCACCAAGGACCTTTATGCCCGGCGAGAGGTCAGCTTCAATCCTAAGGCAGTGAGGAGCCCCACAAGGGGCTTTAGGATAGAAGTGGCACAAATCTATTTGAACCGCAGCGGTCACTCTGGGTGTGGGGCTCAGACCCCTGGGAAAAGCAGGCTGTAGGCTCTGTTGGAAGACAACGTCTTTGCGGATGCCCTTGTGCGGCATTTTGCGCTGTCAAATTAGACTAAATTCCTTGAAGAAGTAGTGCAGAAACCCCTGGCTTTGGAGCTCAGCAGATGTGACTTTCCAGCTGAGTCCCTGTCACCTTGTTTAATTCAGCTTCTTTGGCTTCTTCACCTGCAAACGGGGATGATCTGTGGGCGCCCTGCCAGCTTAGCATGAGGGTCAAACACATCAACACCTTCTGCTGAATCAAGACTCAAAGACTATTTTCTCCCTCCTTTGTCCTCCTGGAGCTCCATCCAGGTGGGCTTCTTAAAAGTGATGCCCGGCACCAGATTTTCTTGCGAGGAGCCCCTGAATTTGTACCACAAACCGCTGTGGCAGTTTGCCCAGCCTCAGGCAGACCGAGGTTGCAAAAATGCTTGCGTTTCCCTTTGTCCTCCAGAAGATTATCCATTCATAGGCTTTGGCCATTATTCATCTGGTAAAAGCCGCTTGGTCATTAATACAGTGGCTTAAAATATCCCCAGCCTGTGTCCTTAGCCAAAGGGAAATCAATTGTCACAATATACAATAAAGCTATTCATCCCAAGGCAGGCAGATATCTTCACCACATCCAATAACATGATCAATGGTGCCATTACCAGAGGAAACTTGTACTGCATCCGAAATGCTTACATGTTCTGGTAGAAATAGGCTGACAGCATGAAGACAAATAGCCCCGTGGATGGCTTCCCCAATCTGTCTCCGTCTCCAGGGAGAATGAGCCAATGAGTATTCTTAGAGAGGACTTTCGGGGGTGCACCAGGGAATATAAAATACCCCCCGTGTTGATCAGAAGACACATTCTGCTCTTACGCCGACAGAAAACTCACCCCTTTTATTTGTCTTGCGGGAAGATAAACCTCAGGTATCAAAGAGCCCATTACCCCAGGAGGGATCCATAAACCACCGGTTCTGAAAATTGTATCTCATCTTTTCTAAAACAAATGCCTTCACTTAAGAGCAGTTACAATTTGGTAATCCTGACAGCTGTGTACTGAATTTATCTTTAATCACACATTTGCCTAGTCTTTTGAAAGCACATCAACTGAGAAAAGCATTATCCTATGGGAGAAAAACAGCACCAATTCTTTAATGAGAAGCAATCACAGTTCATAGATAATAAGAATGGTGGGCCCCTAAAAGGAGGGTCCCTATTTAACCCGTGTTCTAACTTGATTCTCATAACACGGGGAGACAAAAGCTGTTGTTCGAACAACTCTGGTCACACGAGGTGCTGACCGTGGTAGACACACTTTAGACTCCACCCCCTGGAGCCCCAAATGCTGGTGTGTCTGCATCCACGTCACCTCTGGAGAGAAAGACTAACTGGGTGGCCATGGAAAAGCAGACGGGGGATGCTTCTGACCATTGGAACAGTCCCTCCAAAGTGTTCAGAGGCTGTGGGAGCCAAATCCAGATCCGAGCTGGACCGGATGATTTGCAGAGCCCCTCGGTGCTAAACTGTTATTACTCTTTGGCACTAACGCATAAATGTCTCCGACATCATTACTCAGCAATCTATTTGGGGTGCACAGAAAGAACCGTGTTCCTTTCTCTGGTTAATTCACGCGTTTTCTTGTCTTTCCCCATCTTACTTATGTCAGTGAGTCATTTTGTAAATGAAAAGATAGTCGCTGAAAACAAGATACGCACTTATTCTTTGAAGACCCACAGACAGAAGGGCTTGTATCACCGCCCACTCTCGTAGATGGAGAGATACAGAGACTGCGGGCAGGGGGGAGATCTGAGAGTTCGGGCGGGGATGCTGCCGCCGCCGAGCCACCTGACACATCTGGGCTTCGCGCCCCTCATCTGTGAAAGAAGTGGGTCATGCGGGAGAGGTTGCATATGAACGTGCCTTTAGAATTTCTTCAAAATGTGTGTCATTTAAAGGAGAGGAAATGCCTTAGCACAGAAAAGAAATGTGATTAATACAGTTGACCCTTGAACCACATGGATTTGAACTGTGCACTTATACATGGATTTTTTCAATAAATGCAGTACAGGACTGTAATGCATTTTCTCTTCCTGATGATTTTCTTTTTTTTTTTTTTTTAAGATTTATTTATTTATTTGAGATAGAGAAAGAGAGCACAAGTAGGAGGAGGGCAGAGGGAGAGGTAGAAGCAGGTTCCCTGCTGAGCAGGGAGCCCGATGCAGGACTCAATCCCAGGACCCTGAGATCATGACCTGAGCCGAAGGCAGACGCTTTACCTACTGAGCCACCCAGGCGCCGCCCCGCACCCCCGATGGTTTTCTTTTTTTTTTTTTTTCTTTTTTAAAGATTTCATTTATTTATTTATTTGACAGAGAGAGACACAGTAAGAGAGGGAACACAAGCAGGGGGAGTGGGAGAGGGAGAAGCAGGCTTCCCGCTGAGCAGGGAGCCCGATGCGGGACTCGATCCCAGGACCCTGAGATCATGACCTGAGCTGAAGGCAGATGCTTAACGACTGAGCCTGCCAGGCGCCACCCCCCACCCCGGTTTTCTTAAGAACGTCTTCTTTTCTCTGGTTTACTTTATTGTAAGAACACGGCTATACCACCCATAGCATACAAAATATGTGTCCATCAACAATTTATGTGACTGGTAAGGCTTTTTGGTCAACGGTAGGCTGTTAGTAGTTAAGTTTTGGCAGGGTCAGAAGTTGTATGTGGAATTTCGACTGTGTGGGTGGTCAGCGCCCATAACCTCCATGTTGTTTGTCAACTGTATTTACAAAAATTGCACATTTTGTGCACAATGTACAAAAAGTCGCACATTGCCCCCTGAAAACCGCAAATTCACTTATCTCCTAGTAATTAGATTTTCGGAGTCCTGCCTTCCCCGTGTTGAATGCATACAAAGCTGTTCGCAGGTGCCCCCCTGACATTCGCCACCCTGAGGAGCCAGTCCTTGTTGCCCTGGTTTTTCCCATGTGGCAGGGGACAGCCCCAGGGCCAGGGGACAGAACTTGCTCATTTCATACTGCACTGTCCCCTGCCGCACCCACACATGGGGACGGCTGTGCAGACTGAAGTGGAAAATTTAGTGTTTCTTTATTATATATTTCTGAGGTCTTGATCCCATCTCAATAAAGTGAGCCCAGAGAGACCAGCTTTGCGGGAGTGACCATGCCATGCTTCTGGAAACCCCAGGAGGAATTTTTGTTCTTTAGCTCTCATGAATATTTTACTGACCCGCTAACCCGTGGCTTCTCTGGGCTCTGAAACCTCTTGAGTACCAGAAACATCTCTCACGCAACTGCTTCAAACTCCAGACTCCATGAAATGATGATCACCAAGGCAGCCTTACGTTCATTATCTCAGATAAAAGCCTCAGAATAATGAAGATGCTGGGACTATTCCCTCCTGGCCCCGTGAGTAATGAAAAGCCTGGAGGAAGGGCTCATTCATTAAGATTTTATAAGCAGGTGAGAATAAAAAGATATCTGTTTTAAAGAAATCCATTTTTGTCCAGTCTAGTCTTACTTTAGAAGAACTTTGTAGAGAATGTATATGTATTTTAAAAAAATAATAATTACAACGAAATCCAGTGTCTGCAAAAGAGGAGGCCTTTTACCTTCATTTTGTTCACAAATCCTAATCAGCCTGACAAGAATTTGGTTTTTGTCTTGTGTTCGGAAGGAAAGTAAATATGTTTAAAAGCATATCCTGGGACTACAGGTATGGTCCACTTCACCAAAATTGGCTCTTCCCATCACTTAAACTGATAGTGCCTTTACAGTTTCTAACTACACTGGTAGAAATCAATCATTTGAAATGACCGAAGAGTTGAAAATTGACAGTCACACCCCAAAGAAGCAATGCAAGCCTGAACTTGTGAGTATACGGGGAGTCTAGCACTCCAGGGCATCCTGAGAAAATAAATGGTTGTCGTGAACAGAGATGAGCTGCCCACAGCCCGGAGCTGTGCTCTGGAACTCTCTATTTTCTAACTAATCATTTTACTAGCAATGAGCTAAAAAAAGGGGGAGGGGGAGAAAAAAAGGAAAGGGATAAAATTAGGAGGAAAGTGAACATTTATTTTTTTTAAGGTTTTATTTATTTACTTGAGGGAGAGAGCGCACAGAGAGAGAGGGAGAAGCAGACTCCCTGCTGAGTAAGGAGCCTGACACGGGGCTTGATCCCAGGACCCCGAGATCATGACCTGAGCAAAAGTCAGATGCCCAACCGACTGAGCCACCCAGGCACCCCGAAAGTGAACATTGAGCAGACAGTATTGACTTTACATTTCTCGAGGCTCTTGATGATGAACTTGTAATTTATACACTTTGTCTAATCACTGATGGGGTCACAGTGAATTCACTGAACAGATACAGATAAACTGGAAAACATGAATCTGCTTAAGAAACATTGTTTCCAGGGGCTCCTGGGGGGTTCAGTCAGCTGGGCATCCACTCTTTGTTTCGGCTCAAGTCCTGATCTCATGGGTGGTGAGACTGAGCCCCACGTCCGCTCCCCACTCAGCGGGAGTCTGCTTGGATATTCACTCTCTCTACCCCACTTGTGCTCTCTCTCTCTCTGTCTCTGTCTCTCTCTCAAATAAATAAATAAAAAAATTAAATTAAAAAAAGAAAGAAACATTGCTTCTGGTTCAGAAGTTAGTAGTAATTTTAGGAAGACTGTCTAATGACAATGATTTAAGATGTGTGTCGACAGAAGGCATACTTACCTGTCTGTCTCTGAATCATGAATTCTCATTGAGAGCCACTTACTCTGGGTTAACGTCACTTATTTTCAGTTGTATGGTTTTTGTATTTGTACAAAAGCTAAAACAACAGCTGTTAATATGGTGTCTCCAATAACAGAAGAAAAATGCAGCAAAAAAAATGTCCTTTTTCTGTCAGTTTCTCCTGTGATTCAGATAGAAAATCAATTCAGTTATTTTCAAAACCAAAGTCAGTTTTGTTTTATTTTTTGTTTTTGAAATTCAATTCCTGGAATCAAAGCAAATCTTTCGGAAATTAATTCTATCAAAAGTAAAACATCTGAAACAATTGCTAATTCTGTTTTAGATGTATTTTAATAAGTTCAAGGTTGAAAGTAAAATTATTGTTTGACTGCTATTATGAATACATTTTTGGCAAAGCAGCGTATCATAAAAACATGATCGTGGGTGCCTGGGTGGCTGAGTCGGTTAAGCATCTGACTCTTGATTTCGGCTCAGGTCATGATCTCAGGGTCGTGGAGCCTGCTTAAGATTCCCTCTCCCCCTGCCTCTGTTCCTACACCCCCCCAAATCCCCACCTTGCTTTCTATCTCTGTCTCTTTCTAAAAACAAAACAAAACAAAACAAACAAAACCACCATGATTTTGCTAACTTAATAAACCAGTAGGGTAGAAATATATTTGAAGTTGAATGTGGCATACATGGTATTCGTAATTGCTTCCAAACAAACTGTGGTATCCTAGAAATAAATACGGAAGCTGTAATTGTCAAAATTTTAAAATAATCCAAGCACATTATTTTGTGAAGAAAACAATCTCTTTGGCAGATCTGTTGGTGCCTCTTTTACCAGTTGGGTTCTCTTCAGAAACGGGTGAGCCTTGGAAGATTTGTAAAGTTAACCCAAGTGCCTAACAATGTTTTTTGACGTACTGTTTTAAATAAAGGCATTGTCTATATTTTGGCTGTATATTTCTTTCAAAATCAATTGGGACTCTTTAGTCGCAGTATTCAACAAATAGAAAAAAGACTTTAGCTTTGGAGCTTTAGAAAATTGTGATTGTGAGAACCAAACTTGTGAACCAGGCAGGACTTAGATGGCTCTGGACAGACGGAGTGGATTACACAATGGGGCTGCCACTGTGTGTGATTTAATTTTCAGATCATTGTGTGTGGGGGAAATATTTTAATTGAGCTCATAGGTTAAATTGGATCTCTAGATATTCTGTATTGAAATGACACAAAGTTAAGAAACCCTGTGATTTTTCCAACATTTGAATTCAGTGAACACTCAAAAAAAATTATAAACAGAGGCAAAATATTTGGTGAATTTTGTCTTAAAATGTATTTATCAAGGAAAGTCACTCTATAGTGCTATAGAGTACCTATGAAAATATTTGGCGTATCCATGAAAGCCATGATTAGAAATGAGGATGTCTTCCATTTATCAGATTTTCTGAGTTTGCCAGGTAGTAACTCAGCATCTATAGAGAGAATTTTCTCAATTAATAATATACCCTTCAGAGAAGTCAATTCAATATACTAATAATTCTAAATTTATAAGCCATAAAACATAACTTGAAAACAAATTCCAGGCAATTTTATGGAAACATCTAAAATAGTAAGACTATTGAAAAAAATTCTCTCAAAATGGGATTGTATAGTATATTGTAGTATAGAAACTGAAATGAAGTTTGTGAACTACACCAAAAATAATTATTCCTAGTGTAGGGGAGGAAACAGTTTTCCTTGCCCCTTTTAGAGTCCCCTGGCTAGGTCTGAAAAGAAAACTGACAGAGGCAGATCAACAAGAGAAAAGCACACAAATTTTATTAAATCTTTACACATTTATGGGAGTCTTCACAAGAGAATGAAGACCTGAAGAATGACCAGAGCAGGCGGCTCTTTGACCTTTTAGACAAACAATACATTTGTGAAGAATTCCAAGCATGTTTGGGCTTGGGGTAGTTGGTGTTGAAGAAGTACAAGGGTGGGGCTCCTGCCTGGCTCATTCAGAGGACCATGGGACTCTTGATCTCAGGGCCATGAATTTGAGCCCCATGTTGGGTATAAGATTATTTTTTTTAAAATTAATTAATTTAAGAAAAGAAGTACTAGGAAGATAAGTGTGGCTTAGCAAGTTTTGTTTGTACAGATTTTCCCTCCTGGTTAAATTAATTTTGTTTCATCATATATAAATTTTATTGTGTTTTAAGTTCAGTTTTAGTGTTTGCATTGTTTTAGCTTACATGTAACAAAAAATCCCATTTTTGATGGTGTGGTTCACTTCTCAGCCCCCATCGTACACCCTGTTCTCAGGCAACTGCTGATCTGATTTCTGTCACAAGAGTTTTGTCTTTTTTTTTTTTAACCTGTCTCTTAGAGAATTTCACATGAATGGAATCATAGAGTATGAGTCATTGTGTCTGGCTCCTTTCACCTACCAGGTTTTTGAGATTCATGAACACTGTTGTTGCCTATATCAGTCCCATCCTTTTTCTTGCTGAGTAGCATTCCACTGTATGGATATATCACATCTTACTACATTCCACTGAATGGATATACCACATCTTATTACATCCTGCTGTATGGATATACCACATCTTACTACATTCCACTGAATGGATA
>NW_022589747.1:3787106-3986062 GCF_004348235.1 Phoca vitulina
ACTTCAAAACTGGGTCAACACCCCACTTCTGAAATCTGTTATACACTTACTTCACATCCTTGCCAACAAATGGCATTGACAGCTTTTAATTTTAGAAATTCTGATAATTCTAGTGGTCTTCAGCTTGACTTTCTGTTATGGCTACGGATGATGAGCATCTTTTCACATGGTTTATGTCCATTTGTACCGCTTATTTCATGAAATGTCTGTTCAAATCTCTGGCTCATTTTTTATTGAGGCATTTTATTTTCATAAATGACTTAGGTCAATATACATCCTTTGCCTGGTATACATAGTGAATATTTGCTCTCAGTCTGTGTCTTCCTTTTCCATTTTCTTAATGGCATCTTTCAAAGAGTAGAAGTTTTAAATATGGGTGATCTAATTATCAATTTTTCTTTTATAGTTTACACTGTGTCTTATCTATGACATATTTGCCTAGTTAAAGATTATGAAAGTTTCTCTTATGTTGTTTTCCAGATATTTTATGATTTTAGGTCTCATATTTGTTGACTGTGGTCCATACTTATAGTAAGTGAAGATAAAGGGTAATGCTTACTTTTATCTCATATTGATAGCCCAGCACTATATGCTGAAAAGAACATTTTTTCCATGTTGAATTATCTTGGCTTTTTGGTCAAATATCAATTCATTTAAGTTTGACCTAATTCTGGATCCTTTATTCTATTCCATTGATCTCCCTATTTATCTTTGTACCACTGTCAGACTGTTGATGACTGTAGAATTATATTAAGTCTAATATAATTGGGAGTTGGCGACTACAAGACTTTCTTTTTTTTTTTTAAGATTTTATTTATTTGAGAGAAAGAGACAGAGAGAGCACGAGCAGGGGAGAGGGGCAGAGGGAGAGAGAGAAGCAGACTCCCTGCTGAGCAAGGAGCCAGAAGCTGGACTCGATCCCAGGAGCCGGGGATCATGATCTGAGCCAAAGGCAGACACTTAATGGACTGAGCCACCCATGTACCCTGGGAACTATAAGATTTTCAACTTTGTTTTTAAATTGCTTTGGTTTTTGCATTGTTGTAAAAATTTTAAATCAGATTTCTGTTTCTACAAACAGCCCTTTTGGATTTTGATTGGGATTTATTGAGTTTAGAGATCAATATTGGAGAGAATAGATTAGCCAGACTGAGTCTTCTGGTCCTTGAACATGGCATGTCCCACAGTTTGGGTCTTTAATTTCTTTCAGTGATGTTTTAGAGTTTTTATTGTATAGATCTTGCACAACTATTGTTAATTTAATTCCTAGCATTTTTTTGCCCTAATGTTAAATGGAAATGTTTTATTACATTTCATTTTCCAGTTGTTTGTTGCTTTGGTGTAGGAGTGCATTTGATTTTTGCTTATTCATCTTGCATCTTCCCACCTTGCTAAATACACCAGATTTGCAAGTTTTTCAGCCATCATTTGTTTAGTTATTTTTCTGCTTCTTTTTGTCTCTCCTGTCCTTCTTAGATTCCAACTAAACATATGCAGGTTTCTTATATTGTCCCACAAGTCTTTGAGGACATAGTCCTTTTTCTCTTATTTCCTTTCTGTTGTTTAATTAGATAATTTCTACTGATACACCTTGAAGTTCACTGATTCTTTCCTCTGCTCTCTCCAATCTGCTGTGGAGTTCATGTTGTGAGTTTCTGTCATATCAGGAATTCCACTAAATCATTTTTAAAATTTTTATCTCTCAGTTTTGTTTCTCTCTATGTCCAATCATTAGGACTCATTAGGACCATATTTTAAAAATATACATATATCCTTTTTTTGAAGATTTATTTATTTATTTTAGTGACAGAGAGAGAGCAGGGGGAGGGGCAGAGGGAGAGGGAGAATCTCAAGCAGACTCTATGCTGAGCATGGAGCTCAGTGTGGGACTCAATGCGGGCCTTGCTCTCACAACCCTGAGAGATCATGACCTGAGCCAAAATCAAGAGTCAGATGCTTAACCAACTAAGCCACCCAGGCACCCCTGTACATATCTTAATAGCTGCTTTGATGTCTTTGTCTATGGCATCCAACATCTAGACCCTCTCAGATGCCATTTGTATAGCCTTTTTCCTTCTGCTTGGGGCAGACCTATTTGTTGTTTCTTTTTGTGGCTATGAATTTTTGTTTAAAAACTGTACATTATAGATAAGCTGCTGCAGCAACTCTGGATTCTGTTGTTTCTTCTGAGGATTGATGGTTTTCTGCTCCAGTGGGCACTGAGCTTACCTGAACTCACACTGCAAATGCTGACCTTCACCAGGAGCGTGGCAGCCTCGCCCTGTCCTTTGTGCTCACGGCTGCTTCTTTTCCAGCCTGGCCCTCTTGGGTCTCGCTGTGCCTGGTCAGTTTAGTGCCCAGCCATGTACTCATGCAGTTTATGCTGTTAATAGGTCCAGTCTTTCTATAAGCTTTCTTGTTTCCAATTTTCTGTCCAACTTTCCAGCTTCTCTGTTTATCCCACCTGTGTCCTCTGACACCTCCAGCCAGTAAGGCTTCAGCTTTCTCTTGCGCAAACCATGCCTGTGCTGGGAAATGCATGGTGTCAGGGAGCAGCATATTTGCAGACATTACATGGTATAGACTTTGTCTTTCAAGGATAGATGTCTCCCTCATTTGCACCTACTTTGTAGCTAACTCCGCAGACTCTGTGCTACATGTGTGTACTTGCTATGAATACAGGTAGATTCTGTACTTGGACTTTGCATCTTACCCTTTACTGGTTCAGTTCAAGCCTGTAAATTTCCAGCTGTTCTGTCAACCCTGACTCTGTCCTTGGGGCAGTGAGACTGATTTTTCTGTGACTAGGGGGGAAAGAGGGAGTTGGGAGCACCTTCAAGCAAAAAGCCACAAACTCATTATTCTTATACTTTGTTGTCTGTGCCCATTGAAAGTAAATACTCTTGGGCTTTTGGCTTGCTTTTGGTAGCTTTCCAGTACTTTCTCATAGTTACTCTTTTTTGTGTTGTTTTCATCATTGTCAAATGTAGGAGGTTTTTTCAACTGCATCTCTACTGTTAAAGTAGTAGTTTTTAAAATGAAACTGTGAGAATTCTTTAACAAGTTCAATTCAATAATCCACAAATAAAATCTTATAGCCAAAAAAAAATAAATAAATGGCTAAACATCGTAGGACCTCTAAAACAACTAGTCATGGACTGGGCCATTAATAAATTATTGATGGATTTAAAAAAGTGAGGCCCATCATCAGGGAATCAGTGATTTTCAGTCGTGTGTCTGCTATCTGCCAGGTGTGGTTCTAAGTACAGGGTCTGCAGATAAGCAAGCATGGGTCTGTGTCTGCAGGTGCATCCAGGTATGGCCTAAACAATTCCAATTAAAAAAGAAAAATTCTCCCCTCCGTTATTTTTAGCAAGTCATACTGAAATTATATTCTGTTTAGAAATGAATGGAGGGGTGACTGGGTGGTGCAGTCAGCTCTGTCTGATGCTTGGTTTCGGCTCAGGTTCGTGATCTCACGGTCATGGGATCTGGAGCAGTCTGGCTCTGCACACTGAGCTCAGAGTCTGCTTGTCCCTCTCCCTCCCCCTGCTCGCTCGCTCTCTCAAATAAATAATTAAATAAATAAATGGAAATAAATATTACCTGTCAAAAAATGAGTGATAACTTTTTTAAAATTTATATATTTATTTCAGTGAGAGAGGGAGTGCAGGGGGAAGGGGCAGAGGAAGGGGAAGAGAGAGAATCTCAAGCAGACTCTGCACTGAGTCCAGAGCCCAACGTGAGGCTCAATCTCACAACCCTGAGATCAGATCTGAGCTGAAATCAAGAGTCAGATGCTGAACCAACTGCCCCACCCAGGTGCCCCAATGAGTGATAATTCTTATTATTAGTATTTTTATACACTACAATCTGGTCGGAAGTTTTCTGCAGCTTCAGTAGATTTTTTATGCTTCTAGATAGATTTAAATTCTTATTTGAAACTTTGGAAAACATTATCACAAAAATTGATGTAAGTTATTTAACATATTCTGACACCTAATTAGGTGTACTGTGTAAATATACATATGAATTTTTTTCAGCAAGTACTATGTATTATTTTCCTGTGGTATTACGTAAGTCATGTATATTTCCTTAGGTAAAACTTTTAACTTTAGCCAAATAATTTATTCACAATTAATTTTTCTTTGTCTTATGTACACCATATGTGTACATATCTCATCCCTATAACCATTCCCTGTTTTAACATATTTATTGTATTTTCAAATATTTTTATAATTTCTTTCTTAGCTTGGTGTTTCATATTCTTTTAAGATTTATTTATTTATTTTAGAGAGAGAGAGAGTGAGTGGGAGGGGCAGAGGGAGAGAGAAAAATCCTCAAGCATATTTCACTTTGAGGGTGGAGCCTGACACAGGGTTCAAGCCCACAACCCTGGAATCATGACAGGAGCTGAAATCAAGAGTCTGACGCTTCACCGACTAAGCCACCCAGGTGCCCCGGTGTTTCATATTCAGGTAATGCAATTAGATATTTCAGATTGCAACTGTGTTTTTGAGTAGGGCTTGCATTTTTTGTATTTTTGATTTTCTATAGTTTTCAGTATTTTGGGGTTTTTATAGTCAATTCTGATGCATTTATACTCCTGCAGGTAGGTTGCAGCTTTGCCCATTCTAGAACTTTAATACATGTATTTTAATTTTCGGTGTCTTTTTATAGTTTGAAAAGTTGTTTCAACTGCCTTAAATTTTATTATTCATTCTAAAGGCACTAGTGTCTAATTTTTTACACAAGACTTCAGCCCATTTTGGTATTTTGATTAATAGTGATTCCCGTTGTCCCGTAGGTTCAACATTGTTGCTGGTCTTTTGTTGTCTCTTTTTTTATTGAGGTCTAACTGACACATCTTAGTTTCAGATTTACAACATAATAATCAGTATTTGTATACACTGTGAGATGATCTCTTGTGCTAAGTCTGGTTAACATCCAGCACCATACAAAGTTAAATTTTTTCTTCTTATGACCAGAACTGTTAAGATTTACTCTCTGGCAACTTTCAAATATGCACAATATCATTGATTATAGTCACCTCTCTATACATTGTGTCCCCAGGACTTATTTATTTTATGACTGAAACTTCGTATTTCTTGACCCCCTTTCACTCATTTTTACCCACTTCCCAACCTCTGTCTCCTCAGGCAACCATCATTCCGTTCTCTGTATCTATGAGTTTGTTTTGTTTGTCCATTTGTTTTGTTTTGCAGATTCCACATATAAGTGAGATCATATGGTTTTTGTCTTTCTCTGTCCAACATACTTCACATAGCATAATAACCTTGGGTCCACCATTTTGTTGTAAATGGCAAGATTTTCATTCCTTTTTATGGCTAAATAGTATTCTATTGTATATATGTATCACATCTTCTTTACTTCTTCATTCATTCTTCATTCAAACTAGGTTGTTTCCATATTTTGGCTTTTGTAAAAACTACTGTGAAAACAGAGGAGTGCATATATCTTTTCAAATTAGTGTTTTGCTTTCCTCTGGATAAATACCCAGAAGTGGGATTGCTGGATCATATGGTAGTTTTATTTTTAATAATTTGAGGAACCTCCACACTGTTTTCCAGAGTGGCTATGCCAATTTACATTCCAATCAGCAGGGCACAAGGGTTCCCTTTTCTCCACATTCTTGCCAGTAGGTGTTATTTCTTGTCTTTTAGGTGTGAGGTCATATCTCATAATGGTTTTGATTGGCATTTTCATGATGATCAGTGATATTGAGCATCTTTTCATATGCCTGTTCAACATCTGTATGTCTTCTTTGGAAAAATACCTCTGCCCAATCTTAATCAGATTATTATTATTATTATTATTTTTTTTTTTTTGCTGTTGAGTTGTATAAGTTCTTTATTTATTTTGGATATTAACCCCTTTTCAGATACATGATTTGCAAATAGTTCTCCCACTCAGTAGAATGTCTTTTCATTTTGTTGATAGTTTCCTTTGTCATGCAGAAGCTTTTAAGTTTTATGTAAGTCCCACTTGTTTTTTTGTGCTTTTGTTGTCTTTGCTTTTGGAGTCCAATCCAAAAAATCACCAAACCAGTGTCAAAGAGCTTGCCACCTATGTTTTCATCTATGGGTTATATGGTCTCAGGTCTTATATTCAAGTCTTCAATCCATTTTGAATTGATTTTTGTGTGTGGCATAAGGTAGTAGTCTAGTTTCATGTTTTTGTATGTGGCTGTCCAGTTTTCCCAACACCATTTATTGAAGAGACTCTCCTTTCACCATTTTATGTTCTTAACTCCTTTGTTATAAATTAATTGACCATATATCTGTGAGTTCATTTCTGGGCTCTCTATTCTGTTCCACTGATCTGTGTGTTGATTTTTATGCCAATACCATATTGTTTTGATTACTGTAGCTTTGTGGTATAATGTGAAATACATGAGCACAATGCCTCCACCTTTGTATTTATTTCTCAAGATTACTTTAGCTATTTGGGGGTCTTTTATAGTTCCGTACAAATTTCATGGTCATTTGTTCTATTTTTATGAAAAATACTATTAGAATTTTGATAGGGATTGCATTGATCGCTTTGAGTATTGTGGACATTTTAACAATATCAACTCTTCCAACCAATGAGCACAAAATATCTTTCCATGTATTTGTTCCTTCTGCAACTTCTTTCATCAATGGCTTATCGTTTTCAGTGTACAGGTCTTTCTCCTCCTTGGTTCAGTTTATTCCTAGGTATTTTATTCTGCTTGATGCAATTGTAAATAGTATTTTCTTAATTTCTCTTTCTGATAGTTTTAGTGTATAGAAACACAACATACTTTTATATGATGATTTTGTACTGCAAATTTACAGAATTTGTTTATTAGTTCCAACAGTTTTTTTGAAGATTTTAGGGCTTTCTATATATAAAATCATGTCATTCATAAATAGTGACAATTTTACTTCTTCCTTTCCCATTTGAATGGCTTTTATTTCTTTTTCTTGCCTAATTGCTGTGGCTAAGACTTCCAATACTATGTTGAATAAAAGTTGCAAGAACGGGCATCCTTGTCTTGTTTCTGTTCTTAAAGGAAGAATTTCAGCTTTTCACTCTTGAGTATATTAGCTGTGGGTTTGTCATTTATGGCCTCTATTATGTTGAGCTATGTTGCTTTTTTACCCTTTTTGTTGAGAGTTTTTATCATAAAAGATGTTGAACTTGTCATATGACTTATCTGCATTCATGAAGTTGATTATATGATTTTCATTCTTCCTTTTTTTAATATGATGCATCACTTGATTTGCAGGTGTTGAACCATCCTTGCATCCCTGGAATAAATTCCACTTGGTCATGGTTTGTGATCCATTTAATGTATTGTTGAAATTGGTTTGCTAATATTTTGTTGAGGATTTTTGCCTTGATGTTCCTTAAGGAGATTGGCCTGTAATTTTCTCTTTTTGTGGTGTCCTTGTCTGGTTTTGGTACTGAGATAATGCTGGCCTCATAAAATGAGTTTGCAAATATTCCCTCCTCTTCAGTTTTTTGGAGGACTTTGGGAAGGATGGGTATTAAATTTTTGAATGTTTGGAAGAATTCAACAGTGAAGCCCTCTGGTCTTAGATTTCTGTTTGTTGGGATGTTTTGATGACTGGTTCAACCTCCTTACTAGTCATCAGTTTACTCAGATTATCTATTTCTTCATGATTCAGCCTTTGAAGATGGCATATTTCTAGGAACTTGCCCATTTTTTTCCTAGATTGTCCAATTTGTTGGCATATAATTATTTCTAGTAGTCTCTTATGATCCTTTGTATTTCTGTGGTATTAGTTCTAATTCTCCTCTTTCATTTCTGATTTTATTTATTTGAGAGCTTTGCAGGGATTTTTTTTGTGTGTGAGTCTAGCTAAAGATTTGGCAATTTTGTTTATCTCTTCAAACAACCAACCAACTTTTAATTTCATTGATCATTTCTATTGTCTTTTTAGTTTCTCTTCCATTTACTTCTGCTCTCATCTTTATTATTTCCTTCCTTGTACTAACTTTGGACTTTGTTCTTTTTCTAGATCCTTGAGGTGCAAAGTTAGATTGCTTATTTGAGATTTTTTTCATGTTTCTTGAGGTAGGTTTGTATCACTATGAACTTCCCTGTTAGTACTGCTTTTGCTACACCACATAGATTTTGGTATGTGTTATTTCCTTTTTCATTCACCTCAATGTATTTTTTGATTTCTCCTTTGATTTCTTAGTTGATCCATAAATGTTCCATAGCATGTTGTTTAATCTCCACATATTTGTGATTTTTCCAGTTTTCTTCTGATCGATTTCTAGGTTCATGATAGTTGGAAAAGATGCTCAATGTGATTTTAATCTTAAATTTATTGAGACTTGTTTTGTGGCTTAACATACGACCTATCCTGGAGATTGTTCCATGTGCACTTGAGAAGAATGTGCATTCTGCTGCTTTTGAATGGGATGTTCTGTATATATCTATTAAATCCATCTGGTCTAATGTGCTGTTTAAGGACACATTCTTTCCTTACTGATGATCTGTCTGAATGAGCTATCCATTGATGTAAGTGGGGTGTTAAAATCCCTTAATATTACTGTATTGCTCTCAGTCTCTCCCTTTAGGTCTGTTAATATTTGTTTTAAATATTTAGGTGCTCTTATGTAGGGTCCATAAATATTTACAAATATTAACCCTTGTTGGATTAACCACTTTATCATTATGTAAGGTCGTTTGTTTTTTATTACAGCCTTTGTTTTAAAGTCTATTTTGTATGATAATATAGCTACTCCAGCTTTCTTTGGTTTCCATTTGCATGAAACATTTTTTTTTTATTCCTTTACTTTCGGTCTGTGTGTGTCCTTACATCTGAAATGAGTCTTTTGTAGGAAACTTAGGGATGGATCTTGTTTTTTAGAAACCTATTCAGCCACTGTATGTTTTTTGATTGACGAATTTAGTCCATTTAAATGTAAATTAATTATTGATAGGTATGTACTTAATTGTTGCCATTTTGTTAAATGTTTTCTGGTTGCTTTGTATTGTAGTTTCTCTCCGTTCCTTTCTTCTTTTCTCTCTTCCCCTTCTTTAGGGGAGAAAGAGAATGACTTTCTGTAGTGCTATGATTGCATCCCTTTCTCTTTTTTATTATTACTATTATTATTATTAGGTGTATCCACTATAGCATTTTGCTGTATGGTTACCATAAGACTCTCATAAAACAGCCTATCAATGTAACAGTCTAATTTTTTTTAAAATTTTTTGAGAGAGAGAGAGAGCAGGGGGAGGGGTGGGGAGAGGGAGAGAAGCAGACTTCCTGTGGAGTGCAGAGCCTGACATGGGCTCAATCTCATGACCCTGAGATCATGACCTGAGCCCAAATCAAAAGTCAGACACTCATGGGGCACCTGAGTGGCTCAGATGGTTAAGCGTCTGCCTTTGGCTCAGGTCATGATCCCAGGGTCCTGGGATTGAGCCACATATTGGGCTCCTAGCTCGGCAGGGAGTCTGCTTCTCCCTCTCTCTCTGCCTCTCACCATGCTTGTGCTCTCTCTCTCTCTCTCAAATGAATAAATAAAATCTTAAAAAAAAAAAGAGTCAGACACTCAGCCAACTGAGCCACCCAGGTGCCCCAACAGTCTATTTTAAGTTGATAGCAACTTAAGTTTGAATATATTTCAAAACTCTACATTTTTACTGCCCCCCTCAAGATTTTATGTTTTTGATGTCACATTTTACATCTTTTTATTTTGTGTATCCTTTAACTATTATTGTAATTATAGCTATTTTTACTTTTGGCTTCAACCTTCATACTGGCTTTATAAGTGAAAAATCCTCTGCCTTTTACTATGTATTTACTTTTATCACAGGGATTTTTACTTTTATATTTTTTCATTACTAATTAGTGCCCCTTTTATTCAACTTAAAGAAGGCCCTTTAACATTTTTTTAAATGATTTTATTTATTTATTTGAGAGAGAGAGAGAGAGCATGTGTCAGGGAAGGAGCAGAGGGAGAGGGACAAGCAGACTCTGTACTGAGTGCAGAGCCTTATGCAGGGCTTGATCTCATGACCCTGAGATCATGACTTGAGCCAAAATCAAGAGTTGGATGCTTAACCCACTGAGCCACCAAGGTGCCCCTCCCTTCAACATTTTAATGAAAGGCTGGCTGAATGGTGATGAACTCCTTTAGCTTTTGCTCATCTGGAAAACTCTGTATCTCTCCTTCAATTCTGAATGATAAACTTGGTGGGTAGAGTATTTTTGTTAGGAAGTTTTTCCTTTTAGTGCTTTGCATGTATCATACCACTCTCTTCTGGTCTGTGAAGTTTCTGCTGAAAATCTAATAGTCACATGGGCATTCCTTTGTATGTACCAAGTTGTTTTACTCTTGCTGCTTTTAAGATTCTCTCTTTAACTTTTGGCATTTTCATTATGTATCTTGGCATGGATCTCTTTGGATTCATCTTGTGTGGAACTTTCTGGACTTCCTGGATCTGGATATGTGTTTTCTTCCCCAAGTTAGGGAAGTTTTCAGACACTATTTATTCAAATACATTTTCTGCCCTTTTCTTTTTCTCTTCTCTTCCTGGGACCTCTATCATGTCAATATTATTATTCTTGATGTCCCATAGGTCCTTTAAGCTATCTTTAGTTTTTAAATTCATCTTTCTTTTTTTTCTTTATTTTTATTTATTTATTTGACAGAGAGAGACACAGTGAGAGAGGGAACACAAGCAAGGGGGAGTGGGAGAGGGAGAAGCAGGCCTCCTGCAGAGCAGAGAGCCCGATATGGGACTCGATCCCAGGACCCTGGGACCATGACCTGAGCTGAAGGCAGTTGCTCAACAACTGAGCCACCCAGGCGCCCTAAATTCATCTTTCTTTTTGTTACTGTGTGTGGGTGAGTTCTACTGCCCTGTCTTCCAGATCACTGATTCTTTCTTCTGCTTCATCTAGCCTGCTGCTGAACCCTCTATTGTAGTATTCAGTTCATTTATTGTATTTTTAAGCTCTGTGACTTCTGTTTGGTACTTTCTTATATAAGAAAGAAAGGAAGGGAGGGAAGGAGGGAGGGAGGGAGGGAGGAAGGAAGGAAGGAAGGAAGGAAGGAAGGAAGGAAGGAAGGAAGGAAGGAAGGAGGAAAATGAATGGAGGGGAGGGAGAGAGAAAAGAAAAAATTATATACTTTCTTATATGTCTTTGTTGAAGTTCTCACTATGTTCACCCATTTTTCTGGGTTTGGTGAACATCTTTATGATCATTACTTTGAACTCTTCCCCAGGTAAATTACTTACTTGTGTTTCATTAAGGTCTCTGTGTGTGTGTGTATGTGTGTGTGTGTGTGTGTGTGTGTGTGTGTGTGTGTGGTTTTATCTTGTTCTTTCATTGTTTTGCTGTGGTTGTTTCCATGTATTAGGTGAAACAGCTACCTCTACCCGTCTTGAAGAGTTGGCCTTGGGTAGGAGATGAATCTTATCATTCCACCTTGCCCTAGCTCTTGGATGTCTTTCTATGCTTTGTGATTTTTTAAGGAGCCTGATTTATTCTTGATAGGTCCGAGTTGTTGAAGGTGTCACTATTCCAAAGGGAAGGATGTCAGTTAGCACCTAGTTTCAGCCTGATTGGAAGCAGGAAGACCCTCAGGCAGCAGCTTTTTTTAAAAGATTTTATTTATTTATTTTTAGAGAGAGAGCATGAGTGTGAGTGGGGGGAGAGGCAGAGGAAGAGGGAGAGAAGCAGACTCCCTGCTAAGCATGGAGCCTGATGCAGGGCTTGATCTCACAACCTTGAGATCATGACCTGAGCCAAAATCAAGCACCAGTCATTTAACCAACTGAGCCACCCAGGTGCCCCCATGAAGCAGCTTTTAAAGTATGCAAACATATACAGTCCTGTGGGACCACAGTTGTAATCCTTGCTGGTCACTAGCCTAGGTGATCTGGAGGTGTCTCCCAAGTGATAGTTGCAAAAATCAGAGCCCTGGACAAATGCATAAGATCCTTTCTGGGAGGTACTGGTGAGATTTAGTGAGGCTGAGGGAGAACGCAAAGATGGTGTCCCCTTGCTCCTAAGAACATCTCCATAGCCTCTAGATGTGATATAAACCTGAAGCCTGTCCCTCAGGCTGAAGCTCTAGACCAAGTAAATAGGCTTTTTCCACAGAAAGATGGGAAGTACACTTCAGTCCACTGTCTGTGAAGTACCTGGGTGGGGGTGGTAACCTGCCAAGAACTGTCTCTCCAATTGTTTCAGATCCATGGGGCCCAGAAATGCAACACTCCCCCCGCCCACCGCCACCAGAGCCATGTGATCAAAGGGCATCCCCTGTGTGGGCTGGCTTTAGCAAGGTATCAGGATAGCACAAAGCCAGGGTGCATCTGCCAACGTTAGAGGACCAGCAGGAGTGCTTAGGGCTGGGATCCACCTGCCTGTTCTAGTGGGGGCAGCAGGAGAGCTTAGGGACTGTGTGCACCTGCCAGTGCTAGCAAGATTGATAGTCCACAAATGGCAACCAACCGTGCCTCCATTTCTGGAGACATTTCTGATCGGCCCCTGCCCTCCAGCAGACCCTTTATGATTAGCAAATGAATCTCCCTCATTATAGTCTAGGTACTTCTTAAAGTGCTGCTTTTGTGCCAGTCCAGGGTGAGGGAGTCTGCATATGAGCCCTTTAAGAGTAGCGTTGCAGTTCCCTACAGCCCTCTGGGTCTCCTGGACATGAGCCCCATTGGTTCTCAAAGCCAGATGTTCTGGGGGCTCCTCTCTCCAGTGCAGCTCTTAAAGGTTGGGGTGCCTGATGGGGGCATGAACCACTTGCTTCTCAGAGAGAAGCTCAGGATTTCTGAGATCTCTCCCGGTGGTGGGTCACCGCGCCAGGGATGGGGTTTTGGCAAGACTGCATCTCTGTCTCTCTTACCCATCTCCATGTGGTCCTTTTATTGTTTGTTGAGAAGGAGCTGGTCAGCTGTTTTCAGGTGTTTCTCCGAGGAAATTATTGGATATGGAGTTGTAGATTGAGTGCTTCCGTGGGAGGAGGTGAGTTCGAGGAAATTATTGGATATGGAGCTGTAGATTCAGTGTTTCCATGGGAGGAGGTGAGTTCAGGATCTGCCTGTGCTGCCATCTTAGACTGCCTATTGTCTCCTTTTATTTTTGTATTTATTATTCTATGGAACAGTAACCACCTTTTTTCTTTGTATAAGACGAGAGGTAATTGCATGTGATTAAATTTATTTTCTAGATTTATTTTGAGTGTAGTTGACACACAGAGTTACATTACTTTCAGGGGTACAGCTTACTGATTTGACAGGTTTATGCATCGTGCTGTGTTCACCACAAATATAGCTACCAGCTATCCTGGTACATTATTACAATATCATTGGCCTTATTCCTTATGTCGTGCCTCTTACACCTGTGACTTACTCACTCCATAACCTGAAGTCTGTATCTCCCACTCCCCTTCACCCATTTTGCCCATACCCCACCCCTTTCCCCTCTGGCACCCATCAGTTTTTTCTACTTAGAGATCTAATGTGTTTATTCTTTTTTTAAAGTATTTTTATTTATTTGAGAGAGAGAGCATGACTGTGGGGAGGGGCAGAGGGGGAGGGAGAAGTGGGCCCCCCGCTGAGCAGGGAGCCCACATGGGGCTTGATCCCAGGACCCCGAGATCATGACCTGAGCCCGAAGGTAGACGCTTAACCTACTGAGCCACCCAGGCGCCCCATTTATTCATTTTTTATTACACTTATGAGCCGAATTATATGGTATTTGTTTTTCTCAGTCTGACTTACTTACTTAGCAAATATTACATTCAAAAAAGTTGCTTTCGTTGCTTTCTGCCATTCTTACGGGAAATTCTCTTGTTTATAGTGATCACCATTTGAGATGTCCACTTCGTACAGGGAACATTGTATGCTGTCTGTAACAGCCCATTGACTCCGTGCTTTACTGACTTTCTAGGAAGCTTCTCTGACGGAGCATTGGGACAACCCCTGTGGACATCCCTTCACTTCTTAGTCCTTTAGTTTTGTTGCCCTAGGCTGATCTCTGAATACGTTTTCAGAGTGAATTTTGTTTCTGTATTCGGATCAAGCTTGTATTGAGGCATGATTTACATGCAATAAATCTCATGTATCTTTGTTATCCACTTTGTTCTGATATGTACATTTATGTCATGTACATCGACCTACCCGTCACCCCAGAAAAATTCCTTCAGGTACACAGCATTTAATTTCCACCCTAGTCCACTTCGCCAGAGGAACCTACATTCTAGTTTCTGTCTCTATAGGTAATTTTTGCGTGTTTGTAGACTTCCCAGAAGTGGAGTCATACATGAGATATTTTGTTTCTTTCACTCCAGCAGTATTTCTGATACTCATCCATGGTGCTGTGCTCCTTTGTATTTTGGCTCCTTTTTCTGGCTAAGTGGTGCTCTATGGTACAGACACACTACAGTCTGGAGATCTGTTCCCCCGCTGGTGGACATGGGAGTCGCTTCCAGTTCTGGCTGTAATGCACATGGTGCATGAACATTTTGTAACAGTCTTTGCATGGACTTGCACTTCTGTGGCTATT
Source organism: Phoca vitulina (assembly GCF_004348235.1). NCBI lineage: Eukaryota > Metazoa > Chordata > Mammalia > Carnivora > Phocidae > Phoca > Phoca vitulina. Next base: position 3,801,662 of record NW_022589747.1, read on the forward strand.
AAGGGAACAGTGACGAGTGGACCATGCATTATGTCTATATATAAAGTCACAAGAAATTGACAATTTGCAAGCATTTGGTACCATTTCACACGCCCGCCAACAGTGTATGAGACTCCCGGTTGCTAAACCTCTTCACCAGGACTTTGTATTGTCACTTTGAAAATCCAGCCTCCCTGGGGGTGCACAGTGGTATCGTCCTGGATGTCTGCATCCGGCTGCCGCCTTGGGCGGGGCGGGGGGGGGCAGTTCTTCCCTGGTGCCAGGTGTTTTTAGGGCTTGACCAGGGTTATCCCTTTACCAGGGCTTGGGATCTGAAAACCAGTTTGACCTGATTTTTTTTTAAGTTTTATATTCCAGGGGCCATCTTTCTGAACTATTAGGATCTTTCTCCATTCACACCCTGGCCACTGGCGTTTTGGTCCTTGAGGGGCTCCCCTCGTTCTGTGGCTGTGCTCCTGGTATCTCTGGCTTTGGTGGTTTCCCTCTGCTCTGTGCCATTGGATGGCACGCACAGCGCTCAGTGAAGACCCAGACAGCCTGGCAGAGTCTGTCAGTTCTGCTGCCCTGCCCCGGACTTCCCCCAGGCGGTTGATGAACCTGTGGAAAGGGGCAGGTGTTGGGTGCCGACTAACTCAAAGCATCAGGCCACCCACTGGTGGCCATTAAAGTTGGCGACCATTTAGCTGCCCCCTCCTGGCCAGTAACTCAGCTGCCACCGTGAAGGCATCTGTTCTCTCCTAGAAGGCTTCCCTTTTTGTGGATTTATCCACTCGGGGCCTTTTGGTTCCCAGATGATTAACACATTAAACCTCAAGCCCAGCTATGGTTCTAGAGTGCATCCAGCTCCTTCTGGTTTTGATGGGAGGGATGATGTCCTGAGACTGTGTATTTGCTACCTGGAGGCTGAGCTTCCCAGGGATTCATTTGTGTATCAGCAACTCTCTTTTGGGTTATTGTTATTTCTCTAGTTCATCTGCTCTCAGATCGCTATTGCTGCTAGTAATGATTTTTGCAATCATGGGAGTGTGTTTACAGATTTTTCTCGTGTCTCCAGCTACTGAGACATTTTTCTTCTGCCTTCAAAAGAACAGTCAACAGATTGGAGTGTGGTGTTTGCAGTGGTGGCTCTTCTTCTCTCGGCTACGTTCAGCTCTTCCCTGCAGCTCTCCCCTTCTTCCAAGTCCCCGGGAGCAAATCTGAGACATTCTGCTCTTCTCTCTTCTTGCAAGTTGTAGTATCTTCATTTTTCCTTTAAAGTTAAAAAATATATATCTTTAGCATGTAGAAGTCCCAGATTGGAAGTGAAGGCATTTCCTTAAGAACTGCTCCTCCGTGGGGTGCTGGGTGCTCCATGTGGTTAGAGTTCTCTGGTCTCTCTGGCATGTTGATATCATGGTAGGGGAAGTTTACTGGACGTGATTTCAGAATTTGTGAATTCACCTTGTGTTACTCTTGTCTTCCTGTCCATTTGGCTCGTGATGGTTTTCCTGGACTAGCGTGTATCTCACGTTAATCTTTCATTGTTCTTCTCTAGTCGGTGTTTTAACCTTCTGGGGAGTTCATTAATGCTCCAGTCCCCTGAATTCATGTTTTAGCATGACCGATGCGATAGCACGTTCTTGTCATTTTCTCTAGGAAGTAACCCTTCTTCTTTTGCTTCGGGAGGCTGCTCCTGGCTCCTAGTGGAGGGTACTTCTCCCCAGCTGCCTGCTCTCCTGTTATTCCAACGAACTTGTTTATGTAGTGGTTCTTTGGAGTTGTCTTAATTAATTTTGAGAGAAATATGATTCTTTTTTGTGAAATATTATTCTGTTCTTTAGATCGTTGGTACTTGAATTTTTAAAACTTTTTCAGCCACTGTTATAAAAAGGAACATTCTGTGTGGTGTGGACAGCAGGATTTAGGGATGATAGGACAAATGTTATGTTTCCTTAGCGTATTTATTTAATCTGGAGAGGAGAAGATTTTGAAGTTTCAAGGGAGAAATGTAGTAACTGAGCACTTACTTAATGGGGAAGGAAGTAGATTTATTCTGCATAGCTTAGAGGGCCCTTATGGGTAGAATGAATGCACAGGTGGCAGATTTGGGCTCAGTGTAAAGAGAGACTCCTAATAACGACTAAGAGTGCACTTGTCGTGATGAGCATTGAATAAAGTACAGAAACGTTGAGTCACTATAGTGGACACTTGAAACTAATAGAACACTATGTTAATTTTATTGGAAATAAAATAAAAAACTTAAAAAAATTCCAACTTAGTGAGAATAGACTTTCATTCAAGAAGATTATTACAAGGGGGGAAAGGACCATTGCAAAAGGCAAAATCACTGTGGTCTTATGACCTGCAGGTACCCTGAGTTAGGCCCAATAGGTTTTCTTTGATAGAGAGGAATAAACAAGGCAGAGAGGACTGGGTGTAGGAACGTGGGATGAAGGGGAGGAATGACTGGAAAGTACATCAGAGAACATTCTACCTGAGAGCAGCGTGTTCTGGGTAGGGGCAGTGCTCTCTGCTGCTCAGGCTGATGGTGGGCCTGAAGAGAGGTTAACAGGCATTTTGTTCTGATTGATCAGTGGGGATAAATCAGTCCGGCTAATCATTTACAAGGGCAAGAGTGGGGATTTGGAAGGTCTGTGTCTGACTTTGTCATGGGTGAACAAGGGAGCATCTATGAAACTCATCTAAGTCATGTGGGGAAGAGTCATCCTTGGTAGTCAGCCATTTTCCAGAACGCAAAAGGGTGGAGGGGGGCGGTCCTGGACCTTCAGATAAAACTCAACATTGTCCAGACTTTCTCATGTGTTCTTAGCTTCTTGGCAGTGAGCTGTGCCCCATAGTCCTTTTGCTTTCCTCAGCCATTTACCAAATGCCTATCATGTGCTCCACTAGGCCCTGGGATTAATGGTGTGGCGCACAAATTGACCCTGCCCTGAGGAGATCACACTAAAAATGTTCCAGGAAGAAAGACATTTCCAGAATTGCAGCTATTGACCATGTATAACTTGAGTGGGAAATGCACAAAATCCAGGAAATCAGGATGAGTAGAGTCAGGACTCAAAGCATACGAGGAAGCCCATATGATTTGCCAATGGATTGGATTTGGGGCATGAAAGAGAGGCATCCCAATTAACTACAAGAAATTCAGCCAAGCGCCTAGAAGAAGGGGATTGGTAGTTGTTGATGCTGAGAATGTGGGCACATCAAGACGGTGGGGGATGGATTAGGAGTCCAGTTTCAGATGAGTTCAGTTTGGCAAGGCTATTAGAGATCCAGGTGGTTTTATCACTTAGGGAATTGGAGTCTGGAACCCACAGGAGGCATCCCGGCCAGAGAGGTGAATGTGGAAGTGGCCTTTGCATCATCATAGCCACGGTCTGGAAAGTTGGCCTTGTACCGTGGGGACAGTATATTGGTTGGGCAAGACTAGCAGTGGTCTTTCGGAGTCCTGGGCTGATGGGTAGGATTTGGGAGTGAGGTAGGGCTCCTGTCTTCCAAAACAATCCTCTCTGATTGTTGAGCAGGGCTGTTGTGTTTAGCTGAACAACATTTTATGGGTTATGTGGGCCTTGGGGCGAACTTCAAGGTTGACTTGATGCAGTTCATTTGTATGTTCCTCTGTCTTCCATTCATTATCCCCAGTGGCTAATTCATTTCCAGGAGGGACTCTGTGGGAATCAAATAGTTCAATTATATGGAGAGTGAATCTAGGCAGAGAGCTTCCATCACACATTAAGAAGCCCATGCTGGAAACAAGATACAGAACTTTAAGAGTAGAATTCCGAGGATATGGATATATATTCTTCCAACAAGTTAACAAGCAAGTTGATTATTCGACAATTTAATCAATCCTACTAAGTGTCAGTGTCTGTATTATATGCTGAGGTGTCAGTAGAAAATACAAGGTTTTCTGGCAACATGGCAGACAGAGCTGAGGCTCATGAAACCCCTCCTACTACACACAAGAAATGCTGGGTAAATATATATATATGTTTTTGAAATATGTAGCTGGCCTGAAAGAGAAAAAGTAAAATCCCTCAGGTGCTAGACACGAAGCGGAAACCAGACTAATATCAGACATTCAGTACCACAGTGACCTGGCAGTTTGGGACCAGCTGGAGGCCGCAACAAATGGCCTTGTGATAGCCTGTGGGGACAGGGCATTTGGCTGTAGGTGACAGGTAGGGAAGGAAAATAACTCCCTCTAACTTTATGAGTTCTTGCCCAAGACCTCTGTAACAAAAGACAGATTTAAATGAGAGAAAAACAGACAGGCTTATTAACTGTACACCTCATGTCTACTTGGAGAGACCCAGAAAAACTGAATAAGGCCCCAGGATGGCCCAAGCCATCTTTGGCTAAAGACAGAGATGTTGGGACGTGGAAGCCAGTTATGGGAGGTGACCGGGAAAACAGCAAACTAGGGTAAGGTTGTTAAGAGATTTAAGTCACTGCCTTCCCCAATGATAAGAGTTTCTTGTGATTGAGCCTGCCTTCTCTTCCGGATATGAATCACAATATCTCTTATAAATATAAATTTTCCTCTGAAAGGGCAATTTCTGTTTGCAGAGATTCTCCTGTGTTTGCAGCCTCTCAAAAATGATCAGGCCCCAATAGTCCTTATGCCAAAGAGGCATATTTTAGGGTAAGAGAATTCTGCCACCCATCACACACATAGCCTTTGGGTGCAGATTTTTCTGTGTGCAGGGTACGGATCAGAAAAAACAGGGTTAGAAATTGTTAAGGGGCAGCATCATTGGACACTTGTTGCAAGGATCAAGGTGAGACTGATTCTCTTCAGCCCACTGCCATTGGGCAGAGAGACCAGTGTAGACTGAGTTCAGCTCCAGCCAAGACAGGTAAGGGGGTTTCTAGCAGAGAACAGAGGGAAGAGAAGGGGCTATGGGGAAGTGAATAAGGAGGAGCAAAGAAGGGGTTGGGAGGCTGGGGAAATGGAAAGTGCCAGAAGAGAGGACCGAACATGGCTTGGCTGAGGGTTGGATGAGGTAGTGTTTGGCAGCTTTGCGTTTTCTTGAGCAGAGACTCACCAAAGACCAGAGGAGCTGGGGTGGCCTCAGTGGTCTATGCAGGTGAAAGCCGGCTACAGACGGGTGGGGACCAGCACAGTCTCAGAGGTCCTGTCCCACCTGGGAGTTCAAGGCTCACAAATTAACATTTAGACCCACGGAACACTGGTGGAAGGAAGCTCACACCACTCTGGTGACATTTTCACAAATCAGGAACAAAGGAATCCCTGAAAGTAGAAAACTGCACTGAAAATAAGGTCACGGTGAAAAATAATAATGAACTCACAACATGGAGCATAAAATAGAGAAAAGGCACAAGCAATATTTTGAAAGAGAAAAGTCATGAGACCTAGCCACAACCATAATGGAGGTTACAATATTTCGAAAAAAATACAGTGAATAATTTTATGCAAAAATATTGAAAATGTGAGTGAAAGAAACATTTTTGGAGAAAGATAAATTTCCAAAATTGACCCAAGAAAAGAATAAAAATCCGAATGGCCATACAAATGTTTTAAAAAAAATGGAATCAGTGATTTAGTTTTTTTTTTTAATTTTTTTATTGTTATGTTAATCCCCATACATTACATCATTAGTTTTAGATGTAGTGTTCCGTGATTCATTCTTTGTGCATAACACCCAGTGCTCCATGCAGAACGTGCCCTCTTTAATACCCATCACCAGGCTAACTCATCCTCCCACCCCCCTCCCCTCTAGAACCCTCAGTTTGTTTTTCAGAGTCCATCGTCTCTCATGGTTCGTCTCCCTCTCTGATTTCCCCCCCTTCATTCTTCCCCTCCTGCTACCTTCTTCTTTTTTTTTTTTCTTAACATATATTGCATTATTTGTTTCAGAGGTACAGATCTGAGATTCAACAGTCTTGCACAATTCACAGCGCTTACCAGAGCACATACCCTCCCCAGTGTCTAAGTGATTTAGTTTTTAAAAATCTGCTCCCAAATAATAGGTCTAGATTGTTTAACAAACTTTCAAGAAACAGGTAAACCCTGTGCTTCTATAAAGTGTGTGGTTGAACAAAGGATGTGAAAGATCTGAGTGCAGCTCTTCATGAGGCCCAAAAAAAAAAAAAAATTCCTTGAAAAATGTAGTGTCTCTAACTCAGTCTCACAAACATAGGTAAAACAATTACTACATAAAATATCATCAAGTCGAATCCATCAAAGTGACACGAAAACCCCTTGATGATCAAGTAGCGTTTCTCCATGAATTCAGAGACAGCCAAGATAAAAAAAGCAGGTGAGATAATCAGTCCTGTTAGGGGATTAAATGTGCGATTCTTTTCACAGGCTTAAAAGAAGTATCTGACAACACTCGGTTCCTGTTCATGACCAAAAAATAAAAACCACCATAAATAAGGAATAAAAGGGAGGTTTAAAATCTGATACAGTATGCAAACAAGACAGAGCCCTAAAGCAAACATATTTAAAGGTGAAACACGTCAAGTGTTCTCTTCAAGAAAAAGGGAAGACTACCCGTTCTCGTCATTTTTTTATTCAACATCTTTTTGGAAATCCTCACAAATACAATGAGACCAAGTGGAAGACCGTGTGGGAATAAGAATTGGAAGACGGAAGGCCGTGTTATAACGGCACTAATGTGAGTCTGCTCGGTGGTGAGCTGTAGCTGGTGACTACCCCATGGGGAGTTGTCACACAAAGGAGATTTTATTTACAGCAAATAAGGAGATCACGGGAAATAACTTCCAAACTCCTGGCTCCCCGCGTAGGGGTGAGTGAGTTCCTTTTATTTAGGGTCAGGATGATTGATCACTCAGAAAGGGGAGTTTTGTTACATGTAAAGGTGGGCGTAAGATCACGCAGGCGTACTTAGAAAACATGCCTGTAGGTGCATCGTACGTGATCCTCATGATGCCTGTGCTCTTCCTAGGGTAGAGACTTCAACACTATAATGAAGCTGAGCTCAAGCTGGCTTGGGCTGCCTCAGGCTGGCTAGTTCTTGGGGGGTCTAGGGCTATTCTGTGGTCTAAGACCATAAAGGGTTAGGAGTGCAGGACCTTGCTTGCTCATGGGCTGGAAACATATCAGTTGACCTTGAGTTCAGGCTTCTGTAGAAACAGCTGGTAAGGTTTCAGTTCTATTCACAGAAGACAGAATGTAGAAAATCCAAAGAATCTAGAGATCAGCCATCAGAGCTAGTGATTGTCAATAAAAAAAAGAAAGAAAGAAAGAAAGAAAGAAAGGAAGGAAGGAAAGAAAGAAAGGAAGAAAAGAAAAAGAAAAGAAAAGAAAAAAGAAAAAAAAATTAGTGGTTTTCCTATACACCAAAAACAACTAATTAGAAAGTGTGATAAATGGGTTATTGATTGATCAAGTGTTACTGGAAGGACATATACAACCTATCGTCATTGGCTATCTGGCTTATTAATACTTTTCATTTCCTTCTTGACACATTTTTTCCTAATTTGTTATAAGGACCATCGGACGAAAGAAAAAATTGAAGTCTTTACCATGATGTAGGTTCCTTATACAAAACAACTGAAGATAAATTCAGTTGCTTTAGATGAAAATACAATTTCTTGGCTTTCCATTCCTGGACGTTACATGATAATTTGCAGATAATAATGAATAGAAGCTGGAGGACGAGGCTTCGTTAAGTGGTTTGCTTTCATTCTGGGTTTAACCAAAGACTGTGATGTTCTTCCCAGATTAATCCGATACAGGAATCAAGCCATCAATTTAATTTGGAGACAGTATGTTAGCCAGATCACTCAGGAGGTGTATTGGTAGGTATAAAACAAATTGGTAATAGTGTTTAAGTTACAATAAATTAAGAGATAAATTAGTAGGTTGATGACTTTCATTAATATTTTTACTGTTAAAGTAGTGTTTTGGTCTTTGGCTTTTATTCCAACCTCATTTGAAATCTATACTTAAGCATGCACACTAGTTATAAAAATCTTTCTTGGGGCCTGGCAAAAATATTTCAGAATTTTGAGATGCAAAACGGTATCTGTGCACTCTAAAAGAAACCAGACGGTTGTTTAGTTGTAGATATATCTATATTATGTATCCTGCTCAGAGAGAAGTCAGGTCAGAGGTTCACACTACCTTGGTCCTGCCCATGAACAGAATTTCGAAAGACATGAGGATGTGTGCACAATTAATTGCTAAAGAATATAGTCAGTAATTACTCAGTGTTTGAGTCTTTGAAGTCTAAGTTACTTGGTTTGTGTGGACATTAAAAATTGGCTTTCGAGATACTATGTGGCAGCTATTGAAGTGAGTTGAGAAACTTAACGAAAATGGCCCAGTTCTTTTCAAACATTTTTATTAAACATATTCCATAGAGATGTGAGGGTTTTAAATTAAGAATCACAACTGTGATATTCAATGAGGGAATATTTAAATAACCGGAGCTCTGTGAAACTCAGTGGACCATGCAAACGTTTTTCCTACTGCCTTGTGTAATCAAACTTAATTAAATTCAGACATTCTTGGAATAATTGCCGAAAATTGTGTCTATCTTTTGCAAAAACTGGTATTCAGCGCGAGGAAATCCATAACAACAAGTGACCTGGATTATGTGTTTTATTGTGTAGGCGAGGGCACGGATGGAGGACTTTTGGGTCCCCCCTTCTTAGCTACAAATGCGAATCCTTCATGCAAAGCATCGCCCTGGAGTCCCGAAGGCTGGGCGTGGGCATGGGCGTGGGCGTGGAAAAGCTCAGAACCAGGCTCTGATGCACCTGCTCAGAACAAGACACTCACTGGACGCCCAACCTCAGGGCAATCCCTGGCATCTGGAGGGATGCATTGAAACTCACAGTTGGGAAATGTACACGAAAAAAGAAAAGGATCTTTGTCCTCTGCGCCCCACCTCATTTCAGAAAGGACTTGCAATGATATCTCAAGAAAACTGGAAAAAAAGAAAAGTCTTGACAACATGCACCCAAGATACAGAATACAGAAAGATTTGAAATTTAAGAAGCGATGTAATCTGGGAGGAAGGAGGGAAAAAAAGATCAATCTGATACCAAGGCTGTGACCCCTGAATGTTTTCCAAAGGTCGCACGCACTTATTAGAGATGAGATACACAGTATTTTCCAGTACCCAAGGGGGGAGAAATCTAATGCATCTCACACAGGAGGAGGCTATTTCTTTATTTTTTTGAGAACTCAGAGAAAAATTCCTGTTAGTCTTTATGATATAATTTAAAAAAATAATAAAAAAATCTTTGAAATCCTTACAGAAAATGCAAGCATAAAGTTCAAGAATCTGCTTATAACCTTCTGGGTACGCGGTGGGTCAGGATCAAGCACCGCTCAGTGGAAGCAAATCAGAGATAAGTCTGAGCTCTCCAGGCCAGACAAGGGAGTCTCAAATGGTCTGGTTAATCCAAGTTTTAAAGGTACACACTCTGTGGGGTTGCAGGGCTCTCCAGAAGGTTCTGTTCCATATCCCTCTCTCACGCGTGAGCCTCTGATTAGAACTGGGAGGTAGAGTCAGGGCTTATCATCTTTGGTAGGTAAGCGCTGGGGGTCCATCACCAGGAAGGGTGAAAGGCTGTGTGAGTGTGACTCATTTCTCATTGGAGACTCTTGAATGATATGGTGTGAAAGGTTTACGGTGTGATTTATCTCTAATCTCTTATTTAAATCATGTCTTTTTCTGCATATCAGCCCTCTGTTTCATTTCCTAGGATAACAGGTTGGATCTTTGAGGGGGGCATCTGGCTGTTGGCAGAGGCAAGCGAGATAAGCCAGGGCAGAATGGAAGCAGACTCTCTTGTCTCTTTGCATCTTGACCGTGGGAAGTGCAGTGCAGGGACAGGTGCTAAGGATGTGGTGCACACAGCTGGAATCCGTCCAGTGGCTGGGGGAAGGGAGGGCCCACGTCAATGAGGCTCCAGGGCGTTCTGTCCTGGAAATTGCGTGCGGTTGCATACCGCTCTTGGAGTAGACTGGCCTGGGTGCAAGAAGTGTTCGGAGGGAGGGATGGACTAACAGCCTGGTAAAGTCCCAGTGGTCATAATAATAACTGAAGTTATTTTTCAACCCCTAAAAGTTTGCAGGATTTTCTGGGAGTTTTTATTTTATACCATATCACTTAAACCTCACGGTGACTCTACAAAAGAAATGTACTGTATATTTTACAAATAAAAAACAGAACAAAACAAAACAATGAGGCTTAGAGGGGGTATACATGGTGCCCAGCATCACACAACTATGAAGAGGTTCTCCAGACTGGATTACGTCCTTTCAAAATTCATGAGTTGCAGAGCTGACCCCCAATTGGACTGTATTTGGAGAGAGGGCCTGTGGGGGTTGATAAAGCTGAAATAGGTCATGAAGGTGGGGCCGTCACCTGATAGGCCTGGTGTCCTTTTGAGAAGAGGAAGAGACATCTGAGTGCTCTCTCTATGTGCAGACACAGCCAGGAGATGGCTGTCCACAAGCCAGGAAGAGGGCTCGCCCCAGAAACTGAGTCTCTAGCACCTTGATCTTGGACGTGTTATCCTTCTGAACTGTGAGAAATACATCTCTGTTGTTGAAACTCCTCCCCTGTCGGTGACATTCTGTTCGGGCCGCCTGAACTGCGTAAGAGCAGATCCAAAGGCAGGATCTGAATTTGGACTCTGTGTCCCCCGAAGTCCTTAACAGATGCCCTGAGAACTCACGGGCGATGGGGATGACTCACAAGAAGCAACCTCGTTGAATTTACTGCGCTCGGGCACGCATGTTCTTAGGCCACCCGAACTGCAGGGGATTCAAGGCTCTGCTGGCTAAGAAATGTCTGGAATCCCATTTCACATTTTGGGGACTGAAGTGCAGAGAAAGTAGTGTACTGATTGGCAGCTTGCACCTAGACATGATCTGGGAAGGACACCACCTTCCATAAGGGCAGGGCTATACCATGGAAACTGGGTGTGCACTTTCCTTCAGTGATGCCAGAGGTCCCTGTGTTTGCAGGGTCAGTGCACGTGGGAGCTCGGGGGCAGCCCGAAACGTCCTGAGATAAAAGAGCTGCCTAAAGACATGGAGTCACTTGAGGAAGGAGGGTCCTCTGACCAGAACTCGAGTCTAATGCCAGGGTTTGAACCCTGTGTTTCTCATTGTGAGATCTTGTGTTTCTAGAACCTCGAGTTACAAACATTCAAAGCAGGTGTATTGTTTTCTACACTAAGTGTCTGTCATTGTTTCCCCACATGAATGACTCTAAGGGCCATATCGTGTCTTCCTAAGGTGAGAGCCTTGGTGAGGCCCCAGGGAGTAGTGTGGAATGTCTCCCTCCTGGGGATGGAAGCTAGGACACTTCTCCCTCACTGTGGGGACCACTCAGGCCCACATGGCTGACCGAGCGTCCTGCGCAGAAACCCACTCCCTCCCTCCTGTGAGGAAGGCTACCCTAAAAAGCCACCATTCTTTGGTTAGGGGTAGAGTAAATCTTGGAAGTTTTTTCCTAACATGGCTCATAGATGAGTAAATGCTTCTTGGATACTAAATGCAAACTATTAGAATCACCACCATGGTCTAGAGCTGCAGAGAATGTGGGGTGAGGGAGGGCGTCTCTCCAGACTGAGTATAAAATATTCTAATAGTCCTGTGGAATATACACCATAGCATTGAAATTATGGTCATTGAAGGAGTGCCTGGGTGGCTCAGTGAGTTAAGCATCTGCCTTCGCTCAGGTCATGATCCCGGGGTCCTGGGATCAAGTCCCACATTGGGCTCCCTGCTCCTTGGGGAGCCTGCTTCTGCCTCTGCCTCTCATGCATAAATAAATAAAATCTTTAAAAAAAAAACTTAGTAAAACTCCAGTGCTGTTGGCAATGTTCGGCGGTGGGAGCAGGTGCTTTGGATCACTAAGCGCAATCAGTGTTAGGTTCCCAAATAAGCGAATGTTTTTGAAAATTCCTTTGCTTTTATTTATTCCAAGAATAGAAGGGGTATGGTGAGATTATTTTTTTTCTTCCCAAATATCTAAGACCCTTACTTCAATGCAGCATCAGGAGCTTGATGCATCATAAGCTGCCTATTCGCTGTTTTGTTTATTTTTATGGATCAGGCATTCAGGAGAACTCTCCTGAGTTCCCATTGCAGCTTCAGTGGATTTCAGGCTCACAATGAGCCAAGCCCCTCTTATATTTGGTTTGTTTCTCGTCGCAGTCTCTCTAACCCCTGGGGCAGTGTGCAGCCTCTGCCCGTGGGCAGGTCAGCACCACCACTAGTCAGTGAGGCAGCGTTGCACGAGATGGGGACGGGGAGGGCAGACTGGAAAGGCATCAGGAGCAGAAGGAGAAGGAACACTTTCTTCTTGATCAGATACCCCCAAAGGAGAGGAAGTAGAAATACTTGGTCTTATTTGAGTGCACGGAGGAGTGTGGCTTGGGATTTTTTTCTGTCTGATGAGACAGAGTATGTGTGGGAGCGAAGCTGTCTGTTCTGGTCCAGGAGGAATTCCAGAGAAAGCGGTCTTTATATGCCAGGCTCGCAAAGGGACCGTGGAGGCAAGGAAGGGGGACCCTGACAGTCCCCTGTGGACACAGACAAACACAACTGAGGCTTACGGCCCTTTATGAGAACTAGCATTTGTCGAGGTAGCCTCAGACATTGCACATTACATTTCTTGTAAGGAAGAGAATCAGGCAAAATCCATACGTGGAACTGTCAACCCAAAGTACTGTAGGCAAGCAGAAATAAAAGATTTGAGTGGAGAAAGGAAATTAAACGTGTTGGTGGAATTTAAGTGAGGGGTTCACCACTTAAACACGGATATAAAAGTTTCACCTAAATGGAAACGATCAAGTGTCTTCTCTTCTGGAGTTTCATGCCTCAGAGGTCCAATTTGGCAGCTCATATTGGAAATCTCGAAGGATCGGTACAGCAAATTTCCTGAAATAATTTGGACGGGGAGCGTTTTCTGTCAGAACTTCTAGTAGGTGAGATGTTCCATGGGACGCACATGAGAGGTCCTGTGGTACAAAGTTACTTAGCTTGGCTCACTTTTCTTCTAATCTTTCATCCCACTCAATGGCCTTGTCCACACGTCTTATAATTGTGTCCTAATTTAAGGAGACGTTTTGCACTGAGCCCACTTCTGTGGGAAATCAGTGCTCCCCTCTCTGCCTTTCTTAGCACCAGATCCTGTCTGTGGCGCCTGTCTTCACGAACCCCTTAGTGGTCACCAAGACAAGTGCAACATTGTGCTTGATAGAAAATAAGCCACTCTTACAAAGAGAACCTGTTAAAGTCAGTTTTTTTAGGTGATGTTGTTAGCATCATAGAAATACTCAGGAAATACACACTAAATTTTTGTCCATAGGCATGAATAAAGAATGGCTGTTGTGTCACCATAGGTCATATGAGAATATTATCATTCCGGAAATAAAAAACATTTAAAAATCTATTACCCATCCACTTTAACTTAGAATAGAAAAAAAAAGGTGTCATGACTTATTTTTATTTTATTTTACTTTACTTTACTTTTTTTTTTACTTTGTTACTTTAATTTAATTTAATTTTATTTAATTTTATTTTATTTTATTTTATTTTATTTTTAAGTGGATCCCTGTTCCATATGATAGTTTAGACAAATCAGTATGGGAGAACATAAAAATTCAGAGATAACATGTGCACAAAGCATGGGTTAGCTTACTAATGTTGGGGAGGTCCACCCCAGAAATACTCGATGACACGAAAGGAACCTACACCCTCGTCTATAGGATTCTTTCAGAAATAGATCACCGAACCTGTTTAGTGAGCTTAATTAAGAAGTTCTTGTCAGAGTAGTCTATGCACTCGCATACTGATTGTCATTGATGTTATTGCAAATAACTTTGGGAGATAAAGTAGTAAGTTGTGCAAATCCTAAGTGAGTGATTGGCACGGAGATGTTGAGAGAAAAGAAATTCTCAGTGTGAATTTGGCCATGTTTCCCCCGGAGCGTGGAGGCCAGTGGGACCCTGTGGGAAAGAATCTTGTTTCCCCGTGCTTCATAATGGATAATAGATACCCCCATGAGATTATCCGTACCCTTTTGCTTTAAAATTTCTTGATTCCTATAACCAGTAAGAAGTGGCAAATATGGGAATTCCAGTACTTGGCCATACTCATGTAAATCCAGATTCAAGTTCTGCTTTCAACCTCGTTTTCTTATGGATGAGCCACTTTTCCTCATGCCACCAGATAACTCCAGGCTCACGAAGGTCTCAGGCTGCAGATCAGGAATCATCGGACCCATGGCCTTGCTGAGTGAAGAAGGGACGTGGCTCCGTGAGGCCCATCGGATGACGAGGCACTCATTTTTGGAGATGGTGCATGTACCATTGATTCTCATTCAGGAGAGCAGGGACCTGCTGTTGATTAGCTCAGTCGGCAGAGATGCAGCCCAAACCACTGACCCAGGAGTGTTCTCCTATTTCCCTAGAGTAGCTACTTGAGTTAAGAAAAGAAAAGAAAAGAAAGAAAAGAAAAAAAATGTGTTAAGGATCACCCTTTGATGAATGATTTCAGGAGTGCAGAAAAGGTTTTCCATTCCAAGTGCCTACACTTCACCTCGTTCGCTGTTCCACGGTTCCCAGAGAAGCAGCATCCGTGGGCTGAGGAGACCCCTCGTGGGGCTCCTGCACCTGCAGAGAGGAAAGGTCTGGAACCAGGCACACATGTTCCGTGGGACGGTGCACCTGCGGGCTCGGTCGGTGTGCCTGCCACCTCGGGACCCGTAGCCCTGGCAGACAGTGTGATGGTGTCAAGCAAGGAGATGCTGGTTTGGGGAAGCCATTGGGAAGCCACCTCAAGTGCCTCTCGGAAGGGGGGGTGACAGATCAACTCCATAGCGTAGAGCCATGTTTTATCATGAGCGTGCCAAGGAAGGGCTCAAACCAAAATATCCACAGGGATGGGTTTCAGAGACACGGTAGTGAAAAATACTAAGAGAAACTGTGTGAGCGTCCACACACACACACACACACACACACACACCCTCCTTCCGCCCTAGATGTTTCCATGTACTACTCCAACAGGACAAACTTCTGGAACTTTTGGCCCCTCTAAGACTTGCCACAGAGGAGGAGAGAGCTGACTCTGTTTTGTACCAGGAAGTGCTCTTGGGTTTCATGGTGTTAAAATGTCAACATCTTCTACTAGGAATTATAATTTGTCTCTAAAGTACCACGTTAGGGATTTCTGTTTTTGGAGACTGACCACTGTCCTTGGCCCAAAGATTCTGTCTTGTGTTAGCATCTGACCAGTTTCACAGACTCGTGGTCTGCCTCTCTCCTGTGTTCTCGCTCCCTGTCTCTCACTGTTTACCTTCATTCTTTAAAAAAAAAAAAAAGATTTATTTATTTGAGAGAGAGAGAGAGGAAGTGGGAGAAGGGGCAGAGGGAGAGAGAGAAGCTCAAGCAGACTCTGCACTGAGCACAGAGCCTGAGGTGGGGCTCGATCTCACGACAGTGAGGTCATGACCTGAGCTAAAATCAAGAGTCGGACGCTCAACCAACTGAGCCACCCAGGTGTCCCGCTTTAGTCTTTTTTAGAGTGAAACTACTAACCGTCAAGGGTAACTCTCTTACTAGTGTTTGGATGGTTGTAATCGCGAATGTTATTTTTGAAACTATTGATTGTATATGCAAATGTACATTTCCATAGAAATTGTAGACCAGCAAGCACCTGGACAGAGTCCTAGACATTCTTCTCCCTTCTCTGGGATCTCTCCAGGCTGGCCTCCCACCACCGCTTTCCTTTCACACATCACATAGTGTCCAAGATAAAAATAATCTCACCTCGCTACGCAGTGCGCATCCTTCCCTGACGTCCCGGGGCATCAGACGTAACATCACACATGCTAGCTTCTCACTCGAACACTTGTACCATTGGCCCCAGCCCGGCTGCTCCCGGGGCAAGCTGCACTCCACGCCTGCGGACCCTCCGAGAGGTCCGCAGAGGGCCTTACCTTCTCCCTCCCTCGGCCTCTGCACCTGCTCTCCCCTGTGATGCGAGCTCTCCCCTGCTCTCCCCTCCCCAAAGGCTCGCCCTTGCCACCTTCCTGATTTGGCCGTGACCCTGCAGGACTCAGCTCAAGCAGCCTCTCTTTAGGAAGCTCTGGGTCTAAGACCACTCTCTGCTTTTCTCCTAACAGCACTGTTATGAGCATCACCTTACAATCATATTTTATTTTAATATTTTCATATTCTACTTCCTGCATTCAGCTGTTACCACCACACAGACTTTCTCATCCTTGTATCCACAGGACCTAAAGCGCTGCTGACACTCTAGTCCCCCACTACGTATTCCTCGAATTAATTCATAACCTCCCAACGGAGGAAGGCACACATTTTCCCTCCTTGTGTCTTGCTGCGTATGTCTATTTCCCCCCGCATCCTCTGACAGGCAGAAAAGCACGCTCACTAATCACCCTGACACCTTGGCAGTTTCTCCTGGATGCGGTAAAATATTATGATACAAATATCTGATTGTTTTTCTTTGAAAGAATAATTAGCAGTTTGACAGACCGCACATGTGAATTATTCAGTGCGAGGCTGTGAATTTTCTACACGCAGAGTTTAGCTGTAGCTCGTAGTGAGCAGAAGGTCTGTGTTACAGATTCTGGATGTCTTTGAAAATGTTGGCTTATTTGCAAAGTGTTTTAAAAGAACAGCAAGCTACAGGGACGGTTTCATGATAAGAAGAGATGAATTTTAAAAAGGGCCTCTCCCAGGCTGTAAGAATCTTCCCCGGTATGTGATTTTAAGACATGAAAACACAGAAGAGCATTTTGTAATATAATGACTGAGTCGGCCCATACATTCCTTATCTGACCGGGATCGGGCATGTGACCTCTGACAAATTATATAGTCTGTGATCCTCGTTGTTCATATTTAACTTGGGGTGCTGATGGGACCTGTGTGACAGGATGGTCGTGAGGGTCCTACATCGCTGGGGGGGGCGCTGAGTGCAGAGCCAAAAGTGGTCCCTGAGTATCAGCTGGGTGATGTCTTTGCGATCCTCCTGGGGGCATACACTTTATGGGGTACCACTCCTGATGATTAGGGATGGCAAGCCAACATGTGGGGAGATGAATGCCCTTAGAAAAGGGGCGCGCCAGCCACAGGGGTCACATGGGGAAGCACCAGGGTCTGGCGGGAGGCCGAGGGAGAGGGAGAAACGTGCGCCAGACCGTTCCTGTGGTCTCCGTGGGAAGGAAGCCGGTGAACAGGCTGAGGGCTGTGAATAATTCCATGAGCTCTGGGCATCGGGGCTGCCCCTCATGCCTGGTCCCTGGCTCTGCAGTGATGAGGGTGGGAGATAGGGACCCCCGAGTGTGAGAGCCCCCCCATAGAGGAGGGGTTGGGTGTGGCTCGGGATCCGTTGTTGCGCTTCTGGAAGGCACTCCGTTGGAGCTGTTTGCTGCCTCCAGGTAGCTGGGCGGCCCTGGGAAGGGGCAGCCTCTCCAGGTCACAGAGCCCCCCAGTGACCAAGCCCCAGAACCTGGGAAACAGACCAGGCTGATGGAGCCTGGCACGCCCCGCGGGGTATCTGTGTGTGTCTTGTGTGTGTCCAGCCGCTGCCCAGCAGTCCCACGAGCACGGGGTCTCCGCCGCCCCCTGACCGCAGGCATCCCGGATCTGCTCCCAGCCATCTTCCCCCCCCACCCCCCCGCTGTGAGCCCGGGCAGGGGCTCTGGACAAGACGTCTCTGGCTGTGTCCAGACCGCCTGGCCCCGGGGCCGCCGCCGCCGAGCCCTGACCCATTCTTCCATCTCTGGCGGGGGTCTCTGCTCGTGCTCCCCACTTGCCTTCCGTCTCCACACTTGCCTTCCGTCTCCCCTCTAGCTCTTGGCAGGAGCTATCACTTCTATTTCCCACTTGTGAAATCTTGCCCAAAACTGTACATCTATAAACCATTGACTGTCCATGCCTGCTTCCCCAGATCCCATACGTTCAAAATCTCCGAAGCAAACTTGTTTTTGTGTTTCGTATAAAGAATTTTTCTTACATGTTGATGACATCGAAGGACATTTTGGTAATTAGTCTCCGGTCCTTAAATTATTTTTTTTTTAAGATTTATTTATTTATTTGAGGGGAGGGAGGGGCAGAGGGAAAGGGAGAGAAACTCCAAGCTGACTCGGGGGCTCAATCTCACGTCCCTGAGACCGGGACCTGAGCCAAAACCAAGAATCGGACACCGAGCCCACAGTTCCACCCAGGCGCCCCCCGTAAATTATTTTTCTGTTCCACAAATCAAATGCGTTTTAAAAGTATAATCAATGCAATGAGTATGTTGTGTCTGGATTGGTAAACCAGAAAAGAATCTAGGCGACAAGTACCACCAAGAATATTCCTGGGTATCTTTTTAAGGCTCCATATCTGTGATGCAGGACGATCTTAAAAGGAGCCTGCAAGTGTATTGATAATTGGCAAGTGTGTTTTTATGACATGTGATCCTTGAAGTACCCAGGAGTTCCACGGCTCTCGGAGCCTTGCTTGGTCTGTATGTGGCAGACGCAAGAAGGTACAGCCTTGTGGCTTCTTGCCCTGTTGTGATACATGTCCCCTTCTGGGGCTCCCCCCCACCCAGGCCCCACTGGCTCCTGGTCTCGGGCCCCCAGAGGGATACAGAGCTCAGCTCCTCCACTGGGGGAGAAGCAGGCGCAATTTCCAGGTGTTGAGTACGTGATACTTTGGTCTTTGACAAACAAATTGTCCTTTAGCTGAGAAGAGCATCCTCCCTGCTCCTCATCCTGCTCAGAAATCATTCCTCAGGTCAGTCGGGCGAGGGGAACACTGGGAACAGAGCGGCCAAGAAGGGAGCTGTATGTGTTGCCCCGGAAGGCTCTGGAAGCAGGGCTGGGCGAGGGCTCCTGCCCGTGGGGCTCAGACGGCCTCTGTGAAGTGCACGGTGTCCGAGGCCCACAGGCAGTTGTGCTCCTGCTACGCAGGGGGTCAGGCCAGGTCAGCACTTCCAGATGCACGCCTGCCTCCCGCCTGCCTTCCTCCCGAGCCGGGGCTCAGTCTGAAAACCGAGTGTAGGACTGAGCACAGTGGTGTAGCACGGTAGGTAGGAGGACGGAGTAAAGTACTACAGAACAGTACAAAGAAGACCAAGCACAGAACCATAGCATATTGCATGGGAGGACTGAGGACGGTACCACAGCACAGTTGGTAGGAGGACTGAGCAGTCATGTAGTGCAGTAGTTAGTACTGAGCACAGTACCACAGAACAGTACACAGGAAGACTGAGCACAGTACCATAGCCTATTGCATAAGAGGACTGAGCACAGTACCACAGCACAGTTGGTAGGACTGAGCATAGTCATGTAGTGCAGTAGTTAGTACTGAGCACAGTACCACAGAACTGTGGTACACAGTACACAGGGAGACTGAGCACAGTACCATAGCATATTACATAAGAGGACTGAGCACAGTACCACAGCACAGTTGGTAGGAGGACTGAGCATAGTCATGTAGTGCAGTGGGTAGTACTGAGCACAGTACCACGGAACAGTACACAGGAAGACTGAGCACAGTACCATAGCCTATTGCATAAGAGGACTGAGCACAGTACCACAGCACAGTTGGTAGGAAGACTGAGCATAGTCATGTAGTGCAGTGGGTAGTACCGAGCACAGTTCCATGGAACAGTACACAGGAAGACTGAGCACAGTACCATAGCTTATTACATAGGAGGACTGAGCACAGTACCACAGCTCAGTTGGTAGGAGGACTGAGCATAGTCATGTAGTGCAGTGGGTAGTACTGAGCACAGTACCACAGAACAGTACACAGGAATACTGAGCACAGTACCATAGCCTATTGCATGGGAGGACTGAGCACAGTACCACAGAAAAGTACATAGGAGGACTGAGCACAGTACCACTGTACCGCACACTAAGGGTCTGTCGTCCGTGAGGGTCTGACAGTAAAGACCACTGCTCGGGCCACGCACGGGGCCCTGAATCGCCTCCTCCTCCTGTGTGGGCGCAGTGCAGATCTGACCCCTTCTCCCTGGGGCTCCGTGGGTGGGGTCAAGACGAGCCCTGCAGGATCAGATTCCGGAACCCGGGACCCAGCCTGAAACAGAAAAGCGCTCGCGTGCGCAGCCCGCAGCCCCTGGGGAGCTTTCCCGCCCCGCGGGGCCTGAGGCCGGCCTGGCTCCTTCCCTCTGCTGTTCCCAGCGCTCGCAGGCGGGGTCGGGCGCACCCCCGCCATGACTGCGTGCACCCCAGCCTCGGCCCGCCTTAGCCCCGCCGGAGCCGGCCGCACGCACGTCCCCGCGCGGACCGCCGCCCCGAGGCCAGCACGGGTGCACGGCGCCTCGGCTCCTGCCTGGGGTCGCGCCCTCCCCACCGCAGCCCGGGGCCCAGCGCGGCCTCGGAAGCTCCGCCTTGATCCAGGTGAGCGGCCCGGGCCCCCGACTTCGCCCGCATCCTTGGTGTCGGCGCGTCGCGGCCGCGCTGGGTCCCCCAGGGCCGGGGATGGCCTGCGGGGCACTTCGGGGCCCTGCCCACCGGCTGTCGGCGGCCTGTTCGCCCACCGGCCTCTTGTCTTCGCTTCACTCCGCGTCTGACGCACCGCTCAGCCCTTTCGGGAGACCATTTCATCCCTCCTCTATAAACCTCTCAAACTGCGGGCCGAGGGCTGGAGATCTCCTGGGACCACAGTACTTAGCTGCTCCCGTTTCTGTGCTTGTCGCTTTCGTTGCGGAGGAAGGGATGCTTGAGGGCAAAGCGGCCCATCTGTCCTCGGGCGGAGCGCGGTCCCCCTGCAGTGAGGGACGCGGCCGGGTCTCGCTCCTCCAGACCCGTGTCTGGGGGGTGGGTACGTGTCTCTGGCTCACCTTCCTCCAGAGCCTGGTCCTGCACCGGCCTTTGGGACCTCGGCTTTCCACGCACCTCCCTGGACTGGACGCCCCTCTGCCCGGGGTCGTGCCCTGGACGGCAGTGCCATCTGGTGGCGGCATGCTTGAACTGCGGGCTCAGACAAACGGGGGGCCTGCGAATCCTGCGAATCCCTTGCATCCCCGAACCCCCGAAGGGGGCTGGGAACGGAGGTGACGATGAGAATAATCAGCTTCCATAAAACTACAGCCCTTCATGACCACACATCTGACCCAACACCCCTCCCTCTTCCTCCTCGCCCCACGCATGAAACACAGCAGTAACAAAGAACAGAAGCAAAAGCCCCAGGACCTCAACCTTGGCCCAAACCTTGCTGGATCCAGCCTTGATGGGGTCACAGGCCGAGGGGCAGGGGTCACTGGCGATGGTCGTGGTGTCTGCTCTGACTCCTGTCGGAAGCGGGGAGCACCGTCCAGAGAGGCAGGGCCCCTCACCGGTGACCGCAGGCTTATTCTCTACCTCCCTGTTGTTACCCTCCCCACACGAGGAGCCCGCTGAATGCTCACGTACACGTGCTGAGGTCCCTGTTCCCGTCCACATGTGTTCAGAGGACGAAGCTGAAGGAGTCTGGCCAGTGCCCAGCGCTGGAACTGCCTGGTTGAGGGTGGAGGAGAATACTCTTCTCCGTCAGAAGAGAAATATGGGGGCGCCTGGGTGGCTCGGTCCATTAAGCGCCCCACTCTTGGTTTTAGGCTCAGGTCATGATCTCAGGGTCGTGGCATCAAGCCTGAAGCTTGATAGGAAGTATGGTAAAGATGCAAGGCCCGCCGTATCTGTTTGGGAGGGACTGGGACTGCTCCGCTTCCATATTTTAAATGGGAGAAATGAATATGTTTCTCAGTCAAGTGTGAAGTAGGAATAAATGTGATGACGAGAAGCGTGTGCCCGTTACGTTCTTAATAGTTAATGCGATGAGCATATTGCATGGCTCCTAAAATTTTAGGCACCTGTTTCTGTTCTGCACGTCATCACCTTTGGAATTGGGATGTGTTGCACTCAGTGGCCGAAGAAAACATCGGGTCACAGTGAATTGATAGGAAGTTTTCCTTCTTAGCGATACTTGGTGCTCCCTCCCGACCCGGACAGCCCAGATTCGGTGGGGTCCGGATCGCGTGTGCTGGACGGGGACCTGGCCACTGATGCTGGACGAGACTTTGACTCTCCGAGAGCGGACTTCTTGGGAGGATGTGGCGTGGCGGGTTCCGAGGGAAGGAGGACTGAAGTCTAGGAGAGAGGGGAGCAAGGCTCAGTTAGGACCGTGTGAGCAGACAGCGGGGAAGGGCCTGGGGCATGAGGGGGATCCGAATGAGCCAGGACAGGAGTCCCTGCTCAGCACCACCGGAGAGCATGGCCTTTCTCCACTGTCCTCTCTGGGGGGAGCGGTGAATCGGCCAGAACCATTCCCTGGGCCAGCTCGGTGCTGGCTCCCTGCCTGCCAGAGTGACAGGGGATTTGGTGACAGGGACAGAGTGAGGGGACTGAAGACCGATGGTGCTCACGGCTTGGGGGAACTCAGCACCCCCATCCCCGGGGTGCTGCTGAGCCTTTTCTTCATTCACTTACGTGTGTGACCTGACTGCACGGTGCTGACCTCTGATTGGTTTGGCTGTCAGGGCCAGCACCCCTTCTGTCCCCACAAACGCCACCCCGCTGAGAGGTCGGCCATGGTCATGCAGGTGGAGACCCAGTTCCCATTACTTCCCCTCAGCCTGGGGTCTGCTCCAGGGTCTGTGGAGGCCGTGCTGTGAGTGTCTCTAAGCTCCGGTGTCTCCACAGGCTTGTGGCCATTGTGCACCAAGCAGAAGGGAGACCACACAGGCCTTCCAGAACTTTCCAGCTCCCCCTCCTTATGCGGCAGGGCACCCCTTCTATCTCATGTCCATCCATGCCTGAAACAGCGGATATCCCTGGTCTGGATTTATTTGATGAGAGGGAAATTAATTACCAACACATCTTTGGGGGCGCAGCAGAGAATTCAGGGGCTCCCTGGCCAAGGTACTGCCTCTGGGGGGAGTCCCTTGTTGATTCTTGTTGGTTCTCAGGGACTCAGGGCAGGTGCTCAGTGGGCTCAGAAACATAGACCACATGCAGAGAACCTTCCTTATCAGTAAGTTATCTGGCCCTAATATGATTTGCAGTCTTCTTGTTTTTAAGAGCAAAAGGAGAGTTGATCTGGGGGGCCTGGGTGGTAGAGTTGGGTAAGTGTCCTGGCTCTTGGTTTTGGCTCAGGTCGTGATCTCAGGATCATGAGATTGAGCCCCGCATTGGGCTCCGTGCTCGGCACAGAGTCTGCTTGAGATTCTCTCTCCCTCTGCCCCTCCCCTACTTTTTTTCTAGTTCTTTAAGGTGGAAGTTTGGTAACTGATACAGGATTTTTCTTCTTTTATAATTTACGGCTATAAATCTCCTTCCTAGCACTGCTTTCGCTGCATCCCTTAAATTTGGGCATGTTGTGTTTTCATATTTTTCATTAATTTATTTTGAAAAACTGGAGATTTGGTTACAATAATGCGATGAAACCAGAGATCAGATTCTCCTGCTTGCACCAGCTAGCATGTTGGTTGATGCTTGTGTTGAGGGCTGCAGTAATCGGTTTGTTTAGGGACTTTTCTCAGCCTTCTTTGCAGAGGATATGTCCCTTGCCATTGTGTCACTGAAGTGTCTGCTCCTTAGCAATCGTTGAGCTCGTGTTTTGGCAGAGATGTCCTTGAATGTCAGGGAGGAGAGAGAAATGGGAAAGGAGAAATGCCCTGGTCTCTGCAGATTGGCTCTGTCCATGCCTTCCCCTGCTCAGTGCTTCTGGAGGCTTCTTCTGAGTGTAGCGATCAATCAGCCTGAGACGAAAGCTTAGGGTCTTTTCCGGATTTTTCTGACCATACATCTGGCTTTGGTTGCATCCATGGTTTTCGAGATCTTTCCCCACCCCTCATGGCATGGGCACTTTTGAATGCTCCACCATCTCCAATAAACTCTTCCCCGGGCTTCCCTTCCTTCCCTGGAGGAGGGGGGCAGGGTGTTGCATGTGTCAGCAGCCCAAGTGGCTGCAGGTCTTTGTCACTGTACATGGTTTCCAAGCTCTGTGTGGGGCTTTTCCACCCTGAGCGAGCGGGTTCTGAGCTAGGAGAAGCAGAGACCTTGTGAGGGTCCCGCAGGTAGCCCCAGGCAGCTTCAAACACACATACACAGTGATTTGCAAATACACTCCTTCCCCCACAACCAGGGCCAAGTTCCCACTGGGGAGGGCAGCCTGCAGTCTTCAAGGGGAGCCCACAAGGGGAGGCGAAGAGCTTTCCTTCCCTTTTTCCGTTGCCTTTTTCTTGCTTCAGTATTCACTTGGTTGCTGTAGACCTTTGGCAGTCTTCCACAGTTCTATCAGGGTTGTTTCTGACAGTTTCTGCTTGTCTCTCAGCGTTTCTGGAGGAGGATGGCTGGCGTGTGGAGCTGCCTGTTCTGCCATTTTCCTGACACCATTCTATTTTTTCTTTTTCTTTTTTTTTTTAAGATTTTATTTATTTATTTGACAGAGAGAGAGACAGCGAGAGAGGGAACACAAGCAGGGGGAGTGGGAGAGGGAGAAGCAGGCTTCCTGCCGAGCAGGGAGCCCGATGCGGGGCTCGATCCCAGGACCCTGGGATCATGACCTGAGCCGAAGGCAGACGCTCAACGACTGAGCCCCCCAGACGCCCCATCCACTCTGTTTATTCTTAAAGGTCTCATTGTCTGCTGTAAATAATTGTAAATGGTACCTGGTTTGTGTCGTGTTTTCCAACTGAAATTTGTCGTGTAGAAATGTAATTTTGTATGTTGATTTTATAAGAACGTGGAGTTAAAGACGAGGCGACTATTCTGGAAGAGGGGCCGGGGCAAGGCGAGGAAGTGGAAGCGTCTTGATGGGTCATGAGCAGAACATGTCTGTGCCTGGCATCAGATTACCTTGGATCAAATCATGGCTTCTCTCCCATCCGTTTGGTGATCTTTGATAAGTTACTTAAACTTCCAGCCCTCCGTTTCCTCACCCGCTGCGTCCAAGTCCCCCCAAATTCTCACCCAGTACCCCACTGGTCTCCACACCCTGGTTGCCCTCTGCACTGGGTAGGGTTCCGTGACGCCGTTGGCGGGGATGTCCTGATTCTTGGCAGCCATTTTGACTCGTTGAGGGACTCCGCTGAGAACCACCTGAAATCTTTCTGGTCTTAGTTTGAAAAGATCTTGCTTTATGTTTCTCCCAAGGCCATGTCTTCCTTCTTCCTAGAGTCTTTCTCTGGTTGGCGATATGAGAAATGGGAAACTTTTATTTTTCAACCCAGAAATGCCCGGCTCCCCATATTTCCCGTCCATTCCCTCTTGGGCTCATCCCTCCCCCTAATGTCCCTAATGTCACATATGCCAGTCATGTCACCATCACCTGACACTGTCCTTTTACCTGCCTCAACTGGCAGTGTGCCCACTGCTCGCCCAGCCTCTGCCAGTGGCCCAGTCCTCACGCGGATGCCACACGGCAGCCCGCGGCTATTCCTGGTGGCCCTGGGGCTGCACAAGGAGTGAGAGGCTCAGCCCTTTGCAAGTCTGCGTGTGTTAGATTTGCTGATGTTCCACGGACCAGAGCAGGTCACACGGCCACGTCCTGGTTCCAAAGGTGGAGGAACAGAGTCCAGTTCTTCCTGGAAGGAGACGTAAAGTCTCATCCCAAAGGGGTGGTCAGGTGCCTCTTTTGTAGGATGAGGGAGAGTTGCTGTTTCCCCATTTGTTAGAAGGAGGGAGTAAATGTGAGCAGTCCCTTCATCGGACGGCTATAATCACTGCCTTGTACCTGGAGTTCTGAGCAAAGCAGCTCTGCATTAAGGTCTACGGGCTTCTGTGTCGTTGGACTGGATCCACATTTGCTTCCTTTCAACTTGGACAGACAGAGGCCGAAGGTGGTTCCAGTGATCAGCAATAGTGAAGCAAAGCCTCTTCTCTCTGCGGGACAAGAGATCCAGAAGCCCTTCTGCGGCTTCTTCGTGCGAAGAGACTCACAAGTGAGACTTTCAGCCAGGGCAGGGATCATCCAGAACTGATTACGTTCATTATCCTGTAACTCACTTAGAGACACAAATGGCTCATGAAATTTAAATGACAACACCCAGTGGTCCTGCAAATATTCCGGGGCAGTCTCTCCGGAGTCCAATGTATACAGAATCGAGCATGAGAAAAATCTTTCCACTTCAGCCAACTTGCTGTGCTGAGATTTCGCCTTTATTTGTCCACACCCCTCATTGATTCTACAGAGAAATTTTACTGACCCAAATGTCACTACAATATATATGTGGTGGAAAGCATGTCAGGATGACCCCGGGGGGGGTCCTGCTCTGCAACCACGTGTAAGAAAAAGGTTAGGAAATGATGCGTTGACACACAACACTCGTTTGTTCCAAACAAAGGGATGAATGGCTGCCCGAAGGGTCTGTGGAGGTCAAGGTTCTGTGCTATGCAAGAGGGATGTGGGAGCCTGAGGAGCTCATCCGTCCAAGCTCTGGTTCTGGGAGAGACCCCAGGGCTGAAGACCCAGAGGACCCTGGTCCTAAGGTACACCTGTCAGTCTGCCACGCACAGGGCATGAGAATGTCACCCCAGACACCTGTAGGAAGAGTGGGCTCTTTCCAGGTACCCACTGTCTCCAGCAGCATGATTGTCTCTTTTTTTTTTTTTTTTTTTTAAGGAAAATTACATCTTGGTCACAAAGACTCAGTTGATAATCCATTTTCCCTACCAGTAATGGTGTTCCTGTCCCTTGAGGTAACATTGATGAGACTATGTCCCTAGAGCTCGGGGATGGATTAGGTTCAGGTAAACAGGAGGCATACACTGTTTTATTTATTTACTTTTATTTATTTTTTCATTGTTTTAAGGCAGACACCAGGTTTGGTCCTCTTCGGCCAAGTGAATTTCTAAATACCCATGGGTGGTTCATTTCTCTGATCACAGACCTGATGGGGACACTTGGTACTGATGACATGAAGCACGTCTAGTTCAGGTCACCATGCCCATTCGGGGCTTATGGTTATATTTCATAAAAACATGCAAACCACCCAGAAAGAGCCAAAGTGCTGACAAATGTTTCCATGTGTGAAGGATCATAAACCTACGATCAATTTTCCTAACATTCGCATGCACCATTAAAATGCTCTCATGTAGGGGCGCCTGGGTGGCTCAGTCGTTAAGCGTCTGCCTTCGGCTCAGGTCGTGATCCCGGGGTCCTGGGATCGAGCCCCGCGTCAGGCTCCCTGCTCGGTGGGAAGCCTGCTTCTCCCTCTCCCACTCCCGCTGTTTGTGTTCCCTCTCTCGCTGTGTCTCTCTGTCGAATAAATAAATAAAAATCTTTAAAAGTAAATAAATAAATAAATAATAAAAGTTAAGGCCCATGCCAGGGTAGGAAAATTACAGACAGGAAAAAAAGATTGGTCTCACGTACTATAAAATTCGGTGTTACAGTCACTGTATCATAGTATCTCTAAGTTTTAAGTAGCTTAGATATTTATATATTCATCCTTTTGCAAAAAAAAATTTTTTTTAGAGAGAGTGATCAGAGGGCAAGGGAGAGAGAATCTTAAGCAGGCTCCATGCCCAGTGCGGAGCCTGACGCGGGGCTCGACCTGGCGACCCTGAGATCATGACCTGAACGGAAATCAAGAGTCGGACGCTCAACCAACTGAGCCACCAGGCACCCCAATCCTTTTGCAAAATTTTAAATCCTTATTTGGATATACTTCGGTCAGAGTAATTGGAATAAGTGTCCTAAAGATGGATATGTTCCTCGCCAGAATGGTTAAATTAAAAAGCCTGCCCGTGGCAAACGATAGCGAGGATGTACATCAGCAGATTCCCTGACTCAGCAGACGTACACGTGTGATTCCTCACGGCCGAGCACTTCTACTCCTGGAGACACACCCAAGAGGAACAGTTTCACCTGTCCACCAAAAGACATTTACAGACATGTACATATCTGTTTTAGTCAGAAGAGCTCAAAACTCAAAACAGCCTAGGTGCTCATCAAGAGGAGGATGGATTAACAAACTATGGCAAATTCCTGCAGCACAGAACCACTCAGGTGTCAAAAGGATGAACTACTTCTTATATGCAAGACATGGTTGAATCTCAGAAATATTATTCTGAGGAAAAAGAAGCCTTGAGCAAAAGAGTGCATACTATATGATTTTATGTGTTTGAAGTTCCAGCTAGTAAGGGGCATGAGGAAGCTTTCTGGGGAAATAAAGTTTCTGTTGGTGACCTAGGTAGAAGCTACACAATATACACATATGTGAATATTGAGCCTGTAAGATTTATATTTTTTACTGTATGTAAAACTAAAATTTTTTTAAAGATGAGTAGATGATATGGTCACCTGGGTGCCCCAGTCCGTTGAGTGTCTGATTCTTGATTTCGGCTCAGGTCGTGATCTCAGGGTCGTGAGATTGAGTCCCACATCAGGCTCCGAGCTCAGCGGGGAATCTCCCTCTGCCTCTCCCCCGCCCCACTCACACATGTACTCGTGCTCGCTCTCTCTCTACAATAAATAAAATATTTTGAACAAAATTTCAAAGATGAATAAATGAGAGGTGATAGCGGTGATAGTTACTTGGGTAATAATGGACAGGTCTTGTCTTGAGGGTTGAGATTCTCAAACCTGCACAAGTGAGCTGAGGCTGCAGGGACCTTGTGCATGAGGGAGGGCAAAATAGGCTCCCCTTTGGGAGAAGGAGCCAGGAAGTCATGACATTATCACAGGTAGATGACAAAAAATTCCCCCACTGACATGGGCTGGGAGGATGCACCATGCGTAATGAGTCATGAGTACAATCCAGTCCCTCACTGGAGAAGAATATCACTCTTCTGTCTCATTTTACACTGATCTTTGTGGGGATCTAATTCAAGAAACTTTCAAAAAACTGATTAGTGACAGATGAATTCCACAGAGCCCAAGCAAAGCACCTGTGAAACCACTCTGGGTTGTGTCAGACCCTCTTAGAAGAAAATCCTTTGGAAAATGAGTTGATAATCGAAAATGAGGAAACATGCTCAAAAACTACAGAGCCATGGAAAACATCCCACAGAACCAACACGTTGACGAACTTACCCCTAAGAATGCAGAGATAACGGAGCATTCCAAAATGGACCTCAAACAAGTCATTAAAAATAAATAAAGGGAGAGGCGCCTGGGTGGCTCAGTCGGTTGAGCATCTGACTCTTGATTTCAGCTCAGGTCATGATCTCAGGGTCCTGAGATCAAGCCCAGAGTCGGGCTCCGTGATCTGCATGGAGTCTGCTTCTCCCCCTTCAATCTCCCACCCCCCCACCTCTGCCCCTCCCCCTGCTCACGTGCTCTCTTTCTCTAAAATAAATAAATCTCTTAAAAAAAGAAAGAAAGAGGGGCACCTGGGTGGCGCCTGGTCGTTAAGCGTTGGCCTTCGGCTCAGGTCATGGTCCCAGGGTCCTGGGATCAAGCCCCTCATCGGGCTCCCTGCTTGGCGGGAAGCCTGCTTCTCCCTCTCCCTCTGCCCCTCACCCCCACTCGTGCTCTCTCCCGTGCTCTTTCTCTCTCAAATAAATAAATAAAATCGTTTAAAAATTTTTAAAAAAAAAAGAAAGAAGAAAGGGGTAAAGGAATACAGTATCCATTCACAGCAAAATGTTATTAGTAAATGTAAGATGAGTGACAGTATCTGTTGTCTGCGTCTCCGTGAGACTTCTCACTGCCTCTGGGTGAACAGTGAAGCATTATTGCCTAAAACTGAAATCAGATGCCCCTTTCAACCCCGTGGTTTCATTTCGGGGACCACTGCTCAGGGAGACCCATGGCACGTGAAGGTGTATCCCGCGGGTTTCCTTTTTACTGTAGCAAGAGAAAGTAGGCATTACGGTGAATACTCGTCCACAGTGGCATGGCTGAATACAGTATGCTGCATGCATTCGTGAGTTGATATACAGTGACTTAAGGGGACAACTTAGTTATAGATGAGCTGCTTGGTGGGGTTTCCAGGATGTGATTTTAGGTAGAAAAGAGACAGAGAAGTAGTTTTCCCTAAGAGAAGCATTAAACAAAACAAAACAAAACCTCTGTGTGTTTTTATTCATTCTGTTCCTCTATGACACGAGAATGGGATATTATGGAAGGAAGCACACTAGGGTATAATGCCATTGGTTTGCACACACGTGGGGCAGGGGATTTGGATTAAGGAACCGGTAAAAATCAAAACAAATAAATGGTTTCTCCTTTTTTTTGAGAGAGAGAGAGAGAGAGAGAGCGAGGGATGGAGGGGAAAACCGAAAGGGAGAGAGCGAGAATTTCAAGAAGGCTCAATGCTGTGAGGGGCTCAATCTCAACAACCCTGAGATCATGACCTGAGCTGAAATCAAGAATCTGATGCTTAAAAAAAAAAAAGGAATCTGATGCTTAATTGACTGAGCCACCCAGGCACCCCTATAGATTTCTTTTTAAAAAACGAGTGACTGTAGAAAACAGCATGCATTTTATAATCAGAATTATGGGAAATTACACACCCAATCACACATATATATGTGCATTCACACACACACATACACCACACATGGGGAAAGAGACAAGAAGAAATGATAAACCAATGTATATGAAAAATTGAATTAAACTATAAATTAATAAAAAATGGTTGGGAAGGGAGCAGGTGCAGAACTGGGAATATTTTTTTTTGAAGATTTTATTTATTTATTTGAGAGAGAGAGAAGGAGAGACGGTGAGAGAGTACGAGTGGGGAGGAGAGGGAGAAGCTGGCTCCCTGCAGAGCAAGAAGCCCAATGTGGGGCTTGATCCCAGGACCCTGGGATCATGACCTGAGCTGAAGACAGACGTTTAACTGACTGAGCTACCCAGGCACCACAGAACAGGAAATATTGATGAAAATAATTCTATGAAACAATGTCCAAACTTGGTAGTTTTCAGAGAAATGCAAAACAGTATGGAAGAAAGAAGATTCTCACCCGGTACTTTGAGGTGAGGATGTGGACAAGCCGTGTTGCACACAGCGGCCATGAGCATGAATCCGAAGGGCAGCTCTGGAAAAAAGTCTGGCAGTATGTTTTAAAATTCAAAATGTGCGTGTAGCAAAGCCATTTGCAGCGATCATGCATTTTTGATTCTGGGTAGATGGAGAAGCCCTCGTGGAATTTGTATGAGGAGACTGGAACACGTGTGTGCATTAAATTGTCGTTTTTAATAACAGAGAGAAAGTGGAAACAGTGTAAATAGTGGGCTTCTGCAGAAGAATGGAGGAGTGAATTACGGCACACTCGTAGAACGCACTGCTACAAGGTGTTTGTATTTATATCAACATGGAGGAAAGCCAGAAGACACGATAACTACATAAAAAAATAAAAAAGCAAGGTGCATTAGTATTAGTATATGACAGTGCATTGGTTTAAATGTAAAAATCAAGCAAATTAAAGTCAGTGCATTATTTCAATTGGAGTGTGTGTGTGTGTGTGTGTGTGTTCATGGTGTGTGTGTGTGCATGTGTGTTTTCATGGTGTGTGTGTGTGTGTGTGTGTGTGTGTGTTTTCATGGAGCCACAGCAGACACAACATGGATTGAGGGAGGTTTTCTCTGCAGCACGGGACAGAATAGGATTGATGGAGGGGCAGGTGAGCCCCGCACCCTATGTGTTACAGCCATGGTTTGGAAACAGCAAAACTGTACACCTGTCCACACGCAGATGCATATAGATAAAACTGTTAGAAGCTAATGTAGCTGCTTGGACTGCAAGCATTTATGCTATTCCTTTTTCTATTCTGGAACTTTTACTTACTGTACAAATGGCAAGAATCTCAGCAGCTCTGGGCCAGGTCACCTTCCTTCTAAGCCCCTTGGGGTCATGAAGTGGTCGGCCATGAGTCTTCATCTCCTTTGTCCGTCTGTCCCAACCACCACCGAAGATTCCTGCCTTCCACCCGTCCCCACTTTGTAGGAGGAGCGTTTCCTGGAATTCCAGTTTCCCATTGAGATTGGTTTTAAATTATGCAAAGATGCAGTTGAAGTTATCATTTATTGATTCAAATGGGTAAAATAAGTCTCAGAGATAGGACCAGAAACTGTTGAAACTGTTGATGATATTGTTTCTACAAAAAATAAAAGAGTTGGTAACAGACATAAATAACGGAGAATGCAAGTGTGTGGATCTGATCCATTCACAGTGCATGTGGGGGGGTGTGCCCTGTGCCGAGCTCGAGACGCACGAGGAGAGCACGTGTCCTTGTATGCGAGTTGTGATATTTCACGTGTCGTTAGTGGGTAAGCCCTGCGCAAACACGGCAAGTACACACAGAGGGAAGCTACTTATTGCTGGGGTGTTGGCGTGGTGTCTGTGTCTCCGCGAGGCTCCGTTCCCGCAGGAGAGGAATCGTGCCTGCTTTTCCCGCTGCCGTGCCCTGTACAACAGGTAACACGTAGCGGGTGCTCAGAATGAAAGAACGAGCAGGAGACATCAGCGGTGCACGAACACACTCATTCTGTACAGTGAATGCGAAATCTATAGTATTTCTGGAAAACCACTTGACGGTGTGTATATCAAGTGTTAAAAATGTGCAGGGGGCGCCTGGGTGGCTCGGTCGGTTAGGCATCGGACTCTTGATTTCAGCTCAGGTCGTGATCTCAGGGTCGTGAGATTGAGCCCTGCGTCGGGCTCCAGTGGGGCGTCTGCTTGAGATTCTCTTTCTCCCTCTCCCTCTGCCCTTGCCCCCACTTGCACACACTCACTCTCAAAATAAATAAATAAAATCTTTTTTTAAAAAAAGAAGTTCAGAATGCGTGACCTGGGGATTGTACTTCTAGAAGCTTACCAAAAGGAAATAATCCACTTGGTAGGCCATGACCTACAGCACATAAGTCACTGGTGAGGACCTCTAACACTGAGTCAGTTGCGTCAGGATGGTTGGATGTCAAAATGTATCGTGCAAGGAAATCGGAAAACACAGGGGAATTTTCCACACGGGGAGCAGTTATGGTTGGTTCAGTGGAAAATCCATCTGCCCTCCATTTAAAAGACTGGATTTTATTTTTTTCTGTCTGCCACTTTGTGGTTGACAAGGTTGGGCAAGTCACGTATTAACTTGGAGCCTCAGTTTCCATATCTATAAAGTGGGAGCATAGCACCTGTCTCACTGAGTTCTAAAAATAACTAAATGTATGCAAAAGCTCTATTAAGACCACAAACCCCTATCTACATAGGGGAGAAATCTTAAGGTGCATCCAGAGATATGCTTTTTTACATAATTCATATTTAATTTAGTATTTCAGTTAAATACCCATTTGAAGGAACCATATGAGTATAACTGAGACCAGCCCCAGAACAGGGGTCAGGGGAAGAATTTTCCTTTTCAGGAGCCTTGACATTTTATCCTATTTTAAGATCTCCTTTCTCCTCCTCCTTTTTCTGACAGTCCGTGTCTGCATTCAATCATCACCTATCACCACAGTTTTATTCGGTATGCATAAATATGGCATAATTAGCTTGAAAACGAGTCTCTTAATTACAGTTGTAGAGTTGCTTTATTTGCTCAGCCTTCAAATCTAAGGAATATGACAACCTGCCAAGTCAACTTAAAACACAAGGTCTAAATTTATCAGTGCGGGGCTTTTGATGTGCTCGTTTCCTGGTGCCTTTGCTCAATTCCTTTTGACAGGTTTGGAGGGTACGCTTTTAACCACATTTATTCCTTCACTTGCTCTGGAGTTGGACTTTCTGCTTGAATGCCGGTCTCTTCCAGAATTAGGGACGGTGCCAGAAGGAACCAGAAGGAAAGATGTTGCCACCAGCATCCATCACTAGTGGTGTAAGAGTCGATTGAGAAAACACGTGGGCAGACACCTGAGGCTTTCCTGGTGCATGCTGGGTGCTCAACAGTCTTCCCTGAGCCCCTTGTTCACTCATTCATCCTCTTTTGCTCTCCTCCTTTGCCCAGACTCATGGGTGGACAGATTCTGATTTGTCACCATTGTGGTGTGTCGGGGTGGGGGTTGGGGAGTGGACACAAAGAGCCAAGGACTGGGGGTTGCAAGCCGTTTGTCAAGTCCTAACTTTTAAACGCTGGACAGCCACTATCAGCTGCTCTCATATAAGACTTTATTATTATTATTATTATTATTATTATTATTTTGAAACAGGTGGTACTCTCCCCGTCTTTCCCCCACCCCCATTAGTAAGCACCTACCATGCCCCCACCTGCTTCCCCTCCCCTCAGATCTGGGCTCCGTGCTGTGGCTGTGCTTAAAGAGCATGTGTTCTGTTGTGGGGTTCATTATCCTGTATCATTTACATTAGGTTTTCCGGTCCTTTCTTGATTTCTTTTGGATGTTTGAGGCTATCTTATTCAATTTGGCCCCTCCAATAGCTCAAAAGCTATCCATCACCTTATATATTATGTGGTTAATTATTTTTTTTTGGTAAGAACACTTAAGGTCTACTCTCTTAGCAAATTTCAAGTAGGCAAAACGATTAATACATTCCGATTAACTATAGCTATCAGGCTGGCTGTCCCTTAGATCTCCAGAACCGACTGTCTCATAACTGAGAGTTTGTATCCTTTGCCCGACATCTCCTGATTTCCCCACCCCCAGCCCCCTGGTAACCACCGTTCTGCTCTGTTTCTGTCGGTTTGACGTTTTGAGATCCCAAATATAAGTGGGAACACGCAGTATCTGCATTTCTGTGTCTGGCTTATTTCCTGTAGCAGAATAGCCTCCAGTTGCATCCACGTGGTCGCAAACGGCAGGATTTCCTTCTATTTTAAGGCTAAGTAATATTTAATTGTATATATACATTTTCTTGATCCATTGATCCATCAACATTTAGGTTGTTTCCATGTATTGTCCGTTGTGAATAATGCCGCAGTGAACATGGCGGTGCAGAAGATCTCTTGGAGATGGTGATTTTATTTCCTTCATGTGATCCCTGGATCATATGGTAGTTCTGCTTTAAATTGTTTCGGGAACTTCCCTATTGTTTTCCACAGTGGCTGCACCAATTTACATTCTCACCCACAATGGATGAGAGTTCCCTTTAACCCGGGTCTTTGTCAACACTTCCCTTTTTTGTTTTGTTTTGTTTAACATTGGCCATCTTAACAGGTGCCAAGTGGCATTTCATTATGGTCTTTATTTGCATTTCCCTGAGGATGAGCGATCTCAAGCATCTTTTCATGTACCTGTTGGCCATCTGGATGTCTTCTTCTTTAGCAAAATGCCTATCCGGGTCCCCTGCCAATTTTTTATTTGGGTGATTTGTTTGTGTGTTTTTGCTATTGAGTCGTATACGTTCCTTATGTATTTTAGATATTGACCCTTATTGGATTATATGGTTTGCAACTATTTCTCCCATTCTGCAGGTTGCCTTTCATTTCCTTTACTGTGTAGAAGCTTTTTAACTTGATATGGTCCCACTTGTTTGTTTATTTATTTATTTTTTCCTGCACTTTTGGTGTCCATGTCCAAGAAATCATCACCAAGACCCATGTCAAGGAGCTTTTTCTCTAAGTTTCCTTCTAGAAGTTTTATGGTTTCAAGTCTTATGTTTAATTAAGTCTTTAATCCATTTTGAGTTGATTTTTGTGTATGGTGTAAGGTAGGGGTCCAGTTTCTTCTATTTGCGTGTGGAAATCCAGTTCTGCCAACACCATTTGTTGAAGAGACTGTGCTTTCCTCACTGTGCATTCTTGGCACTTTTGTGGAAGATTAAGTCTCATATATGTACATCAACATCTGTCTGTCTATCTCATATCTATATATCTATAGATTTCTGTGTATTTCATATCTGTGTATCTGTATCTATAGATCTAAATAAATAAAATCTTTAAAAAAGAATGAACAATTATTAAAATAAAAATGTTTATTATTTGGTATAGTCAATCTCTAATTGAATAAAGTTTTGCTATTCTTTGTCTAAACTTGTCCTGAAAATAAATTATATTTTTATATCGTTTTACATGCCTGAGAGCAAATGAAGACAGCTTCTCGATAAGCATCCAAGTGCCATCTGCTTGCTTAACTGTTGCACACAGATTTTTTTTTCTGTTTTAAAAATTATTTAACACAGAAAATGATTGTGTATAAATATTTAAGAATAGATTTACACATGCCATGAAACTTAATCAACTGGAGATATAATTAATATTCATTCTGTTCTTTTATTAATTTAACAGAAAACAAAACTAAGGGAGCAGCACTCTCTTCCTTACAGGGAATTTGTCCAATATTTGCAAATAGAAATAGGAGCATAGGTTGCTGGGTATTTCTCTCCACTCTGCAATGCCTGTCCCCACCCCATCTTATAACATTCGCACATACGTTATAGCAATAAAAAGCAAATGAGGAAAAGAGAGAGGAAAACATTTTTCTTTCATATCAATAAACCATCACTGTCTTCATTTCTGTGTTCTCCTTTATTCTTTTCCCACGTACATCACATACTTCAGATTTCCACTGAAATGGTTGGATACAACGGTGTAGCTGGGTAGGAAAGGGGGGGGGGCAGGAGGGAGAGCATCAGACAGACAGACAGACATGTCTGCATGTCCTGGCAAGCGCTTGGCTTCCCCAACCCCAGATTTCGGTTGAAGAGATGAACAGATGAACGTGGACCCCTCCTAAAGCCACATGTGGGAACTGTCCCATTCCAGAAGCATGGGGAGAAGCTATCTAAAGGCATCTGATTCTCTATTCGAATTCCTAAAAGGGAATGATGGCAATTTTTAAGCAACAATTATGTATTTTTCACATCTGAATTCTCCGGTGCCTTGTCCTCCCTGAGGCAGCAACCCACCCAAGGCTGAGTCATGCCTGTCACTGGGCCTCGGAGGGATGAACACTCCTCTCGCCTCTCACCCCACCCCCGCCGCTCTGTCACTCGGGGTTTGTCTCCCCAGTCTGTCCTCCGAGACAGAGAATCCAAGACAAGATAAGAAACTGAAACTCAGAAAGCAGCTCTTTTGACCAAACCAATGAAAATACAATCTCTAACGAGTCAAATAAAGACAAAGATGGAAAGCATTAACTTACAAAATGAGGGGCCATAAAGAGGATATAATAGTGGTGGGTCTGAGTTTACAATATTGAAGAATGCATTGTATAAGTGTAAGGTTTAATACATAGTTATTAATAAAATATCAAAGTCTCAAAGACGTGAAGTATTTCTGGGTTTACTAAAAATGCCGCAAAAGGAGAAGTAGAACATTGGAATGGTCTTAAAAGCTTACAAGAAATGGACATGATCGTTGAATAATTTAGTTTCAGGAGAATTTTCATGGTGACTTTTTGCAAGCTTTCAAGAAGCAAATAATATGTCTCTAGTTAGAGGGGCGCCCGGGTGGCTCAGTCGGTTAAGTGTCGGACTCTTAGTTTGGGCTCAGGTCATGAACTTATAAAAGGAGAGAAAGTTTCTCAATACATTTCATAAGATTAGGATGATTCCACCACAACCAAATTAAAAAAAAAAAAAAGGCTCTGTAAGAAAGCTACAGCAAAATCCCACTTACTGATATGGATAGGACAGTAAATTAAATATAAGCAAAACACATCCTAAAAGGTAATCACTCCAGAAACAATTAGGATTTGTTCTAACAACATTTTTAAATACAAGGAATGTCTGTTTCAACTTAAGCTCACTTTAAGAGTGAAACGCCAAGATATGCTTTTAAGATTGTTCCCATTTTATCTGGAAGGTCTACCAAGTCTGAGAAGAGACGAAACCAGCGTACCAGTTTCATTATTGGGGGCGAAAAGGATAATTTTCCACTAGCTTTCAATTATTCAATTAAACAACCCTAAAAATAAAGTAATGGGTAGCTAACATAAATCATAACGGAGTTCAGTTGTTTCTACTGATCCAGGATAAACTACACAAAGTGGAATTTTGCATAACAGCCATAAACAGTGGAAGTGAAGGAAGGATGCTCATTCCGTGAGGAGGATAAATACTGTGCACCTGCGGTGGGCCGAGCACCGGTCTGGGCAGGGGATGCAGCGTGAGTGCAGATGCTCACACTGCTGGAGGTTACTCTCTCCTGAGGACAGATAGGAAGCAGAGGGGGTAGGTGTGCAGATGGGCCACACAGCGCAGAGGTGAGGCGGCAGGGGAGGAGGGATGGGCTGGCTGACTGCTGGCTGCATCCCTTTGCCCACCCGCGGGAGGACGTCCTGCAAGGACAGGAGGGGGGGCCGGGGGAGCCCAGAGGCCCTGGGGCTTGGAGCACTGGGGTTGGGGGTGGGGAGGTAGTGGAGGTGGTGGGAAGTGGGTGGTGGCCCCAAGCATTGCAGGGTAAAGCAGGTGGAGAGTGCTGGTCTTTGGGCATCTGAGAAGGGGACAGGGATCAAAGATGCGTCTGGGTTGCGCTCTGCGTAACCAGAGGCATGGGGAGATGTGCGGAAGGAGGGGGTTCAGGAAAGGTCAGAGTTAAATTTTCGACACAAATTTGAAAAGGCTCCTTGGGTGTCAGCGTGGACAGGTGGAGAGGTCAGGCGAGTGGTGGAGGCTGGGGAGCTGCGGGGGAGGAACGGCCCTCGGGGCTGGGGGCTGGTTGGGGTCCGAGGCCACCACGCTGGGTGAATGCCAAGTGCGTCCTGGGCACCACCGCGCGGTCCCGGAAGAGGGGACCCTGGCAAACTGCGTTTGCATTCTGTTTACTGAAATCATCTGTGTGGCTCTGAGTCACTTTTAGTGAAAGCCCTTGAATATTCAGACATGAAGCATATTCTTATCTGAAGGTGCCAGTTGGCATATTAACTTGACCTCTACGAAGATAATGTCTCTTTGTAGCCATAAGCCCTCAGCTGAACCGCCTCACGGTGTAGATGCAATTTAAAATGATGGGGCCATACTTTCTGGTTTTGACTTCAAATGGATTTTTCTTCAAGTATTTCATCGGTATGCTCTTTGGTATATGTACAGTCTAAAATGTTCCTTCATCATATTTTAGATTTCATTTTTATTACAAAATGTCCGTATTCATTTCTTTATGTAATATGATCAGTTGTTTTCTATAGGAATGATGCACTGTTTAAAATTCATCTTTCTATTCAAATTTGCTGATCGTTGATCTGTGCTTGCGCTCTTTGCTGGCCGCATTTTGGTTTGCTTCTTTCGGTTTCTCTTCCTTGCTTTTAACTGAAAACATTCAGCTTGTCGTAGACCCAGAAATCCCTACCTTACAATCGTAGGACCCGATGAGACTGTTCTGTTTCCTATTTTACGGGACCCTTTTCAGTTTTGTTTTTTTACTTTGCTTTCAATCTGTGTTGTTTGCTTTTATCCTTTCGGTGTTTTTAAACATATTTATGCTCCTGTTGGAGTTTCTGGAGCATTCTGAGAATGCATGAGGCAGAGTCTGCCTCCAGATGCTTCTGTGTGGTCCCCCTTGCTTGCTGACCCCAGAACGCTGGACCTCTCTCTGTGCCTTCGGCAGATTCTTCCTTGACTTGATTGATTTTTAGAAGGGTTTTATTTTGTTGTTTTTTTTTTTACTTTTTATTGTTATGTTAATCACCATACATTACATCATTATTTGTTTGTTTGTTTATTTTATTTTATTTTTATTTATTTGAGAGAGAGAGTGAGTGAGAGAGAGAGAGAGCACAAGCCGAGGGAGAGGCAGAGGGGGAGGGAGAAGCAGACTATCCACTGAGCAGGGAACCCAATGCGGGACTCGATCCCAGGACCCTGGGATCATGACCTGAGGCGAAGGCAGACACTTAACCATCCGAGCCACCCAGGCACCCCAGGAAGGGTTTAGAATGTTCCTTTTGTATCTAATTCTCTCATCGTTTTCTTGTGTGCATGCCATAGGTTTTATTCTTCCATAAAATGGCACGAGCTAGGTAGAATGACTCCTGACCCTTCCTGTCAGTGGCATGTGATATGCAGGTCTCTCTTGCTCAAACTGAATCGTGTGGGTTTGGCGCCTGGCTCAGCCCAGCCGCACACCCTGGCAGTTCCAGGTTGGACTCCGTGAAGGGACGAATTGGCATCTCTCTTTCCCACATCTTTAACATTTTTTTCTCCTTCTTTCTTTTCTGAGAGCCTGTTGTCAAACCCTCACCAGGACACCACGAGATGTCCTTTTTTCTTTTTTTCCTCCTGCGTGCAATCCTGGTCCACGTTATCCAGGGGCCATCCTTGCTTTACTTTTCCTTATTTGTACAGAATAATATGGGGTTTGGCTGTTTTGTCAGCTCGGTAGCTGTGGTTCAGTTGCTCACTGAACTTTCTAAGTTTAGTTCTTGCTCAGATAACAATTTAGGTGTGGTATCAGGCTACAAAGGTGTGGTTCTAGTACGTGCTATTCTATTAGGAATATAGGGTTTTTTCTTCCCCCTCTTTCGTAACATTATGGTTTATCCCAAGCTTGCTGGTTGTGTTTAGTGAGGTCCAACAGCCCTTGTGCGCGCTCCGTGGGAAGGGGTTGCTGCAAATGCTGGGACCTGGGAGGCCTGGCTGAAGTGGGAGTCGCGTCCCAGTGCAGCCCCAGCCCCGGGGGGTGCAGAGGCTGAGCCCCGACACCCGTGTGGCAGGGCGAGGCCGGCAGGAACGTGCGCACGGGCTGAGCACTGCGTGTGGCCGTCAGAGTGGGCACTTCGGGGGACACCAGACGCCCCTGGCAAGTCTCTCTTCCAGTCCCGCTGGTACATCCCTCGTTTGGGGGTCACACGGGCTCACTTGACCACGATCACAGATGTGTGTGTCTCCTGTGACTTAGATGTATCCGTGGCACAGAAAAGGGCCATCTCCTGGACTGCCGCTTGTCCGTGGGTTTGCAGGATGCCACATCGGCCCTGTGTTGAAGGTTGACCTGGGTGACGTGGCATTGGACAGAGCTGGGTGCCAGAGAAGAGTCAGGTGACGGTGCCAGTGTTTTCCCGCTTGAGGCGTCTGTGCCCCGTGGGTTGGGACAGCAGGAAGGTCTGCATGAGAAGGGGAGGGGACAGCAGTTAAGAGGGCCAAAGGAAGGAGGACATCCCAGGTGCGAGGACCCAGGGCTGTCAGAGCGAGCAAACAAGGAGGCGGCTGCAGGGGAGTATTCTGGGCAGAACTCTGGGGACACACAAGGACATCCCTGCAGACCCTCCCTGTTCCCCTCCTCCTCAGGGCTCCCACAGATGGCTTTCCAGGGTGACCAGTACACTTTTGTTGGAGGGAAAAGTGCATATTGGAAAGGAATGACAGGCCTAATTAACACGGTTTTTTAATATCCCATTTGAATTCCAGAAGCCTTCATTGGTCCTCGGCAACAGCACATACGTGTCCCCGTGTGTCACCGTCATTCACAGTTGTGATTGTGAAACAGGGAGGCCTTCTGGCACGGTAGATGACATCCAAAAAGTTCGAGAGACAAATATACATTTTGCAAAAGAAAGTCTAATATCTAATCTCACCTCCACTGTCTCAGTATTTCTAGGCTTCCATTCTCCCATCTGTAGGTCGAGGGGCTCTGAGCACGAGATTTCCAGGTCTGATATTTTGTAGGTCGAATATCCTAAACCTCAACCTTCCCACCTTCAGTTAACACCCACGCTTCTCCCGTGGGAACAAATGGACGCGAAACAAAGATAAAGCAGAACTCGAAGTTCTTAGCCACAAAGAACCACATGCATGTTAGGTGATTATTATCCTATTAATGGTAGGACAGGTGTATTTGCTACAGACTTTGAAATTGTATTCCCATATAAATTATATTTTTACATGAGCGGATAGAGAACACATGCAAAATTGTACTTAATTTGCTAATGACCAAGCAGTAGGGAGACAAAAGAGCTTGCTTAAGATTCTCTCTCCCTATCCGCCTGTCCCTCTCCCCGCTTGTGCTCTCTCCCCTCCAATAAATAAATAAATAAATAAATAAATATTTAAAAAATAAAAAAAAACCACAATCCAATATTATGACACATGCACTTGGTCTGATAAAATATAATAAAAACTAACAATGTCAAATGTTGCCAAGGACCTGGATGAACTGGAATTATCACATACTGACTCTGGGGGACTAAATCGTCACAACCACTTTGGGAAAATGTGTATGAATGGGTTTCTACTAGGGCTGAAAGGTCACATACCCGATGTGACCCGAGTACCCGACTCCTGGGGTCAGATTGCAAAGAAGAATCAAGTCTAAAAGTGTTTATAGCAGCTTTTACGCCCATAACAGCTACCACAATACTAGTCTAGCCAGCTACTGTTAACAGAAACTTGGAAGTCAGACATCTATCAATAATAGGAAGGATAAATGCATTGAAGAATATTCAGAAAACGGAGCAAGAATGAACTAAAGATGCATGATCGCGGGAACTCCCCGACAAAGAAGAGCCACCTGCCGCAGACGGGTCTATACATGACGAGTCTACTCCTACGAAGTGCAGACACGCTCAACCCTATGAGTTCTGTTGCTCATTGAGGTCGGGGCACAGGGGGCTTCTCAGGTCGCAGTCATGTCCCGATCCTTGGTTCGTGTGGTGGTTTCATGGGTGTGGATTATTACCAGGGAATAACATAGTCTATAATTCTGAAACCAAGGTCAGTAAAAACTGAAACCCGTGGTTGCCTCCCCAGTGACAAGGTGAGCAGTGTGCTTGGGTTAGGAAACATTTCGGGGAGGGGGTGTGGGCTGCGGGTTGGGCCCCACGATCTGCTAGCCTGCGGGAGAATTGGCCTGTGCTGGTCCCCAGTGTCCGCCTGTGGGCTCTGCAAGCACGTGTGTGGCGGGGGGGGGGGGTCTGTCCCCCTCTCTGCGCTTACTTTATGGCTTCATTTTTCAAACACTGCTCTGCGGAATAAAAATGCCCATCAGGATATTCATAACTGTTTGTGCACAAAGGTCTCCACGGTCAGGTGAGTTTAGAACAGGTTGCACACGCGAGCCCTCCCTCCCTGGCTTTCGGTACAGATCGGCATAGTGAAGACGCAGATCAGATCTGCAGGAGACAGACCCCATTTGCTTTGTTTAACGAAACCTGCCCTGATTTATCTGACAGTGGGAACTTCTTTTATTTTTTAAATTAAAAAAAAATTTTTTGTGGGGGGGCGACTTCTTTTAAGCAGCAGACCTTTCACCATGTTTCAGAACTTTGGGGAACACTTCTTTCATTTCTCCTTATTATTTACTAAAGCGTTTTCTGAGAATGCTTCACTTAAAAATGAGGGATTGTTTTGTTTCTTGAATCTCGGTGCAGACTGGGTGGTTTACGATAAACTGCATCAATTTGGAAGGATCGGAATAAGATGACACAGGAGTTACCTACTCCTAAGTTCCAGGAATTGGAATATAGGTGTGCTCCCAGGAAGCTGAAAGGAACATCAGCTCCCAGGAGCTGAAAGATGGGACATCGCGACCTCATGGCTCACTCCTGGAGCCGCCCCCCCGGACAGGATATTCCTTTGACAGAATAGCTTTCTTTGAAGAAGAAGGTCTCTTTTACAGAGATTAAACCTATTTCCTTTTCGTGCATAATTTAATGCCATTTTAAATTTTTCCTTATTTTAATTGTCCTTTTGTCAATTTCTAGCTAAACAATGATTTTGTACTAGATCCTTCCTGGAAGAACGTGCATGTGCACATGGACACGTATGCACACACATACGAACATGTACTTGGTTATTCCATTTGACTTGGCCGGGAGATGAGAATGCATGTTAGGAAAATAGTATTTCCTTTTTGAGACCATATACACCAGGTGCATGACAAGGAAATTGAAATACATTGCTTCCTCTGTAAATACCAGCGGGGGGATTTCATGTTCGGAAGTCAGATTTGTGGGTAAGGAGTGTGATTGACAGTAGGGTAGAGAAAACGTCACTGTTTCGAGACTAGGAACTGATGTGAAGTTCAGCATACGTGGGAATTATTCTTATTTTAACGTCATGGGTCCCAAGGAACAAATGCCAATAACCTAGCGCCTCGGATAAAATGAGCTGCCTTGAGCCATGCTGGCCCTGCCGGGCTCCTACGGACTTCTGCCCCCGTGCCCCGTCATTCTCGGGTGCCGGGCTGTGCCTCAGTGTTTAGTCTGATGCAGGAGAAGGAGATATGCCGCCAGGCACCTGTGTACGTTTGCGTTCATTAACACCACGTCTTCTTGCTGCTTACCATTGCTTGTTATAAAAATTTAAGCATGGGGCGCCAGGGTGGCTCAGTCGTTAAGCGTCTGCCTTCAGCTCAGGTCATGATCCCAGGGTCCTGGGATCGAGCCCCACATCGGGC
This sequence comes from Phoca vitulina, assembly GCF_004348235.1. NCBI lineage: Eukaryota > Metazoa > Chordata > Mammalia > Carnivora > Phocidae > Phoca > Phoca vitulina. The sequence goes on from NW_022589747.1 coordinate 3,845,809, forward strand.
TCCCTGCTCAGTGGGAAGCCTGCTTCTCCCTCTCCCACTCCCCCTGCTTGTGTCCCCTCTCTCGCTGTCTCTCTGTCAAATAAATAAATAAAATCTTTAAAAAAAAAAAAAAACTTTAAGCATATTGGCAACTTACCCAACCGCATGGCCGTGTTAGTTTCACTTTAGTTAGGTCAGTTCATGATTTAATTCTAAAACTGTAATCCGATTGTGCATGTCCTGAGCTCCATCCCAGACCCTGGGATGAATTTGCAGTGTGGTCGTGGCTGCAGCACCCTGGGGCTCCCCATCAGGGAAAGCACCCGTCTTGGGCACGGAGGTGGTCACTGTGAGGGGAGGTTCTGGTGGAGACACAGCAGAAGCCAGGGGGATGGATGGCTCATTACAAATGTCCCAGCAGGTGCAGCCTGGATTTGGAATTTGTGAGCCTCAGCCTCATGTGTCGTGAGTTGAGGGCACAGTAAGTGAGCACACCCGTCACGGGCTAATTGTGCTGGTAACCGGGGCAGAACGGGGACTCGACACAGACTGCACCTCAGGAGATGCAGTGTGGAGGACCCCGACGGGACGGGAGAGGCTCCCTCCGTGGACGGCCCTCCACGATCAGGCCTCCGTTCACCATGCTCGGTCTGGTACAAGCTCTTCTGATTCTGTGCATCAGCCACATCTAGCCACATCGGGGTCCCGATGGTATAGACAGCAGCTTTCATAATGCGAACCCTCTGCCCTGACAGCAGATTAGCACAGAGAGGTTTAGCCATGTCTACCCGCTGTCACCTTGAACAACTGTCCCAGAGGCAAGGAGAGCATTCTATACCGTGTTCGTTTTGAAGTTAGCCATCTTTAGGCAGAGGGTCCTCTCCTAACAACCAGGCCAGAAGAACATGACGTAATGTAGCAGTAATTAATTACGAGCCATGTGACTTGGCTAATACTTGTTCTAAATCTCATTTTCCATATTTGTCAAATTGTTCTCTATGCTTCCTGTTTCTGCTAAAGTAGCATATAAATATGAAAGTTAAATTATAATGAGATTAATTGATAAAGATTAAAAGCTGTTTCTCCCTATTGCCCTATTTACTAATGAAGTAAAATATATGGAGGTTTACTTGCCACTAAATGGCTTTGGTGGCCAGAATCTTTTTTTTTTTTTAATATTTTATTTATTTATTTGACAGAGAGGGACACAGTGAGAGAGGGAACACAAGCAGGGGGAGTGGGAGAGGGAGAAGCAGGCTTCCTGTGGAGCAGGGAGCCTGATGCGGGGCTCGATCCCAGGACCCTGGGATCATGACCTGAGCCGAAGGCAGACGCTTAATGACTGAGCCACCCAGGTGCCCCCAGAATCTATTTTTATACATCAGGATTCTCTTCAGTAATTGATCTTTTAGTTTATGAAGTTAGCAGAAGCAGAAGTTGTTTTTTTTTTCCTCAAGATTCTCAGTAGTTCTTGAGTTACAGCCTGTAAAATTAAATGTTTCATGAAAAGGGAAAATACAACCCATCCACACCCATGAGACAACAGCTAAAGCAGTACCAGAGGGGAAATGTATGGAACTAAATGCTGACATTAAAAAAGAGGAAAATTCTCAAATCAATTAAGTCATCACTTCAGAAACTAGAGAAAGAAAAGCCAAATAAACCAAAAGTAGTAGCAAGAAGAAAATAGTAAAGATGAGAACAGAAATCAATAAAATTGAAAACAGAAAATCACTAGAGAAAAGTCAATGAAAGAAAAATTGGTTCTTTGAAAAGATCCACAAAATTGATAAGCCTCTAGCAAAACAAAGGATTTTAGCAGGGGGAGAAGATGCAAATTACTAATAACAGAAATAAAACGAGATACCCCTCTAAACCCAACAGAAATGAAGAGTGACAAAGGAATATTATCAGCAGCTCTACATGCATGAATTTCACAACTCGGAAGGTAAGAGCTAAGTCCTTGAAAAATAAAAACTACTCCAACTCATCCAAATAGGAAATAGATAATTTATATGAAAACTATTAAGGAAATTGAATTCATAATTTTAAAACTCCCCTCAGAACCATGACGGTTTCACTGGAGAATAATACCAACTATTTAAAGAATTAATACCACTTCAATGCAATGTCTTCCAACAACAGAGGAGGATGGAACAGTTTCCAGCCCATTCTATGAAGTCAGTGTTATTCTGATACCAAAACCAGGCAAAGACAATAGAAAAAGACAATTTAAAAAAAAAAAAGTACAAATCAATATCCTGCATAAATATAAACAAAATTTCTTACTACAATATTATTAAACAAAATACACCAATATACAAAAAGAATTCTACACTGTGACCAAGTGGGATTTATTCCAGGTATGCAAAATTGGTTCAGTCTTCAAAAATCAGTCATTGTGGTTTCCAGTTCATCAGAGAAGTAAGGTCACAGGGTAAACCGCTCCCCCTAAAATTGGAGACACAGACAGATAGCTACAGAGAAGCACAACTTACCAGAGCAGAAACCTCCATGGGAACCAGTGCTGGGCTAAGAAAACCTAAACTATAGTTGATGAAAACCCAACTTGTAATTGAGAAATTGCTGGAGGTTCAGTGTGGATGAGTCTGAGAGTCAAAAACTCCAGTGGGACCCAGTCATGGAGGGTTCCCCTAATTTTGTGAGCTTTAATGTCTTAGGGAAGGGAGAAAGGGAAAATAACCATTTTGAAATCATTCAGAGTATTCTATTCTTTTTAACAGCGTCTGTCTGCCCTCAGGAGAAACTATTTGACCAGAGTCTAACTGACCTGGGGTACGGGACATAGCCAACTCCATCTCACCCTAGCTTTCCACATGGGAGGAGGGAAGTACCCAATTCCAGCACAATCTAGCCATCCTGAACAACCAAAGTGGGTGTAGGGATAAGAAGCACTTGTGAGTTTTGCAGTCCAGAGTCAATGGCTTGGGAAAAGACGGAGACCGAGTCATAGGCTAGAGAATGCTTCCCCTCCCCCACACTTTCCCACCATGCTACTACAGTTCTATTCACAGTACTTCCTTTTATCCAATACATTATTTAACTTTCAAAAAATTTATAAAAATTATAAGGCATACTAAAAGGCCAGAAAAATAGTTCTAAGAGATGAGCAAGCATCAGAACCAGAGTCAGTTATGGCATGTTGGAATTCTCAAACCAGAATTTTATTTTTTATTCTTTTTCAAGATTTATTATTTATTTTAGAAAGAGAGAGAGGAAGAGAGGGAGTGGGGGAAGGGCAGAAGGAAACGGAGAGGGAGAGAAGCAGACTCCCCGCTGAGCATGGAGCCCAGTGTGGGGCTTGATCTCATGAGCCTGAGATCATGACCTGAGCTGAAACCAAGAGTTGACCACTTAACCGACTGAGCCACCTAGGTGCCCCTCAAACTAGGATTTTAAAATAACTATGATTAATATGTTAAGGGTTCGAATGGAAATAGTAGACATCATGCAAGAAGAGATGGGTAATGTAAGTTGAGTGATGGAAGCTCTAAGAAAGAACCAAAAATAAATTCCAGAATGCTAGAAAAAAGATCAAAAGCACTGACATAAATGAAGAATGCCTTTGATGGGCTCATCAGCAGACTATCCAAGAACCATGGACAGCTGCAGAAGGTGTAATGCATGCATAATGGGAATATCAGAAGGGGAGGACACATAAAAAAGAACAGAAGCAATATTTGAAGGAATAACTGAGAATTTCCCCCAAATTAATGTTATACACACCAACCTATGGATCCAGGTAGCTCAGAGAACACCATGCAGAATAAGTGCCAAAAAAAAAAAAAACCCTACACCTAGGCATACCATATTCAAACTTCAGAAAATCAAAATAAGGAAAGAATCTTAAAAGAAGCCAGAGGTCAAAGCACCTCATCTATGGAGGAGCAAATACAGGGATTGTATCTGACTGCTCTTTGGAAACCACTGAAGCAAGTCGAGTAGAGTAAAATATTTGGTATTGAGAGAACTCTATACCCTGCAAAAGTATCCTTGAAAACTGAAAGAGAAAGAAAGACTTTCTCAGGCTAACAAAAATTAAAGGAGCTTTCTGCCAATGGACCTCCCTTGCGAGAAATGTTAAGAGAAGCTCTTTAGAGAGAGAGAGAAGGGAAATGCAGATACTTGGATCTACGTAAAGGAAGAGCATCAGAGAATGATTAAGTAAAGGTAAAACAAAAACTTTTATTTTTCTTAATCTTTTTCTTTTTTCTAAAGAGAGAGAGAGAGCGTGTGTGTGCAGTGGGGAGGGACAGGGGGAGAGGGAGAGAAAGTCTTAAGCAGACCCCATGACCAGCGTGGAGCCCAACTCGGGGCTGGATGTGGCACTTGATCTCATGACCCTGAGATTGTGATCTGAGCCAAAGTCAAGAGTTGGACACTTATCCAACTGAGTCACCCAGGTGACCCTTATTTTTCTTACTCTTAAATGATCTAACAGAAAATAGTTCCTTCAAAATGATACTAGTAACTATGGATTCAGTTATGTATGCTGATAGGTAGTTGGATAGATACCTTTATTTATGCTTATGAATAAGTGAAATGAATAATAATATGGATACAATGGCCGGGAGGGAGGAGTTGGGATTATTTGTTATTTGTCATTATTAACACTACACTTGAGCGTTATTTGAAAGTGGGCTTGGATTAGTTAAAAAAAAAAAAGAAGTGCAACATATGTTTAAGAAGGAGAGAAAATACAATCATATAAAGTGCTAATAAGTTAAATCCAGAAAAGGCAGAAAAAGAAGGAAACAAAAATAGGAACAAAGAACAAAAGCATCAAGTAGAAAAGAGTAACAAATATGGTAGATAGAAATCCAATTGTATCAATAATCACTTTATTTGTTTTAAAGATTTATTTATTTATTTTAGAGAGAGAGCACATGTGTATGCACAAGTGGGGGGAGGGGCAGAGGGAGAGAATCTTCAAGCAGACTCCCCACTAAGCGTGGAGCCTGATGCGGGTCTCAATCTCACTACCCTGAGATCATGACCTGAGCCAAAACCAAGAGTTGGACGCCTAACTGACTGAGCCACCCAGGCGCCCTTCAATAATCACTTTAAATGTTAATGGTCTAAGAGACAGAAGTAGAGTGGATCAGAACTTAAGACCCAGCAATGTATTGTCTATGAGAAACCCACTTGAAATATAAAACATGTATATATTAAAAGTAAGTGGATGGAGAAAAATAAATCATTCTAACACTAATAAAAAGAAAGCAGGAGTAGCTATATTAATTTCAGAGTAGACTTCAAAGCAAAGAATGATATCCAAGATAAAGGAGGTAATTACATAATGATAAATGGGTCAGTTCTCCAAGAAAATATAATAATCCTCAACGTGTTTTCACCAACAACAGAGTTTCAGAGTACATGAGGCAAAAACCGATGGAACTGCAAGAAGAAATACATGAATTCACTATTACAGTTGGAGACTTCAGCATCTCCTATTGGAAACGGACAGCTCCAGGAGGCAAAAAATCAGTAAGGACATAGTTGAACTCAGTACCATCAATCAACTGGATATAGTTGATACCTATTGACTACTTTATCCAACAATGGCACAATACACATTCTTCTCAAGTTCCCATGGAATATTTACCAAGATGGAGCACAATCCATGCCATAAAACCCACTGTGACACATGTAAAGGGACAGAAATCATACAGTGTCTTCTCTCAGACTATAGTGGAATTAAACCAGAAATCAGTAACAGAAACATAGCTGGAAAATCCACAGATACTTGGAGATACACAACAGCCTTCTAAAAAAGACATCAGTCAAAAAAGGAGTCTCAAGAGAAATTTTAAAACATTTTGAACTTCATTAAAATGCAAACACACTGATCAAAATTTGTGGGATGCAGAAAAGCGGTGCTTGGAGGGACACTCAAGACATCGAATGCATATATTAGAAAATAAGAAAGTACTGAAATCAGTCTGAACTCCCATCTATGGAACCTAGAAAGAGAACAGCAAATTAAATCCAAAGTAAGCAGAAGAAAAAAAATAATAAAAATTTGAGCAGAGGGGCGCCTGGGTGGTTCAGTCATTAAGCGTCTGCCTTCGGCTCAGGTCATGATCCAAGGGTCCTGGGATCGAGTCCCGCATCGGGCTCCCTGCTCAGCCGAAGCCTGCTTCTCCCTCTCCCCCTGCTTGTATTCCTGCTGTGGCTCTCTCTCTCTCTCTGTCAAATAAATAAATAAAATCTTTAAAAAAAAATTTGAGCGGAAATCAATTACATTGAAAATGAGAAATAGAGAAAGTCCAAGAAACCAAGAGTTGGTTGTTTGAAAAAAAAAATCAATAGAATTGAGAAGCCTCTAGCCAGGCTAACTAAAGGAAAAAGAGAGAGGACACAAATCACTAATATCATGAAATAAGGGACATCACTCCAGATCCCACAGAAGTTAGAAAGATAACAGAGGAATACAAGGAACAATTCTGTGCCTACAAGTTTGACAACCCACATGAAATGACAGTGTGGTATTGGCAAAAGAAAGATAACCAGATCAATAAACAGAATTGAGAGCCCAAAAATAAATCCAAATAGGTATAGTGATCTGATCTTTGACAAAGAAGTAAACACAGTGCAATGAAGAAAAGATAATCTTTTCAACAAATGGTGGTAGAACAATCGGGCATCCACATGCATAAATATATAACCATACAGTATTTATCTTTCTCTGAATGACTTATTTCACTTTGCATAATACTTTCTAGGTCCATCCACGTTGTTACAAATGGCAAGATCTCATTCTTTCTTATGGCTGAATAATATCCCTTTGAGTATATATTCACGTTCTTTATCCATTCAGCCATCAGTGGACTTTCAGGTTGCTTTCATAGCTTGGGGATTGTAAATAATGCTGCAAAAACATAGGGGTATATGTATCTTTTTAAATTAGTGTTTTTTTGGGAGGGGATAAATACCCAGTAGTGGAACTGTTGGATTGTATGGTATTTCTATTTTTCATTTTTTGAGGAAACTCCATACTGTTTTCCACAGTGGCTGCACCAATTTACACTCCCACCAACAGTGTACAAGGGTTCCCACCTCTCTACATCTTCACCAGCACTTATTTCTTGTGTTTTTGATTTTAGCCATTCTGACGGGTGTGAGGTGGTATTTCACTGTGGGTTTGATTTGCGTTTCCCTGATGATGAGTGATGTGGAGCATCTTTGCATGTGTCTGTTGGCCGTCTGGATGTCTTCCTTGGAAAAGTGTCTATCCGGGTCCTCTGCCCTTCTGTAAATGAGGCTATTTAAGCTCAAAACAATGAAATTACTTAGTCCAAGATCACATAACTATTAGCAGTGGTATCAGATTTTGAATCCAGATTTTTCTGGAGAGGAGACCTGTAAGGACCTAACACCCACAAGTACAGGTTTTCTGGGCAATTACGGTGTGTCTTCTATGGGCAAAGCACACTGGTAGATATTAGGACAAATGAGAAGGAGATTGTGTCCTTAGATTAAACTCTGCAAAAGAAACAGAAAGAAAGAAGCATGCTAAAGAGAGCTAGAGTGGAATGTAAAATTAACAGGTGTTTCACGTGCCGAGTGGGACAAGTGTTGACAAAGTGGGTCCTGCCCAGACTGGCTGCCACACCACTGTTGGCGCTGACCTCAAAGAGAGAGAGCTGAGGAAGCCATCCCGGGCCATGGGGGTCAGGAGGCAGCCCTGAGTAGGTTGTGTGGGAATGTGCAGAGATAGAGGACCTCACATTGGCCAACTGGGTGTGCGAGGGTCTGTATTTAAAGTATTGTAATTCACCAAAGCTGATGGAGGAGAGGGTCTTGACCACACCTGGTAAGTCTGAAGTGTCAGCAGGCTGGAAACACGGAACCAACGCTCAAGAGAGGGGATTGGAGCTGCGATTTGGATTCATCCCCACATGGATGATTGTGAATGCTTCAAGGTCTCCAACAGAGAAAAAAATAAGTGAAGGGATGAATCCTAGGGCTGTGTCTGAGTAGGAAGGGCTGGGGGTAAGAAGAAAGCAGAGCCCCTGCAGGGAGAAGGGGCTGTGTATACTGGGGCACGGGGTCCAGAGGATGACATTGACCACTTGGCTAATGTGAAAACCAGTAGCCACGAAACCATGAGTTTTTCTGCTTAGAATTATAAGAGCCAGTTTTTATCCTGGAGCTTGTTTGGATTAGTTTATTTTTAAAAAATTTGTAGGCGAATGTTTTTTTTTTTTTTATCGCTTTTATGGCTGCATACATCACAATTAAGCATATTTTGGTTGTGAGCACGTTAGCAAAGACTATAGAGGCAAAAAAGGGAGAATGAGAATCTGACTCAGTGCTCAAGTTCAAAGCTGGGGGCCCTTATTTAGGCCCCAGTAAATGCTCACGTTTCCATTTTAGAGGGAGGTCTGGAGGTAGAGCAGATCTTGGGCTGGCGTGGAAGCCTGTGGAAGATACAGCCCTGGTTAACACTAAGATGGTGCTTTTCAAAAGGGGTCCCGGTCTGGGGGACGGGCGGCAGCGCATAGCGCGTGGGAACATGTTATCACAGCACATTCTCGGCCCCATCCCACACTGAGTGAGTCAGAGGCCCCGGGGGTGGGACCAACAGAAGCCCCTTGGGCACTGATGTCCAATATCCAAAAACCCACTCCGAGAGGTGCGGAAGTTACACGGGACTTATTGTTACTCCAAGCAGTTTGCTTATTTAAACTCCCTCTTGTAAAGGTGCCATGAAGAATGAGACCGGTTCTTTGAAAGTCACAGTTAATTAACTTTTTTCTGTGGTCACTTAGAATTAATTAAATCAAGTGATTGCAGATTGGACTTCTGTAGAAGGCCCCCTGGATGGAACAGTTAGTGAAAATCACAGTATTGCCACTCATAAAAGATTTAAATAACGCCAGTTTCATTTCAGGACAAAAGTAGGAGTGCTTCATATTGTTTAAATTGTCACTTCCCCACTGTCATTCACAGGAGAGGGAATAAAACATATACCGTGAAGCTGGCTACCTAATTAAATGCATTATATATTTATGCACACTGCTAATGTAAAACGTTTTTCTGCGTTGCAGGCCCAAACTGTTTTGCGGAAACAACTGTCATCCCCGCTGGAAGAGAAGTCAAGACTGACGAATGTACCATATGTCACTGTACTTACGAGGAAGGCACGTGGAGGATCGAGAGACAGGCCATGTGCACGAGGCATGAGTGCAGGCAAATGTAGGAACGGGACCGCACACACACACAGGAACAAAAAAAAAGACGTTTTTCTAGAACATTTTACTGATGGGAACATTCTAGATGACTCTGGGGAATAGCATTCAACAGGAGAAGACTTTTGATGAGGAACATGGAACATGGTTGGTACTTTTGCGTTTCTTGCTAACAGTTACTGCAAGAGAAGGAAATGGGTATATTTCAAAACATCCACAAGAACTTTGGGCATAAACCCCCCCTCTCTAAATAAATGTGCTATTTTCACAGTAAGTACACCGAAGGACACTATTCTATATTAAATGTATTTCTATAATCCTCTATTAGCTTATATAAATGTTTTCTATAGATACAGATTAAAAATGCCGTGTTGTCAACCATGCTCACTGTGTTCCTGCGTATCGTCTTCAGTCCCCGATCCCCTCACGCGAGCCTGGTGGTGGCTACTTGATTCTGCTTCACAGCTTGGAACAGTGCGCCCATCGATGGACCATAAGACGACGAAATACTGAAATCCTGCCCCCGTGGTGTCTCATTCCAGAGACAGATCTCGTGTGTGTCCTTACGAGATTCGGTCTCCTTCACACAAATACGTTTCCTTCTCATAATGACTCCCTGCTTTGATTGTCTCCGTTCTCGGTCATGTGGGAGATGCAGGTACAAAGTTAGCAGCATGTGCTTTTTCTGTGCATTCGAGGCTCCCGTGTTGGGGGCCATAGATGGACACATCCATAGAGTTCATTCTCACGCACATTACTTTCTCTTCTGAGCATGCCTTTAAATCATCTTGTAAGCCAAGCAACAGGGTAGGTTGGAACGTTTGCACTGTTGTTCCATCAAGCTGAAGCGTGCAGTGAAATAGGGGGATTTCTTGACTCTCTGGAGCACAGTGGAGGAAAACCCAAGCCCCAAACAAGTCTCTACCTGGAATCTAGATGCAGTGCAGGGAACCACCCCACTCCCCCACCGTCCACTCAGTGGATGCGTGTTTCTTACCGGAACGATCAACTACCCTCCGTAAGAGAGTAGAATCTGAAAGATCACCCTGGATTAGCCATCCTTCTGGAACAGGGTGAGGAGCGTCCCAGCCAGTATGTGAGCACAGACAGTGCCAAAGCCCACGTGCGCTCGGCTACTTTTGTGTAGTTACCTGTAATCCCAAACGGATTTTATGTCCCCTCATTTGGACAGGGAATAAAAGAAGCCACTGCAAATCCTATTCCTTGAGCAATGCATATTAGAGAATATTCCTGCCTTTAGCAATCACATTGACCCCTTGCACACAGCTGAGAAAGGTGGTCAGTCTTAATAGGCGTACAGTGAAAAAATGATAGTCATTATCTGAATCTTTAAAGTTTTTTTCCCTATATTTTTATTTACTCCAAAATTTTGAATTAAGCACCTATTAGTTACAAATCATTTGATGACAAAAAGGGGAATAAAGCATGGTTTCTTGCCTTCATGGGCTTTTGGCCCTACACCTAACACGAGTAAGAAATTATAGTGCATTGTGGCAGGAGGTCAATTCAAGGTCGGCAAAGGGAAGTTCTTTCCTGAAAAGAGCAGAGAATACCAAAATATCATCCAGTGTCTAAGAAATCATTCAAGCATTAAAGGTTGACTAATCAAGAAAAATTGATATATTTGTCATTATTGAAAACGTGAACCACTGTGTACCTTAATAAATGTACAGCCAGCCCTAACTGAAGCCTCCAGAACTTTACATACACTTACATTTACTTTGAATCTTGTTTATCAAGAACGACCTTGGGCCAAATGGGCTCCACGCACATAGATTTTCAAGAAAATGCTCAGGGCAAGTATTAGCTAGTTGCTTTCCCAAACTTAACCTTTGGTACTAAAGTCTACTAGACATTGGCCATCATCACTCTATAATCCAAAAGTAGATTTTTCTTTTTTTTTTTGGAGACAAGGTTATATAAGTTATGGTTTTGCCAACAGTGGGCTCGAGTCCCCGGGGGGAGGTGGGTCATGAGCTATCGATAACAGTCCACAAAGCCGCCTCTTCTCTCCCCAGCAAACACGCTGCAGTGAGAGACTCAGTCAGAGGCCCAGAGTCTCCCTGCCTCCCTTGGTGATGTAAGTCCCTCCCCGCATGGGCAGTGAGCTCTGGAGTAATTGCAGTGGGACCTATGAGAATTTCAGGAAACCTGGGACTTTGGTCGTATACAGAGAGAGTGAATAGGAGAGCATCTGGGGAACAGACTTTTACTTGCTCTAAACGAGTGTGACCCATACATACCACGGGCACAGTCCGGAGCTGGAACACGGGGGCTGTTCTTACACTAAAGTAACTCCCTGTCCCTCCCTGGTTCCAGCCCCTCATTCCTCTTTCCACTTAAGAACACTACGTAAACCACACATATGGCTGAACTTGGGTTAATGACACTGCATATCCTTAATGTAGAATGATGCTATTTGCATTTTTGTCTAAGAGAGACTTGTTCTTCTTCGGTTATTTCTTGCCATGAGTGTAGAGTTTCACGTCTATAAGGTTGTGGCACGTTGAAATTTTCTTTTCCTCTTCTTTTTTTCCCCATAGAATATTTTGCAGAGATTTTTAACAATGAAACTGTTCTATTCATTCAACCTTAACAACTGCATTATAAAAAGAGGAAAATACATGTCCAAGTTATTCGATTGCAAAATATTCTGGTTTGGACACAGGCCTGAAAAAGGAGCCTCAAAGTTCACGTACAGACGTGTTTGGAGGGCCATAATTCTTAATCTTCCAATCGGTCTGCTCCATGAGTCCCTGTGATTGTTGTTAAGTGACTTCTTCAGGTTGAAAAAGGAAATCGTGCTTACAGAGGTAGCACATGCACTTATTTCAAATATCCAACCTATATATCTGCCCATGCGAAGCAATGTGTATTAAGCAACAGGACGATTCTGGAAATTATCTAATGTGACATTTTAGACTTTCAAGTGAGATTCGTTCCTTCAGTCACAGGATATTTCCTGTCGTTGCGTGGATCTGTCAGTCCTTTTACATTTCACGGAAGTCTTGGGTAATTTCAAAACCTTGCGTTTTATTCCTGCACGCAGCACGCCTTAGATGCGTCCCCGCCATGCGCCACATGGAGCTGCAGCTCCAACGGATGCGGAGGTGAGAGCATCCTTGACAGCAAGGAGATTACGTGCCTCGAAGCTATCTGACATTTCAGTGTTTTTCTTTCGACTTCTTGATACTTTCAATTTCTTCATCTCCTTTGTACAGTAAAACAGGTTTAAGAGAGAGTCTTACACATTTTAAAATTTTTAGCATCGCGATTATGTTTAAGAAACTCTCCTCTCTATTCCCCCAACACAAACGTTGTATGTTTACAATGTTTAAAAAATCCAAACCATTTCAGAGAATTCAAGTGTCTTCTATTTTGTTTTTTGTTTTGATTTTAAGCAGTGAAAGTGAAAGATTTTAAAGTGAAAAGTTTAGTGTATCCATTATTTAAAATGTGCACAATATACCAGCTAGCTCAACCGAAAACTGAAAACTATATCCATTATTTTTAAATATAGATAGAAAACAGAATTATAGACACAAGCCAAATTTAACAAATATTAACAGTTTACTATATTTGCTTTAATAGGCATGACATCAAGTCTACTCTTACTGATTTTTTAAAAAATCAGATGCTTTTCTGCAATGCAATGTAATAAGGAGAGGTGAGGGGGCGCCTGGGTGGCTCAGTCGGTAGAGCATGTGACTCTTGATCTCGGGGTCACGAGTTCGAGCCCCACGTTGGGGGAAGAGTTTACTTAAAAAACAATTAAGGAAAGGTGATTAGGTGCCGTCTCATCCATGTCATGAGGCTGGTCAGACACCTATTGTTCCAGGATTTGGGCTTCGTTGGCAACACATTGTCGTTCCTAGACTTACCCCCACAGTCCCCTGTTCCCACTAGCAGCCTCTGTGGATGGCTGGTGTGGTCACTCTTCCTGAGTACTCAGATTCAGAGAGAGCAATCACTTCTTCGGGAATAAACGAGGGTTTACAGCTTGTATGTTCTATGTGCCAGAAGCCACTTCTCACTGTTCCACGTAGAGCTGGTTCATTCTTCCCATTCCCACCAGCCTCCCCAGTCTACCAGTTTAGTTTCCTGAACACAGATGGCGTCTTTGACTGAATGAATACGGGGCAAGGTCGCAGCCCACACCCTGCCCGGGTCTCCTGTTGGCCGTGAGAGTCTCAGGCTTTGGGTTCCTCCGACCACGCTTTGAACGTGGTCTCTGCTTCCCAACTCCCTGCTTTTTCAGCACCTGGAGATATTCGCCATTTTTCAATATCCAGCTCAAGTGTCGCTGCTTCTGAGGAAGCTTCTTTAGTCCTACATGGATGGTCGCGCTGGGCCCCTGCCACACTGTCCATTTGGTATTTTATGCTAGCATGATTTAGAGATCATATCATACTTGGCGTTATACTTCAGTTTGTCTGTTTGCTCTATTATTCATGGCAAAATCTCTTTATTTCAGGCTATGGAACATTCAGTCCCTAGAATACCGTCCAATACCTTTATGCTGAAGGCTTGTTGAATTGTATTCAATGTAATAATTCAGAGGTTTTTATTGCTGTCCTTGTTTAAGGCCAACGACCATCTTGAAGAGCAACTCAAAGCTTCCATGACTGTTTGCCTGACCTGTTGTGTCCTGCTGTCTCAGCTGACTTGCAAACCTCAGTGTCCAGGGTTCAGCAGCCCAAAACATAGCAAATCTCCACCATTGCAGAGTTTATAGAGAACAGCCCTTAGACAGGCACCGGCCATTTCTGATACAAGTCAGGAAACACATGGCTTTCAGTGTCAAATTTCTGATGCTGAAAATATATTTCTTATGTTGAAGAGACACTGGTGCTTAGTGATGATAAGTCAAGTTTATAGCTTTGGTCTTTACAGTATTTATTTACTTAGTTCTGACTTTTAGAATATAAATTTCTTGTCTTAGACTTTCACAGTCCAGTATGTATGCATGTTTTCATCTTTTTACATAACATAATTACTCAATAGGTATCTAATAAAGTAATAAATCAATGAACTCAGTCATTTCTGCAGGAACACACATTTCCACAGGCTGTTGGGAAAGTGTGAGAAGGTGGTGGTTGTCTACATTTCACCACATGTCCAAGTTCACTCTGAGTTTTGCAGAACACCTGGGGTTTTGTTTTTTGTTTTTTTGCACCTGCTGTTTTAACTTTAACACGAAAATGTAGAGATTAAGCCCAGATACCTAATTTTTATTTTTTATTTTTTTACATTTCTATTTTAATTCCAGTTAGTTGGCATACACTATTATATTTTTCAGGTGTACAATACAGCGATTTAACAATTCCATGTGCACATAATGACAAATGCCCTCCTTCATCCCCATCACCTGTTTCCCCCATCCCCCACCCCCTCCCGTCTGGTAACCATCAGTGTGTTCTCTAGAGTTAAGAGTCTGTTTCTTGGTTTGCCTCTCTCACTTTTTTTCCCCTTTGCTCATTTGCTTTGTTTCTTAAATTCCACATATGAGTGAGATCATATAGGTATTAGTCTTTCTCTGACTGACTTACTTCACTCGGCATTATATTCTCTAGGTCCATCCATGTTGTTGTAAATGGCAGGGTTTCATTTTTTTTTTATGGCTGAGTAACATTTCATTGTTTATATATACCACATCCTCCTTATCCATCCATCAGTTGATAGGCACTTGGGCTCCTTCCATAATTTGGCTCTTGTACATAATGCTGCTATTTTGATGTAGTCCCAGTGGTTTATTTTTGATTTTGTTTCCCTTGCCTCAAGAGACATATCTAGAAAAAAGTTGCTATGGTCGATGTTAAAGAAGTTACTGTGTTCTCTTCTAAGATTTTTATTGTCAGGTTTCGCATTTAGGTCTTTAATCTATTTTGAATTTATTTTTGTGTATAGTGTAAGAAAGGGGTCCAGTTTCATTCTTTTGCATGTTGCTGTCCGGTTTTCCCAACACCATTTGTTGAAGAGACTCTCTTCTTTTCTATTGGATATTCTTTCCTGCTTTGTCAAAGATTAATTGGCCATTTAGTTGTGGGTTTATTTCTGGATTTTCTATTCTATTGTATTGATCTATGTGTCCATATTTGTACCAGTACCATAGTGTTTTTTTATTTATTTGTATGTTTTTGTCAGTTTCAGTGGTAGAACTTTGTGATTCATGAGTACTCATTACAGTACCACAATGTTTCGATCACCACAGCTTTGTAATATAACTTGAAATCTGGAATTGTGATGCTTCCAACTTTGCTTTCCTTTTTCAAGATTTCTTTGGCTATTCGGGGTCTTTTGTAGTTCTATACAAATTTTAGGAATATTTGTTCTATGAAAAATGCTGTTGGTACTCTGATAGGGATTGCATTAAATGTGTAGATTGCTTTGGGTAATATAGACATTGTAACAATATTTGTTCTTCCGTTTCATGAGCATAGAATGTCTTTCCATGTCTTTGTGTCACCCTCAATTTCTTTCATCAGTGTTTTACAGTGTTCAGAGTATAGCCCTTTTGCCTGTTTGGTTAGGTTTTACTGCTAGGTATCTTATTATTTTGAGTGTCAAATGCCTAATTTTTAAGGGAATAAATCCTGTTGAACATTAAGTCACGCTGACATTCATGCTAGGCATGCTCACCCAAAGTGTCAATAACATTAGGAAGATTTAAGTGAAAATGCACTCTAAATGCTTGACACGTGGGCATTTGATGGTCCAAGAGGTGAGTAGTTCAACTCCTTCCAGTGAGTTCAGAGAAGTACACAAAGCCTGTGACTTACACGTTAGACAGGTACAGAATTACCAACAATAATCAAAGGGTGCACTTAAAGTCACTTTAGTACATCACTGACACATTCTGGTGAGTTAAAGCAATTGTAAATATTGCCTCTGTAGTTCCAAATTCAATTTTCAGGAAATAGAAACATTTCTCACTCTTATTTAGAATTTAGTAATATTTAATGATTAATTTTCTTTGTTTCAAAAGATTGTTTATTTGGGGCGCCTGGGTGGCTCAGTCGTTAAGCGTCTGACTTCGGCTCAGGTCATGATCCCAGGGTCCTGGGATCGAACCCCGTATCGGGCTCCCTGCTCAGCGGGAAGCCTGCTTCTCCCTCTCCCACTCCCCCTGCTTGTGTTCCCTCTCCTGCTGTATCTCTCTCTGTCAAATAAAAATAAATAAATAAAAAAAATATTTTTTATTTATTCATTTGAGAGAGAGAGAGAGAGCATACAAGTGAGAGCACAAGCAGGGGGAAAGGGCAGAGGGAGAGGGAGAAGCAGACCCGCCCTGAGCAAGGTGCCTGACACGGGGCTCAATCCCAGGACCCCGGGATCATGACCTGAGCTGAAGGCAGACACTTAACCAACTGAGCCACCCAGGAGTCCTTGATTAATTATCTATTTTAAAAATTCCTGGAATTTAAATTTTAGGCAGAACTGTTTTCAAATACACCATGGGATTCCTTTTCCCATTTTCCTTTATTTATTGTATTTACATTACCAAATGAACACAATTCTATTTTTATTTGATTTCAGGCTTTGTTCCCTTCCTAAGCATGTATTTCTTATAATTAGAATTTTAAAAGTGAAAAGTATCTAATAAGTAATGTTTTTCTATAAATCTATTAATGTTTTATGTATGTATATATAAAACAAATATATATATAATAAGTATATATAACAAATTTAATAGTCTTAAAAAATCCACTGTTAGGCAATAAAGAAATGTGATTTCTAAGCCAAGAATTATGCTAGGTGCTTTCACTTATTATTTATGTATTTATTTATTTATTTAAGATTTACTTATTTATTTGAGAGAGAGAGTGAACAGGGGGAGGGCAGAGGGAGGGAGAGGAGAGAAGCAGAGCAGACTCCCTGCAGAGCACAGATCCCAACACAGGGCTCCATCTCAGGACCCTGAAATTATGACCTGAGCAAAAATCAAGAGTCAGAGGCTTAACCGACTAAGCCACCCAGGTACTCCATAGGTGCTTTCATTTATTCTCTCATTTAGCCTCAGTATCCCCAAGCAGTAGTTAATATCCTCCCCTTGTTTGCAGAAAAGTCAATGTGGGCTTGGGGAAGTTCAGAAATAGGCTTCAAGTTCAGTCTAGTGAATGATGGGGTTAAGAACCAAACTCTACTTTACACCAGAGCCTGGGATTTGAAGTCTTATCATTCACTTTTAGAGCAGGGGCCTCTAGATATAAGACCAGATTTTCAAAACGCTCTTGTGTTCTACTCCTCACAAATACCAGGTATGAACAGCCTCCTGATCGCCTAATTCAACTATGGTGATCTTGACATTTGTTAAAGTGAAAGGTAGCTCCTCACAAAATATTGTGACCTCCCTTGTCTAAATGTGTGTCATATATTTTGATTCCTAACTGAATGAATGATACCTAGATTTCTTGTTAAAATAGTACTCAAGCATCAATGATGTTTTATATATCTTTTTTTAGGTACGGTCCTTCCACTGAGACTTACAAAATATGGCCAAATGGTATGACCCAGTCTTCCCGAAGCCAAGTGAAACTAACTGCCATTTATTACGTGCCAATTATATGACAAGCACTCCAATAGGCATTTCAAATTCTTTCATTTGATTTCTTCCTTTTGTCAACTCTGCTGTATCGATGAGGAAATTAACACATGGTAGGTAACTTGTTCAATGTCAGGGAGAGAAGTGAGGCCATCTCTCCATCTGGTTCCATTTTCCTGCATGGGGCATGGTCAGGGCTGGGATGGATCACACTACCTGCATCGGATATTTTTCCATCAGAGTAGCTGCTGACCTTATTTGACCATTTCTATCATCCTACAGATATTTACTGGGTGTGTGCCATGTGTCACATATGGTTTAGGCCTCGGTGACTAGGACATGTATGGCCTTGGGAACCATGCTACAGAGGCGCAAAAATCAGCCAACACAGGGATGGCATCAAAGGCCAATTTGAACTTGGGCATTGAAGTCATTAACTTGCATCAGTAACACCATTTATAATTTAAAACAAAATTTTGCTACCTCCTGCTACACATTAGCTAGTGATGGAATGATGAAGCTCATATTGTGTGGAACCAAGGACTTTATTTTTTTATTTTTTTAATTTTCCAAAGTGTGGCTTTATTGGTATTGAAATATTCGATGACCAACACAGATCATTTTTTTAATTATGTTATGTTAATCACCATACATTACATCATTAGTTTTAGATGTAGTGTTCCATGATTCACTGTTTGCGTATAACACCCAGTGCTCCATGCAGAATGTGCCCTCTTTAATACCCATCACCAGGCTAACCCATCCTCCCACCCCACTCCTCTCTAGAACCCTCAGTTTGTTTTTCAGAGGGAACCAATGACTTTTAAAAAAATTAAGTGCCTTCTTAAGTTAGTTATGCTCTCTCTACAATACACTCTGCACACATTTTCTAGTTCAGCCTCGCAAACTCCAGTTTAATTCAGTTACTATAAATTAATTATAAAGGACTCTACTCACGTTACATAATGTTAAATCTGTGATTTCAAAGCACAGGCTATTTCTCAAAACAATCCCGGAGGTGGTGGAAGTGGTTGGAGGAGAAGGTGCCCCCAGCTGCTGGCTGTGGACCGAGGGCCAGGTGGGTCCTCCCGCTCCTGCCCTCCCTTGCTGTTTCCTCTAGAAGAAAATAGTCCCATTTAAAAATAGACATCATTGCAATAAAGGGGCTTGATATAAAAATATGTCCCATCTGTCTTTTTGTATGTTGTAGATGAATTATGGCATTGATACTGTTAAAAAAAAAATAGAGATCTTACAAATAGCAACACTGAAATGAGAATCAGAATGTGCCCTTTACAAAATACTAAATGTCTTTAAAAGAAACACGATGGGCTTTTTTTAGTACAATAAACAGCATACCTACACTTGAAAGGACAAATAATTTTATATAATAATTGGGGGGAATGTATAGGGAGTGAATAATTTGGACATGGAACTCAAAACGGAAAAGTTGAAATTTAGAGTCATACAAATTTTAAAAGACGTTTTATAAACCTTTCAAGTACTAAGAGGTACTTCTTAAAAACTCAAAATTATATAATGAGCCCCTTTCTTAAGGAAGCAAAGAAAATGATAAGAGAAAAGTGGTCTATGGGTGAGATAATTTTCCTTCAATTTATTCCTCAAAAAAGCTGGAAGCTCTCTTTCTATACATGCATGCATACAAATGGATAAAGTTAACCTTCTGAATTTACCAAGACCTAAAATATAAATATAAGCGGGATATGATGAAAACAAAAGACAAAAGAAGCAATGCATCATTGGCTAGACATTCCTTTTAAATCAGATATCAAAGAAGGCTGGGTTTAAGCAGTAACAGGTGCACTGGAGTAGACCGAGAGAGACTCTCTTCAGCCGATTCTGCCATTTGTCTGTGTAAATACAGCTACATAAAGCCTGTAGCTATTTCTGCAGAGCTATAAATATAAGCATGTGCATATACACATATGTATTCAATAGTGTTATTTACTACTTCTAATTTGAATTGATCTTTTTAAAGAATTTTAAGTTCTTTTTCCATGGACCCAGTATTTGAAAGTGAAAAAAGATTTTAAACAGCATCATTTGCAAATATATGTGATGCTTTACAAGGTACCAGATAATGAGAAGACCATGTCTTTGTCTTTTCATTTCCCACAGACTGTTGTAGGAAAAAATATACTAAAATGTTGCACTTATTACATTTATGAATTACAGACAGTTTTCTATAGACTGAGAACATGATATATTTTTATAGGTTCTTTAGCGAAAGTGAGTCTGCCAGTAAAGTGTTCATGTTCTGGGTACAACAACATCAATTTTATCTACCAAGTGTGACAACGGAAGAATCTCCAAGCACCATTTTTCCTGTTTATCTGACATATGGAGAATATCACGATCAGTGTTGAAGATACCAAGGGGAATTCCAGTCGGGGACAAAGAGGGGAGGAACTTGATCCAAAGGGAATGCCCATGATGCTTTTAGGGAACAAAGACTAGCACATGCTGGTTGGAGGGATGTAGGCATGTGGTTTCCACCCCTGGCATGGGCCTTCGTCCACACTTACAGAATTGCAATGGCTAAAATCCAAGGCCAAAGCATCCTTTTAACATTTATAAGTATCCTCAATAAAAAAAAAATATATTTGCAATCTCTTTGCTTTATGTAACTTAGCAGTAAGGCCTTTGGCCATTGGAGGTCTGGTTCAAAACACTGTCCTACCATTTACTGAATACTGATCAGGTACATGATACCCTACCTCTGCACTTCTGACTGCTCTTCAGTACAGTGGGGACAGTAGTACCAACCCCTATGGTAATTACATGAGTTACTATCTGTAAAACACAGGCTAGAATAGATAATAGTCATCAAGCACAAGGTCCATATAAAGGTGTTTATTACTTAATACATGGGAAATATGAGAACATTGAAATTAAAACATTCTGAAGATTCTAATTCAGTAAAAGTGAATGTCTAATTTGGGACTCATTGTATTCCTATGTTTGAATTAAAAACATACAACTTACATACTATCATAACTTTTATCCCATTTATACATAGTATCTTCCAGAAAAATGTTTTGTAAAACCTTAATATTATGTGGAGCTGAATTTATATGGTTAGGCCCAATCTGTCTGTATGTGTTGTTGCATGGGTATGTGTGTTGAACTGGTTTACAAAATAAACTATTTATTAAACTGGGTTTTGCCCTTCTAGACAGAGTCACATTTAAGAGAATACATCTAAAATATTTCAGCCTTTTGAACTAGATTAAACAAGAATAAAGTGTGTATCATTAAAAATACTCAAAATTCTATAATTTTGAGTTATTTAAATATAATCCTTGAGGCTTATTCAAATATATATTACGATTTTCACTTGTGTCATTTAAATGAAGGATGGACACTGCTTTACACTGAAGTGGTATCTACAATATAACCGTGTCCCACAGCACAGGCGTGATGGTGGTGCTTTTCTGTCATTTCTAAAAGTGAATGTAATGCTCCTTAACAAAACAACTAGAAGTATGGACTAATGGTAAGTAAATATCTTGAATTCAGATTCTTTTCATGGACCCTCACTAGAGTTTCCTTTGCTGTGGCATGAAGAAAGGCTTCTTCAAAAATTAATAAAAAACAAAATCTTTTTAAAGCTAAGAACTTCACTCGCATTCCTGAGTTGGCACATTTAGGTTAATTTGGAAAAATCTTCTGGCCAAAGTCAACAAAATGAACTGGACAGAATATATAATCCCTTCTGAAGCATTTGAAGGCCTAAAAACCTAGGAAAAACATCAGACCAAGGGCTGGAAAAACTCATACAGAGTGTAGCCTGGCATTCTGAGCATTCCTGCCCCAGCATGACTCCTATTTGGAACACTGAGACACTGAACAGCACTTTTGAAACCTCATGGGGTGAGTCTGTAGGGCAATATGTGGAGTCTGGGTGCGCCAAAGACGGGGGCCCTGGTAACCTCCCCACACTTCAGTGTGTGACCGGACCCCAGTGGGCTGCATGCAAGGTGCACAGGTGATCTGAGGGTGAACGAGGTGCCATCTTAACTACAGCTCATCTCTGAATCATTGGATTACTCCAGAAAATCACAGCTGCTGAAACTGGGTTAAAGGGATCCTAGGTTATTGTAGTCTCCGGCTCCTCTCTGGGAGTCAGTGATACCATCTGTGGCCCTAAACTATGATTACAAACATTTCCAAACACAAAGCATATGGTCAAAGCTACAGAGGCACACAGGGCTGAGAGAAAACATAAACACAGAGGAGCAGAAACCCAGAGCAACACGTGCCGATCCACAGCTTGTCTAATGATGCCGTAATCAGATCCAGAATATAGTCAGTCTGTTGCACTCAAGCAGGCACAGGACAAAATTACAAATTTCAGCAGAGGATTAGAAACATAATTTAGACCAAGCAAAACTGAAGAAAAAAAAAGAATTTTGGAACTGAAAAATTCAAAGATACAGTTGAATGGGTTTCACAGTGCATTAGACACAGTTTAAGAGAGAATAATGAATTGGAAGACAGAACAAAAGAAAATGCCTGAAGAATACTCTTTGGTATTTCTTTTAGTGAATTTCTACTGGTGATAATTTTTTCAGTTTTCATTTGATTGAAAATATCTTTAAGGCAACTGCATTCTGAAAGGATGAGCATATGGGGGCACCTGGGTGGCTCAGTTGGTTAAGCGTCTACCTTCAGCTCAGGTCATGATCTTGGGGTCCTGGGATCGAGCCCTGCATCTGGCTCCCTGCTCAGCAGGGAGTCTGCTTCTCCCTCTTGCTCTGCCCCTCCCCCCACTTGTGCTTTCCTCCCATCCCACTCATGCTCTCTCTCTCTCAAATAAATAAATAAAATCTTTAAAAAAAGGATGAGCATATAAAATGGTAAGAGAACCAATAAATATTAGATCTTGATAAAGACATACAGCATAATCTACAGGGTAATATTTTTATATGTAACGGATGGAATAAATAGGAGACATAAAAGATACAGAAGACCTGGATACCATAATTAATAAAGCTGACCTACTGGACATGAACATAATTCTTCCTGAAAAGTTTACAGAATATATGTTTTTAAAAATACATGTGGAAAATTTATAAACAATGACTTTAAACTGAGCCATAAAGTCTCAACATATTATAATCTGACATGCAGATTATAAATCCTGACAACAGTTCAATTAAACTATAAATCAATAAGAAATATTAAAACAAAAAGTCTCCAAATGTTGTAAGTCAAGAAACAGAATTCCAAGTATCCCATAGGACAAAGGAGATGTCACAATAGAAATTGTAAATCTGATGTGACTGAGCAAGAACCAAAAGAAGGCATAAATAACCCATGTCAAGAATGGGAAAGGCAAACTCACCACAGATTCTGAAGATATTAAGATAATGAAATTAAATTACGGGTTCTATACTTGGTTCTGCAAAATGAAGTATCCCCACTCCTCCAAGTTTCTCCCTCTTACTACTAAAAATCCTTGACACAACAAACAAGCTTAAGAAACCTCAGGGAGCTGGAAAGGAGGAGAAGGCTGCCTAAGAACCTCAGGAGTTGAGGGACACCACTGCTGGAGTTCCCTGGTTTCCTTATTGCCTCCCATATAATCCAGGCCCACCAACAAACAAAGATAAAAAGTTGGATGGGAAAAAGATGATCTAACAACAGAAGACCTTTCTGGCCATAAACCCGTCCTACCAAGGGAAAACAGTACCTCCACCCCTGGTCTTAGTGGTCCCAGTTGGAGTTGTCCTCTCACCCACCCTCCACCCCACAGAAGCAGAGGGCGTTCCCATGCCCCTGCTGGGTGGTTTCGGGCCCATCCTGCACCTCCTACCCGGTGAAGTGGTCCAAATCTTGGTGGATGCTCTTCTGTGCAGGATTCCATGCCTGGGGGGGGGGGGTGTCAGGCCTTTGTTAGCCTGGGCAGCTGTGCTGTACATATAGTGGGTAGGCATATATCCCTGAAAGGACGAATCACTGGAAAGAGCTGGATGTCCTCAGTTGGCTACCACATGGATGGCTGGTGTCCTTGTGGAATAGTGCCCTATCAAGGACTCACTGTTGGTCTCTGTTCAGGATAGGTTTGACATTCAGAGGTGGCATTGGCTATAAGAGACTGGGGAAGTGGAAGTCCATGCTATTGGGCCCATACGTAGCCCCGTTGCTGTATCCTGGCCATTGCATTTACGTGTCCATATGGAGTGCTACTGCAGCTGATGAGGAAAGCTGGCTGAGACACTTGAGCTACTTGGTCATTCAGTAGCTCTTCTAAGGACACATGCTTTTTGCAGGATGCCAGTATGTGATTAAAAGTCTTCACACTTTTGGGGCGCCTGGGTGGCTCAGGCAGTTGGGCATCTGACTCTTGATTCGGCTGAGGTCATGATCTCAGGGTCGTGGGATGGAGCCCCGTGTTGGGCTCCATGCTCAGCACGGTGTCTGCTTGTCCCTCTTCCTTTGATCCTCACCGCCCACCCTGCTCTCTCTTTCTCAAATAAATAAAGTCTTCACACTTTGTACCTATGCCATATGTCCCTCCATAGGCCCCCTTTTTTCTTCTAGACTCCTGGCTCCAGCCAGGCTATTGACCACTGACTAGGAACACTCTATAGTTTACTCTCTCCAGTCGTTCAGGGCCACCTCTGAAATAGGATAACCACTCTCAAATTCTGGCTTGCAACCACTGGCAGACCCAATCCCCTCAAAAATCAAGCTTGGGATTTTTTCTTATCATTGATGTGAGTTTAGAGCAGAGCAGTACACTTGGTACAGGCGATATGGAGGTCTGGATCGCCCACTCACGCAGCTTACTGACTGGGCCCTCTGGTCCTGCCTGGACTCAGTTCTCCATGTACCATCTCCATCTAATAATGGATTGCCACTGGGTCAGTTAAGACCCAACATACCCATCAAAATGGACAGTTCTGGGCTCATGGCCACTTGGTGCCCCACAGTTAGGCATTCCATCAGTCCTGTATTACTTGTATGGTTCTGGCTACCTCTCCTCCCATTATGGGAAACCCACCAATACTCAGACCAGCACGTCCTTGATGGCCCCGTGAATGGTGTGTCCTTGAGCTCTCTTGTGGAACATAAAGCTGTGTTGGTTTTTTTT
Organism: Phoca vitulina; assembly: GCF_004348235.1. Classification (NCBI taxonomy): domain Eukaryota; kingdom Metazoa; phylum Chordata; class Mammalia; order Carnivora; family Phocidae; genus Phoca; species Phoca vitulina. The sequence continues at coordinate 3,870,686 of NW_022589747.1, forward strand.
GTTTTGTTTTGTTTTTTTAGCATTTTTTTAGCACATGCAATTCCAGCATTTCTTCCTCTACCATCTGCTGGGGCAGCTCTGGCACTTCTATGTTGCTCAGTGTGGCCCGTCACTTTTTCCAGGCATCTAAAACCCCTAAGCAGTAAGTTTCCCCATAACCTAGGGGACTTGTCAGGGGGTTAAATATCATATCCCTTGAAAGTGTACTAGTCAATTCTTACATAATCAGTTTTATATTCCAGTTCCTTTGGTCAAACATCCTCAAACTCCAATCCCCTGGTTCCTGCCAGTACAAGTAATGGGGTCTTTCTGTATGCTACCAGAGAGGCCCTTTGGCTCTGACACATGGTCTTCAACTGCTTGTGAAGACCTCCACTTCACATTCTTCTTTTCAAAGCATCAATCTGACTCAACAGTGACCTTTTGGCATCACTGTCCCCTTACTGACCTGAATCATCACAACCTGAAGGATATGCCATTCAGTACAGCACTCCCTCTGCCCACTGGGTGATCAGTGAGCAAGTCCCATCTTACTGCCTGTATTCTCAGACCAGCTCCGGGCATTACTTGGGTTAGTTTGGATCTTTTGGGAAAGTTACAAAAATAGGATTGGATGTGTGAGAGATTAATCTGGGAATGTATCTGTGAGAGAAAAAGGAAAGGAAGAGAGAACATGTTAACGATGCAGGTCGGACCCCATGAGGAGGAGGAGGAGGAGGAGGGAAGGTCGTGGGCAGAGTTGTAGACTGTGTGAGTTGATGAGTGGTTCTCAAACCCCAGCTGCCCATCAGGAAACTCCCAAAGACCTAGATAATGGGCCTGCATCCTGACCCTGGCCATGCTCAGTCACTGGCGGCAGCAGTCTGTGGGAAGCGTGGCATCAGTGCGAGCAGAGGTAGATTCAGAGGGCAGCGGAGGGGCCATCAGTCAGTTACTCCTTCCGGTGAAGACTGTCATGGCTGTCACGCCTATACCGCCAGTCACACCTATACTGGGTGCTGTGGTCTTCAATTTACTTTTACCACAGGACAAGGAAGCACTCAGACCTGCTCTGGAGGACCGCTAGCATTCCTCCCCGGCCCTTTGTGTTATGGCAACCCAATTCTCCCTTGATGATTCGGGTCAATCAGTCCTCACCAGTACAGTCACCAGCTTTTTACCCTTGGTTCAAGAGCATGGGGTAGAAGTTCCAGCTTACAGTTTAATAGAGGCATTCTTCCCTAGGTAAATAATACCTCCAAACTAGCAGAATCCAAAATTGCAGAGGCAGGAAGCAAGTGTTTTTCTAGCAGATAGACAGGGCAATCGTGAGAAACCAGTCCCATCACCTACACCCAACACACACACAACTCTGAGACCTGAGTCTTAATTCTAGCAGTGACAGCATGATACATTAATGCCACATAGGCAGTTATAGTTCTAGAGTCTGCCACTATGCCCATCTTACAATACTCACTGTGACTCCACAGGCACAAAATCAATGAGGGCAATGTGGCTAGCTGCTAATACTTGGTGATTTGGGGCGTAAATCATCACACCCAGGAAGACATTACTCTAGCCCCCGTAAGTGACGTCACTCAGCTGGCAACATACAAGTCTTCAACTTTAGTCCAGATGGCTTTAAGGCCAGTGAATTACATGAGCATGAGCTCGTGGCCACACTTCACTTCCTACAAAATGAGTTCCCTGGTCAGCAGGAATGCTGTGAGGAATATAATGACAGCAATAAAAGCATTTGGTAAATCCACAGATGGTGGTTTGGGCAGAAATACTGTATGCAGGGAAGACAAATCTATAGCCAGTTCCAGTGTGAACAAAGTGCGGAGCCTTTCATGATGACCTTGGTCCAGTGTAACCAACCTGCTATTCGGGTGGCTGGCTGTCTCTCTGGTAAACATTGCCACGTTGGGGGCTCATAGCTGGACTCTGCTGTTGGAAGGTCAGGAGCTCAGAGGTGGCTGTAGCCAGCTTGTTACTTAGTAGCTGGCAGACTCCCCATCTTTGTCACCGTGACCACTTCGTTCATGAGCCTACTACTGGCAAGGAAGAGAGAAGCTGACCATTATCCATGGATGGGTCATCGTGCCCACTGGATTATTAAGGTTCTCTGCTGAATTTCTCTTTAGTGTGCATTCCTTCACACTTTGTGCTCATTTGGAGATCATACACATTTTCTAACACTCTGTCACCAAATTTCCAATCTTGTTGCTTCCAAGTGTCTGATCAGTGAGCTAAACTGCTGACTTACTGCTCCTTAAAAATCTACACAGACCTATACGTCTAGTCATCTCCCATTCCTGACAAAGTGGAAAAATAGGTACACTGCTCAAAGTTCTACCTATGGAGAAGATCCCCCTTTACCACTCCCCTTCAGGATCACCCCTGTGAGTGTAACTGTAGCTGTCTACTTTTGGATGCTGCCAAAATATGGTGCATGATAAATTAGGATCAAACCTTTTCTCCCCCAGTAAATTTGTGATGGAGAATACCACATGAGGTCACAGGTGCAGGGTGAAGTGAGAAGGCAGGACTAGGAACCATGAGAGTCTGAGCCACTCCCTCTGCAACTGAGCCCAGCTCACACACACCTGTGCACCACTCCCACTGGCTGACAGAGTGCTGCTGTGCATGCCCAGCTTCCCAAAGTTCACAGTGTGGTTCACCTCACCTCTAGAAACCTGCCCAAGATTGCACACACTACCTCATCTGCTGCGACATTCCCGGTGTGCTTGGACTGGCTAGGTCACGTTGCCCATACGGGGAGCAGCTTCTGCGGTGGCTGCAATGGTTGCAGGGCTGTCTCTTGCTCTGAGCCTCATTCAATACTGGTGGCCTCTCATGTTACTTAGTAAATGAGCAGAAACAACACTCAATTGAAGTAAGTGCTGTCTTCAAACCCCAGAAAACTCCCCTCTTAGGCAATGCGCTTCTTTCTTTGTGGAAGAAGCCAGATAAAGAAATTCGTCCATTATCATGGAAGGATATCAACATACCCCAGATCACAGGACCCCTAGAATTTTTACCAAGGTGGCAGGCTCCTGAATTTTTGTGGGGGCTTATATCCAACCCTCTGCCATGCATACATCTCACAAAGTTGTGTGAAGAATTTGGTAATTCCTGTGTACTGGATGCACTTACAATGGTGCCTTTAACGTGGTAGATCAGCATGGTGCACCACAAAATGGACAAATGGTGAAATTACCCACAGACAAGATTATGACAGAGGCTGGAATACAACACAGCCCTGCAGTAGGACAGTGAAAGTGTGCTTCTGGCCAGGCAGCAGAAAACAAACTGCTCCTGGTGGTCTCTACCTTAAACTATAGAGAAGAAACTATTCACCAGATCCGCAGCTGCATTCCATATACTGAGGACTCTTTAAATTTATTCTAGTAAATAAACAGTATCTGTAAAAGAAGTTGTAAGTGGAATCCCACCTGAACAAGTTGGACGGTCATTCTCTGAGATCCATACCTATCTTTTGCAGAGGCCAGAGATGGGATATACAGTGATGTGGTAGGAATCATTATGCTTTCCTCCTTCTAGCCTTTGAAAATGCCATTAGTCTCTGCAATCCCCCCAGAAATGCAATATTGCTTTGGTTTATTGTTTTGGTCAGTAGGCATACTTCTAGGGGCTTTCACTGAGCCTTTCTTACAATAGTGACAACTGCACAGTTCATGGAACCAAAAAGAGGAATATGTCCAGCTGCTATTCCAACTATGCATTCTGGAACTCACAGTGGGCCAGGAGGTCCATCCAAGCCATAGTGAGATGACCCTGACCCTAAGCTCCTTTGTTAGTCTGTTTCTTAGTCTAAGCATAGAGGCATTTTGGTTCCCAGGAGCATCAGGTGAGAGTCCAGTAATCTCCAAAATATTTGCTAGTTTTCATAACCCTTTATGCAGTCCCCCTACCTGATGGCTGTGGGTCTCATTAGGGAAGGCCAGAAAGACTTGCAAGGATAAATATTTGGCAGAGTAGTGGATCCTTCCTCAAGAGTTGCCATGAGCAGCCCTCGCCTCACCCTGTTCAAGGTATAAACATCTTTGGGCCTGTGATTCAATTCTCATAAAATTAGCTAAGAAGTCGTGACTCAACTGTTGTGACTTAAATCGGGCTCCTTTGAAAAAGGCCTGGAACTCTAACAAATAAACTTAGATTCTAAAACAATGGTGGTCCGGGTTGCCATCCTTTTCTCTCAGTGTTAGGGACACCATGAACAACAGGCCCATGCCGAAGATCCCTGTGGATTGAATTGTTCTGATTACTGCTTCAGCCCTGATGCCCACCTGTCTTTGACCTCCTGTTGACATAACTACTAGGTGCCATCATCCCCATTAGACTGGTGCAGTCCATTTCAATGACAGTATCCCAACTCCCATTACGGGATCACAGAGAGCTTCCATTATGAGATTTCGAGAAAGCCAGCATTCCATTCACCAAGAACTCCTCCAAGCTCTGGTGAAAGGAGTTTCTAGGCCTCTAGACCTGTCAGGGGCCAGAAATAGGGGAACGGGCAAGCAGTTATTACATAGAAAATCCATTTCAGCATTCCAGTCTTCTCAGCCTTTGGATACCTTATTCAGCATGCCAAGTAATTACGGCCTCATCAATTCCATTGATGCATAATCCACTGCTGGATTCAGGTTGATTGACAGGTTTCAAAGTCAATCAGATGAGCAAACTCTGTTAGTGCTGTTCTTAGCTGCTTGCTCAAGCTAATACACTGAATCCAGACCACTGATAATGCTATCCATTTCAGTAAATTCAGTCCAATCCAACATTACTTTCCTTCCATTCCGAGTATTCCTGGGATCTACTCCCATATGTATCAGTTGTAAGTTTTCTGTTGCTGTGTAACAAATTACCACAAATTTTGTGACCTGAAACAACACCCATTCATTCTCTCAGTTTTCTSCAGGTGAGGAGTCTGAGCGTGGCTTAGCTGGGTCCTCTGTGCAGGACACTGCTTTCGTCAAGGTGTTGGCTGGGCTGGGTTCTGCTCTGAGTATGGACACCTCTTCTAAGCTCACGTGGCTGTTGGCAGAGCTCAGTTCCCTGCACTTGTAAAACTGAGGCCCCGATGTGTGCTAGCTGACAGCAGGGGCTGCTCTCCATCTGCAGAGCTCCCCGCAGCTACTTGCCCCTTGGTCCTCTTACAGCTCCTGTCACAACATGGCAGCTCATTTCTCCAGTGCCAGCCGGAGAACCTCTTGCTCCAGTCTGCTAGTACGAAGTCTTATATAACGTAAGGGAATCATACAAGGGACCATCGCACCTTTGACATCTTCTGTTGTCTAAAGTCAAGTCAGGTGCTTACCTCACTCCAGACAGAATTCTACAAGAGACAACTCACTGGGGACAGGGTCCCCTAGGGTGTGTCTGACACAGCACGTGTATCTCAGGTATCTTCTGATATAAACTGGCTATTCACCGGGCACTGCGAGGATTCAAGTTTAAGTATAGGTTGAGAAGCAATGAGAAATCATGATGATGGCTTTGGGAAGGAGGTGAGACAACTATTTTAGGAGAGACAATAGGTTCTTCAGACAAAGGGAAGACTAACCTCCTCAGGGGTGCGAGGGCTGATTCTACTGGCAAAAGCAGCCTGGTCCAACGTTGGGTTTAATGTGCCCAGCTTCACCGGGATCGTCCCTAGGCCCTCATCTCAATTTTAATGGTCTTACTCTCTCTTTCCCAATCCATGTCTTATCTCTAGCATGAGAAACATCATTAGGTTGTGAATTCAAGTTGCTTGGTAAATCAGCCCACCATCTGATTAGAACTTACCAGGAATCTGTGTGGCCACAGGAAAAAAGAGCTACTTTCATGACAGTCATAGAGGCTTTCTGGTTCTCCAAAGCCCTCAACTCACCATTTTCTTTCACCTGGTCCTTACACTTTATTGTCTTCATTAAAATGTATTATTTCACCTGCTGCTTAGAGGCCAAAGCCTTGTCTTCTACAGGCACTTGACCCTGGGTATAATAAGTGTTAATTTAAATGATATTCTGCCACTGAAAGCTGTGAACTACACCAACAACTGAATCCATCTTGTCTCTACATCTGCAAGAAGACAGATCTGTGGAAAGCGAGACGTCTGGGCAAGCGCCTCCTGTGTCCACCGAGCAGTGGGCGGCATGCCTGAGGTCACTGGTGGCTAGCAGAGCCAGCCATCCCAGGGCGAGACGCAGGCAGAGCAGAGTGGGGACAAGCTGAGCCCTTGAGGCACCCCTGCATCTTGTCACCACACTTGACCATGATGACACAAACCTAAAAGAACTCAACACAATGGCCCCTTGGATACTGAAATCTGACGTCAGCCTGAGTGTCCTGGGTCCCTGACTTCTAGTAGAGAGTGAACTGAAATCAGAAAGTGGAATAGAATGGATAAGAGGGATAACCACAGGTTAGAACCAAAATCAAATCAAAGAATTTAAACCAGTTTGATGGTGGGAAGATCTCAGTGTATCTTGTCCACCTGAATAGGTGACTGGGATGTTTCTCTTTCCTCTCTTTTCTGAATGGATATTTTTAATTAGTCCCTTCCTTCTCACCCATCTTATATTGCGAAGGTTGGAAGGTTGGAGGCAAACGAACTGTCTAGACCCCAGGGCCCTGCACCTCACGTAAGCTTCTGTCCATCACCCATGAGTGTGAATTTCAACCTGGATGCAGTAACTGGATGAGAGCTCGAGGCTGTGCTGCTACCTGGGGAGGGAATGAGCATATCACATGGGGAACCAATAATGTGAATCGATGCAGCCTAGTTAAAGGGATGATCTGTATGAGAAAAAGACACTGACCCACTAGCACCCAAGTCCATGTCTTTTATTCCTTTTTTCTATTAATGAGAACAAAACCTGAATACATCAGCCCCCTATTGGGGCCCTTGTGACATCATTCCATTCAGTGTAATTTAGAAGTCTTGTATCGGGCTTTCATTTTCATCTTTTGTTTCTGAACGGAAGGTAAACTCAAGGCCTAGAAGCACATCAGCCACCAGCAACCGTGAGGACAAAAGCTGCACTAAGGGGGGGCGCACAAAGGACGAGCGGCCCGAGGGGACGACGGCACGGTGCCGTCACTGCGGCAGCTCTAAGCTGACCTTGCTGGACTTGAGAAGAGACACCACCAAGTCGGGACTCTCTGTGACTTGCAGCAGGACCCAATGAAGACTGGCACACATCTTCACACTTACCGGCTGGGTAAGCTGGGAGAGTTATAGAATTACTATGATTCATTTTTCTCATACATAAAATGAGAATAGTAGTAATAAGCCACAGAGTTGGGAATATTAAATATGAAAATCTACATGAAGGATTTCAGAGAAAACCTCTCACATAGTGTGGAGTCAGTAAATAAGCAATTACCAGCAATAGCAGGACTGCTCTATGAGGAAAGCCCTCACCCATGCTCAACATAATTAATATACGGGAAACTGTTCCATGTATCAAAATAACGATTTAAGAAATGCTGTCAGAGAGGGTGCAGTGAAGTGTGTACTTGGATATATTACTGGTGGGAGTATAAATTGGTACCTTTCTTTAGGAAGGAGACTGGCAAATGGTCCAGAGGATTAGAAATACCCAAATCTGGCATTCTACTTCTGGCTACTTAGCAGAGAGAAGACTTCAAAATACCAGAGTATTAACAAAGAAAATGTTAGCTGTCATGCTGTATGTTAACAATGAGACTTTGGAAAGCAACAGACACATCCACAAAGTAGAAATACTTAGCCATATTAATTTTGCTAAAGTGTACCAAATATTATAGTAATTAAAATGATGTTAATGAAGTGAAAAAAAAATAGCATGGAAAAAACACCATAATATTAAGGGAAATACTGGTATCTATAACATGCATGAAACGCTCACCCCGAAACAGGAAATGTTAGCATTGCTGACATCTGGGTTCTGAAATTGTAAGCGGTACTCCCCGCCACTGTAATGAATACTCTATCAGTTAGGATCCTTGTAGCTCCAGGTTAACAGAAAACCTAGCTTGCTGTGACACAAGGCGTGTTCTCATCTCACACAACTGGGCAAGTCCAGAGCAGGCCGGGGCTCACACACGAGCCGGGCAGTGGTTCAACACCATCATCGAGGCCCTGATTCTTTGGACATCTCCACCCGGTGTCCTCAAGTTGGTCCGCGGTTTCAACATAGCAGTTGCCAGAAGGACTGTCTCCGGAGTAAACAAACTTGGTGCTCTGCTGGGAAGAAGGGCAGAAGAGAACTCATACTGGAGAGGTGAGCAATAATGTCCTCTGCCAATTGTGACTATTTTAATTTTTCCAAGTATGTTTATTGCTTCCAAGATTTTGAAAGTAATTTGTTTCTTTGTAGGAAGTTTGAGAAACAGAGGATACCAAAAAAACCTCCCACATGATCCTGTTACATAAAACAACTGTTCATTTGATTTAAAACTCTAAGGAATAGTACAGAACATTCTATCCTATGGAAATAGCACAATTTATTCAACCACTTCACTCTTGTAGGTCATTGATGTTAATTCCATTTTCATTGTTCTACAGAATGTGGATGTCAATACCATTGGGCATGACATTCCACCTGATTTCTGATTTACTTTCTTAAGATAGTTTCCTGTAAGTGACATTCCTGGATCAACCTTGTTGAGGCCCTTTTTACATATTGCCAAATGAATACACATTTACACACTTACAGTAAGAAAAAATCTGATTAATAAAATATAATATTTATATTATATTATATATATAATATATATAATATATAATTATATATTTATATAATATTTATATATAATATTATATTATATATAAATATAATAAAAAATGGGAATCATATTTGCCCTAGCTTTGCAGGTTGATGTAAACATCACATTGTTTTAATGTTAAAAAATGCTTTGTTAAAATTAAGGCATTATATAAATGTAAGATATTATTCTGATGCAAACAAAAATAACAAACACTTGGAACTGCATTATGACAATAATCTCTCCCAGGGATTAGTTTGTAGTTTTTACCCTACACACTGTCATCACGTAAAACATTCCTCTGTTACATGTTAACAGAGGAAGCAGTTACCTTAATGACTGAAGCAGGTATTTACACTCATAGGACACTTCCATGCCTCACTCCCACGACTCCCCTGCTGTCTGTCTGCTCTTATCGCAGACCACCTCCTCTCCTGGACTGGACTCCGGTCTCCAGTATCGCACCACCACTATAACTCTGCTCTGCTTCCCCAGGCTGACTAGCTATTGAGCTGGTATTGTCCATCCCTACGAAAATGTTTTGTAAGTTAAATTCCTCAGCATTTTTAAATACCAGGAAAAAAGTTAATCCAAACTCAGGCAGTGCTAAAGAAAATGACACAATTAAGAAATCCAGAAAGCTTTACAGGCTGCACTGCTTTTAGAGATGGAGCCTTAGGAGGTCTTCTACTGGTTACAACCCACCCAAACAGTATAATGGCAAATATGTGACTTACTACAGCAAAGAAAGATTTTTAAAGAAAAAAACCTCTAAAAACCATATGAGAACAACTACGTCATGATTATGAGTTACAAGGAATTTTTTAAAAAGATCACCAAGGCTAACAAAGAAATGTCATTTCACTTCCCTTTGTACTTACGTGAGAATCCCGGGTAATATTTGTCCGCAGCATGACCAAACGAGAGACTAACTTATTACTGGTCAATTTTAAAGAGTCAAATAGATCCTAGATACAAGTCAACTTTTCCCTGTCAATGCACAGTTGTGCCTAGATCCCACCTGTGTATATTTGCCATTTACAAATGTTTATGTCTTAAGAAAGGAAATATGAAGGAAAAAAACAGGGAATGTCCAAGAGAATATAAAGTGTTACAAATACAAATGAAACAATAAAAAAATTGAGAAACTACTACTTCTGTAAGTTGCTCATGTATTTTTCGGGTACTTAAACCCTGACGTTTTGGGTAATTTTTCATATTCAAACACAGCACCCCAGTGTGAGAGGGGGTGTGGTGCTGGTGGCAGAAGTACCTGTGATGTAACACTTTAATGATAAAGGAAAGCAATAAAAGATATGATGATCGTTTGGTAGTTTTCCCTAGAGGTGTCATCAGGGCAAGAAATTGCCTAATTTCTCTCTCTGTCCACACTGTGAAAGTTCAAAGGTTAATTTAGGCACACACAATGGTTACTCCATTCTAATATGTCAGAAAGGTAATTTAAAGGCCTCCAAACCAAAAAGGTGAAGACTGCCACCCTGAACTACATTAAAAACCCATCAAGTTGTTGGGACCTGGCCTTACACTGAAGTGGCTAAAAGTTGCAACCATAAGATGCACAGGCTTTTTAAAAAGTGACCTTCAACTATGAAAGGTCACACTAGAAGAAATAAAATCTCATAAAATTAAAGGAAGGAAACAAGCTGGAATTAAAATGATTATGGAAGAATATGGTGGCCTGAGATTAGTCAACATACTGTAAAAAGAATGGGCTGTTTTAATATAATCCTGAAAAATCTTTTGGGCTAACACCAATAGAGTATATTTGAAACCCTTTTTAAAAAACAGTGATCCAAGAAACATTCTGAAGTCATATGTAGTTCTGGCATTAATGTATAAAGGTCAGTGGGTGCTCCATTCGTAAAGCATTTGGACATGCAATGTTTCAATTAAAATGATGACACCGTATTTTGTAAAATCTAATATATTTAATTTTGGCATAATAGTGACTTATTATGTATTAATATTTCAAAAATATACTTTTGTGTTTAACAAACCACTAGGGATCTCAAACTCATGGCCTATAAGCATGCTTTTGCTCCAAACGCCAGGCTGCTATTGCATTGAAGGCAATGGTTTCCATCACGGGGGTTGTAAGACCCAGGGCTGCAGACCACTGTGAAGAAAGAATAAGTTAATAGGCAACAGTTTCCTCAATTGCCACATCAGTTAATTTTACATGGAGGATACATTTTCAAAAAGACTCTTTTTCCTTTTTATAATTTGTTTTTAATCGTGGCAAAATACACATAAAATGTACCATCTTAACCATTCTTAAGTGTACAGTTCAACACCGTGAAGTACATTCACATTGTTGTACAACTAACTTCCGGAACTTTCTCATCTGGGGAAAAACTGCAAGTCTATATTCATTAAACACCTCTCCATTTCCCCCTCCCCTAACGCCTAGCAGCAACCCTTCTACTGTGTTTCTAAGTACCTCATATAAGTGACAAGTTGTAACTTTTCACTCTGACACCGGCTTAGCCCAAGACTGTGACCCCACACGGTTTTACTGATCACGTAACGTTGAGCTGAGAAAGCTAGCTGGGTCACCTGGTAGGCTGCCTCAGAAGCCACAGAGCGAAAGAGGGCCCACACTAAGAACCACACCTTCGATGCACAGATAGCCCTAGATATGGGAAGAGCTTCCACTTCATTTCTAATAATCTCCTGACCTCACGTCCTATTTCTGTCACTTGCTGAATGTTTAACTTTGGAAAAATTACTAACTTAACTCAGTTTGATCATCCCTAACATATGGATAACTGTATATAATGAATATGTTACCACAGTGATCTCTGCCTGACAGAAAGTAAAGAAGGGCAGAAAGATTCCAAGGGCAAATACATTCTCAGTCATTGACTGACTTTGGGATTCGGGGTAAGTGGTCAATTCTTAGTTCTAGCTTCCTCATTTGTAAAACAGGTACAGTAACAACCAAGTCTGTACTGTTATGCGAGGACTGAAATCAGATGACTTATATGAAAACGCCTCCAGAATACCGCAAGCCTTCCATAAATGCTCTGTCGTCCGTGGGACCACCTGCCCCCACGCATGAAGGCCATGTGACGCCAAGCTCTCTAACTGGGCTGGGGTCTCTCATTATCCTGGTCCTCCTTTTCCTACTGCAAATGTAGTCAGCCAAGGATTCACAGAGATGTTTGCTGCACGTCTAAGGCATGGTTATTATGGGCCATCAGAGAAGATTCTTTTTCTGGCACCATGATCAATAATACGTGCCATTGTTTGGATCTGGGTCATAGTACATTATTCAATTTCATATCACCCTTTCAAAAATATTACTCAGAGAAGGTATTTTTCATTCTGGTTTTAATAGATATTTTGTTTGGGGAATAATGTTTCAGATAAAAAATACTGGTTAAACAAAGTTAAGTAGATTTTTTGCTGCAGTAACAAGAGTATTTAAAGTGGTGATGTACAGGGTAAGATTGTCATGATGTGACATTTTTCAAAGGTGTGTGATCATGGTACTCTTTCTTTCAAAACACATATTAATATTTCTTAAAGCACAAATATGGAAATGCTGAGAAAAGGTATCAGTGTTAAGTCAATACACAGGGACAAGAGGAACATAAATCTGCGCGGTCCTCACACACATACTTCACACTGAGTATCACCAGCAGAACTGACACTGGCATCTAAACCCAAGTTTAAATAAATATGATCTTCTAATAAATGTCCTTAGAATTACTAAATCTTTATAACACAGTATGTGCGATACCTCAGAGTCCTTATCTATAGCACTCTCTCCTACGACATATCCTAAAATGCCATGTTCTCTTTTATGTGGAATTGAGGAAAGATTCTCAAATGTTATTTAAATTTAAAGTAGAAGATTAGCAAAATTATCTTCTCGGTTTTAGTCTCACTGAGCAGAATATTTCCCAGCTGCAGTTTTGAGAGCAACCTGATTAAATCTTGGTAAGAGGAGCAGGAAGCATTGATGACTGATCAGTATTGACATACAAAGAAATGGGAAGCAGGCAGAGGAAAATATCTTCATGAATTTAGGATAGGGAATACTTCCTTAAAAAGAGAAATAACTAAGCATAATATAAAACGTGATACATGTGGTTTTAAAATTAAGAACTTAATTAAAAATGATAAAAGTAGGAATAGTCAGGCAACAAAACTGGGTCACAGTTGCAGCAATAACCAATAGATACCATCCAGAATATACAAATAATTCCTATAAATCAATGAGGACAGAAAACCAATTTAAAAATAGAAATAAAAGAGAAAAAAATAAATGTCTGACTAATGTCGTTTTTATTGAGCCGCGCGCACACACACACACACACAAACCAAAACCGCTCAAAGAAATTAAGAATTTGGGAAATGCAAATCAATAGCAAACTCTAATATACTGACAGTGACTTCAGCAAAAGGACAGCTCCAGGCCCCCATGGAAATATTAAATAAACAACTAGAGACTGGCTAAAATAACCTTGTAGGAGGTCTGAAAATTAGATGAAGATCAACAGCAACCAAATGAACACAAAATCAAGAAGAAGTCATGTTCCAAATGGTACAAAATTTGTAGCATTTTTTGCTCTACCTTGTCCCGGCTCCTCTCCAGGGCAGACCCACGGTTTCGGGGGAGTGGCAGCCCAGTGCTGGGTTCCATCCCACACACCAGAGAGCAGAGCAGATGGGATCGGCCACCTGTCCGATGGCCACCTGAGGGGTTGGTCTCAGTGTTTTCAGAACTCGTTCAAATCTCAGGCTAGGGGAAGTCCTGGGCACATTTCTGAGAACCACAAGGTGATGACAGACCCCCAGATACCTGGGGCCAGAGACTGGTGATTGAAGAATATGACCGAACACCAAAGGACCACAGAAGAATCAGTGGACGGACTCTCAAGAAAATGAAGATACTCAAAAACAAGCAAAAAAAAAAGCAGCCAAGTATACAGAGGAATCAGAGGAGAGCACATAGGACCAAACATATGAGAAGGTGCTCAACGTCATTAATTATTAGGGAAGTACAAATCAAAACTAGAGTATGGTATCACTTCACATCCATTAGGATGGACACTATCAAAAAAAAAAAAAAAAGAAAGAAAACAAGTGTTGGTGACGATGTGAAGAAACTGGAGCCCTTGTGCATGGTTGGTGGGAATGCACGATGGTGCAACTGCTATAGGAAAAATATGGAGGTTCCTCAAAACATTAAAAATGCATGTACCATATGATCAAGCGGTTCCACTTCCAGATATAGAGATAAGAGAACTGAAAGCAGGATCCTGAAGGGACATCTCTAAACCTTTGTTCACTGCAGTGTTACTTACCACAGCCAAGAGGCGAAAAGAGCCCAGGGGTCCCTCAGTGGGTAAACGGATAAAGAAAATGTGGTATATATACACAGCAGCATATCGTTCAGCCTTAAAAAAAATAAGTCCTGCAACGTACTGTGATATGGACGGAACTTGAGAATATTATGCTAAGTGAACTGAGGCCAGTTATAAAAAGATAAATAGTACATGATTCTGCTTACAAGAAGTATCTAAACAAATCCAACTCAGAGAAATAGAAAGAGCTGTGGTTTCTAGGAGCTGGAGGAGGAAGAAATGGAAGTTGTTGTTCAAGAGGTTATGGAAAACATAATAAAAAGAAAAAAACAAAAAAACAAGAGGTTATGGAAAGTTTTAGATATCTGCTGCACAACAATGTAAAGTTAGGGCTACTGAACTGTATTCTTAAAAATGGTCAAGGTAGATGATTTTATGTTATGTGCTTTTTAACCACTATTAAAATTTTTTTAAAAATACAACAAAACATAAGAGAACCAAAACCTTCCAACAAATAAGAGGCCAAGTCTACATGTCTTCACAGATGAATTCTACCAAATATTAAAAAAAAAAGAAAAACATTAACCCCAATCCTTCTCAAACTCTTCCAAAAACTGAAGCAGAAGGAAAACTTCTGGACTCATGCTGTAAGGGCAGAATTGCCCTATTACTAAAGCGAAAGACAGTATATGAAAACAAACCTATGGACTAATAATAACCTTCTGAATATTGATGGAAAAATCCTCCAAAAAATACTAAACCAATTTAACAGCATATTAAAAGGATTATATACCATGGTCACCTAGGGTTTATTCCTAAAATGCAAGGACAGTTTGATATATGAAAATCAAGGACAGTTCCTTATATCACATTAACAGAATGATGGTGGGAGGAATACCATACAATCATCTCAACTGCACAAAAAGCATTTGACAAAATTCAACATCATGTTATGCTAAAAACTCTAAGCAAATTTCAATTATATAATGGGGTATTATCAACCATAGTTACTATGTTAGATCCTTAGACTTTATCCACCTTATAGCTGAAAGTTTGTACCCTAAGAAAGTAGAACTTAAAGGTTCTCACCAAAGATAAATAAAAAAATAAATAAATAAATAAAATAAAATAAAATAAAATAAAATATAAATATGTGAGGTGATGGGGGTGTTAATGAACCAGATGGGAGAAATCCTCCCACCATGCATACATATATCAAGTCATCACAATGTACACCTTGAATATCTTACAATTTTGTTAATTATACCTCAACAGGTATGAAAGATACCACAGGAACATAAGTAAAGGAGCACAAGGCAAAGTAGTCACATAAAAAGGAGAAGAGTTTTGTAGTGAGTCAAATTTGGTTTCAAATTCTAATTTTTCACTTAGTATCTTTATGAACACATGCAAGTACCATAAGATTGCTGAGATTCAAGTTCCTTGATTACAAAATTTGGATACTTCCTACATCAAAATTTTTGATGTTTAAGAAAACACTGGCCAAACTTTTAGCAAAGCTTCAGTTATTATTATAAAGAAATGAGTGAAATGTGTATTTCTGTGGGGTAAGCAGAGCTTAATGCACTCAGGATACTGTGACAAAACTCAATCTTGTGTTCTCCTTATTCTTGAGCTCCTCTAGCAAATCTGTATCGCCCTTGGGGCCCTTACTACATTTAGTCATTAACTGCTACTTAAATTTTCATATGTTCAGATTTATATCCCATTAGATTACACATTCCCTAAAATTCCCACAAGCTTAAATTGTGTGTGTTTTTGATAATTCCCTCTCATATCACTTAAAACCATGTTTGGTAATTGGTAATATAATAGATACTTATTTAATGTTAAAGAAAAAACACTTAAAAGAGAGGAATAAAATGGATTTTCCTCAACCTGATAAAGGGCCTTCATGAAAACCCACAGTCAGTATCATAACCATAAGAGACTATGAGCTTTTCCTCTAAGATCAGGAAAAAGATAAGGATGACTATTATCTCTGTTTCTTTTAATATAATATTGGAAGTCTTACCCAGGGCAAGGCAAAAAAAAAAAAAAAAAAAAAGAATTCAAATTAGAAAGAAGTAACGTTAGCCTGTCCACAGATAGTATGATCTTCTATGCAAAAAACCCTAAAGAATCCACCAAAAAACCCCCTAATTAACCTAATAAACAAATTTAGCCAAGTTACAAGACACAAAATTGACATGCAAAAATCAGCTGTGTTTCTATACACTAACAATGAACAATCCAAAAAGAAAATTAAGAAAAACAGTTCTATTTACAATAGCATCAAAATATACTATTTAGGAGTAAATAACCAACAAGGCATTAATACTTGTATACCAAAAACCACTAAAAAGTACTGAAAGAAATAAAAGAAGACACAAATAAATGGAAAGACATCTCATGTTCATGGGTTGGGACATTTAATATTGTTAAGATGTCAATGCTACTGGAAACCATTCATAGATTCTATGCAAATTCTATCAAAATCCCAGTGACAATGTTTTCAGAAAAAGAAAAATCCATCCTAAAATTCACTGAAACCTGAAGGGACAAAGAAGAGCCAAAACAATTTTGAAAAACAAAACTGTAAATCTCATACTTGCTGATTTTAACACTACAAAGCTACAATGATAAAAATGGTCTGGTCCTGGCCTAAAGATAGAGCTCGAGACAAACAGAATAAAATAGTCAAGAAATAAACTCTAAATGATTTGGAACATGGGTACCAAGATCATTCAAATGAGGCAAGGGCAGTCTCCTCAACAAATGGTAGTAGGTAAGGGGGATATCCATATGCAAATGTACAAGGCTGGACTCCTACCTTAAGCTGTATGTAAAAGTTAGCTCAAAAAGATCAAAGATACAAACAGAAGAGCTAAAACTGTAAAACTCTTGGAAGAAAATGTAAGATAAAAGATGCATGACGTTACAATTTTCAGTGGTTTAATACAACACCAAAAGCATATTGACAAAAACATAGATAAATTATTTGCAAAGGAGGTTAATATCCAAAATAATAATAATAAAGAACTCTAATTCAACAACAAAAATTAAACAACCCAATTAAAAAGTGGGCAAAAGCTCTGAGCAGCCATTTCTCCAAACAAGACATACAAATAACCAATAAATACATGAAAAGATATTCAACATCACTAACCATCAAGTAAATGCGAATCAACACCACAATGAGACACCACTTCACACACATGAGGATGGCAAGTTATTAAAAAAAAAAAAAAAAAAAAAGTAAAATAACAAGTGTTGCCCAAGATGCAGAGAAACTGTAAGCCTTGTGCTTTGTTGGTGGGGATGTAAAATGGTGCAGCCTCTGTGTATGGTGGCTCCTCCAAAAATTAAAAACTGAACTACCATATGATCCAGTGATTCTACTTCTGAGTATAAGTATATGGACTGAAGGTGTGTGCCTCTCTAAAATGTGTATGTTGGGGGCGCCTGGGTGGCTCAGTCGTTAAGCGTCTGCCTTCAGCTCAGGTCATGATCCCAGCCAGGGTCCTGGGATCCAGCCCCGCATAGGGCTCCCTGCTCGGCGGGAAGCCTGCTTCTCCCTCTCCCGCTCCGCCTGCTTGTGTTCCCTCTCTCGCTGTGTCTCTCTCTGTCATATAAATAAATAAAATCTTAAAAATAAATAAATAAATAAATAAATAAATAAATAAATAAAATGTGTATGTTGAAGACTTAACTCCCAGTGTGGCTCTCTCTATAGATGGGGCCTCTTAGGAAGTAATTACAGTTAAATGAGGTCCTAGGAGTAGAACTCTGATCTGACAGTATTAGTGTCCTTATAAGAAGGGAGAACAGAGTGCCTGCTCTCCTTCTCCTCTGTACACATTAACCAAGACCATCTGAGGATACAATGAGAAGGTGGCACGCTATGCCATCTGCAAGCCAAGAAGAAAGCACTCATGGGAAACCAAAACCTTGAACCTGGACTTCTAGACTCCAGAATTGTGGGAAAAAAACTGTACTGTTTAAGCCATCCAGTCTGGGATTTTGTTATGGAAGCCCAAACGGACTGATACAATATTTATCCAAAAGATCTCAAAGCAGGATCTCAAAGAGATATTTGCACATCATGTTTGCTGCAGCATTATTCACAACAGCCTAGAGGTGGAAACCACCCCAATTTCCAATGACAGATGAATGGATAAAAAATAAATGTGGTACACACATGTGGGACAGAGAAGGCTGAGTACAAGTCACAGGAATAAAAGACACGGCACAGGGAATATAAGCACTGATACTGTAATAGCATCGTATGGGACAGATGGCAGCTACACTTGTGGTGAACACAGCATTATGCATCAGCTTGTCAGATCACTATGTTGTACACCTGAAATTCATGTAACATGGTGTGTCAACTATACTCAAAAAAAAAATTATAAAATAAAAAAAGATGTGGTATGTAAGTGTTAGGTGAACTAATGTGAAACAAATGTGAGAATGTGAAACTATGAAAAGTAATGTGGAATGGGTTGAAAATGTGTCATGGTAACCTACCACATATTTTAAGAGAATGGGAATGTGGTCCATCCATACAATGGAATATTATTCAGTCTTAAAAAGAAAGGAATTCTGACATATGATACAACACAGATGCTAAGGGAAATAAGCCAAGCACAAAAGAACAAATACTGTCTAATTCCATTTATATGGGGTACCTGTAGTAGTCAAATTTATAGAGACAGAAAGAAGAGTGGTGATTGTCAGGGACTAAAGGAAGAGGGGACTGCAGACTTAATGTTTAATAGGTACAGAATTTCAATGAGGAAGATGGAAAAAGTTCTAGAGATGGATGGTGCTGATGGTTGTACAATGTATATGTACTTAATGCCATAAAATTGTACATTTAAATACGCTTAAAACACTATCTTATGTATATTCTACCACAATTTAAAAAATGTGATGCATTACATAGGGTCATCAGATTGCAAATATGTAAAGTGTGATTATGCCAAGAACTGCATACAGGATTTCTCCTACGTTGCTATTGCAGAAGTGTTAATTAATACACGAAATTTGGAAAGCATACGGATATATTTTAATGAATTACATGTCTTATGACCCAGTGTTAGGTAAAGACGTTGAAGAATCTTGGATACTAGGATATATAAACAAAGATATCCATGGCAAAAAAAAAACAAAAGTACGAAGCAATTTCAAACAATGAAACAGATATACACAACTCTATATATTCATATGATAGAATATTACGTAGAAATAGAAATTTTTAAAGATAGTTTTATAACCACAAAAATATGAATGAATCTCACAAACACAGTCTACAATAATGTGAATCAGTTAAAATGGCCTACTATAAGATTCTCAGGCTGGATTTTCAAAAATCCAACTTTATGCTGTAAAAGCAAAAATGTAAATATTAACCAAATTAATTTATACCAGCAATACACTCAAATAAAATCCCAACCGTAATTTTCTTTTATGTAACTTGACGAACAATTCAAAACTGGTAGCATTTAAAAAGCATAAAGAAGGTGGTTTATCCTCTCTAGACATCAAGACACTTAATAAGTTTAGTAATTACCACAGATCAGTAAAACAAAAGAGAGGACACTTTAAAAGACATATATATGGCATGTACCCTTATTTTAGATCTTAGGGTAAAGAAAATTTTGGTATTAGTGGAATAAATTACTAGAAAAACTTTTTTTCATAACTGTGAGGCAGGTAAGCCTTTTCTAAAAAGAAAGAAAGAAGCAATAAGACTCATACCACATTATACAAACAAAAAATATGTACCAAACACAATGTCCACAATGTTCAAAAACAAGTGGTAAGAACTCCAATTCTAACTTGTACCGAATTAATCCATCTGCAGTAAAAGTGATAAAATCTGGAAAAAGCAGCACACACGATTTGACAAGCACTGAAGAGGTAGCAGAAGCAGGCAGATACTAAAGGCATGCTAACTCCTGAAAGAAGGGGAACTTTACTGGGTAAAATTATTGTTATATCACTGCAGTGGGCACTCACCAGTCTATGTGGCCCATGGGTGGGTAAAACAAGCAGAAATTCAGTCTCACTGGTTACAAAAAATAAAAGGACAGACTTTTAGGCCACCAGAAGATATGGAAAGTAATGGGAAAAATTCAGTGAAACAGAATCAGGAGCTCTAAAATCTGCATATAAACTCCACCCAGATAACTGGCTAATGTATAACTTTCACATGTGTCAATGACGCTGCAAGAAGCTCAGCAAAAAGCAAGAGTTGGAAGGCTGACTAAACCGAGATGATACCTATGCTGGGGGAGAGAGTTTAGATTTTGAATCTGGCATACTATTAAAACATAAATCAACAATCTTCAGAAGAAAAATAAACCAGAAGACTCTACATAGTACTATCCATAAAGTTTAGTATATCATAAACATTAGATTTTCAAAGACACAGAAAACTGTGACTCATAGTCAAGAGGAAAAAGATCAGTAGAAACAGATCCAAAATAACATAGATGTGGTAATTAGCTATAAAGACTTTATAGCAG
Organism: Phoca vitulina; assembly: GCF_004348235.1. Classification (NCBI taxonomy): domain Eukaryota; kingdom Metazoa; phylum Chordata; class Mammalia; order Carnivora; family Phocidae; genus Phoca; species Phoca vitulina. Next base: position 3,891,294 of record NW_022589747.1, read on the forward strand.
CTAGCATAAATGTATCCAAGGACATATATTACCATAATAAGTAAGCAGATTGGAAAACTGCATCAGAGAAATGGAAGCTCTAAAGCAAATAAAATTCTAGACCACAAAACTAAAATATTAAAAAAAAAACCTAGATCTGTTTAATAGCAAAATAATGACAAAAGTAGAATATGTCAGTAAATATGAAGATATAACAACAGGAATTGCCCATTCTGTAGAATAAAGAGAAACAAAAGTTTCAAAAAATGAACAGACAGTGATACTAGCAAAAATACTGGTAGCTCCAAAAGGCTGTCCCAACCAAAAAGATACGAAAAAAATCAAGCAAAACTCTCAAGAGTTAACTCTGAAAGAACTCTGGAAAACAATCAACATACCGGAAATAATAATATGGCAGAAATAAGTCTTTTCCTATCTGCAATTACTTCAACATAAATGGATTAAATTCCACTATCAGAAGTTGGAGATTGACAGAATGAATAAATAAAACATGATACAACTATATGCAATCTGAAGGAGACTCACTTTAGATCAAAAGAAACAAACAGGTTGAAAGTGAAAGAATGAAAAAAGATATTCCATGAAAATAGTAATGAAAAAAGAGCTGGGTTGATGTACTAATATACACCTAAACAGAATAGTCAAAAACTGTTATTAAGAGGAAAAGAAAGAAACTACATACTTACAAAAGGGTGAATTCACCAAGATATAACAATTATAAAAATATATAAAACAAACAATAGGTACACAAAATATATAAAGCAAACTGACAGAATTAAGGGAGAAATTGACAAAGCTTTACGGTAATAGAGATTTCATTACCTCACTTCAAATAATGGATAGAATTTTTATTTATTTTTTTAAAGATTTTATTTATCTGACAGAGAGAGAGCCGGCACAAGTAGGCAGAGTGTCAGGCAGAGGGAGAGGGAGAAGCAGCGTCCCTGCTCCCAGGACCTTGGGATCATGACCCGAGCCAAAGGCGGATGCTTAACCAACTGAGCCACTCAGGCGCCCATGAATAGAGTTTTTAGAGAAGATCAGTGGAGGACTGACAACACAATAAACCAATTAAACATAACGACATTCATAAAACACTCCACCCACAGTGACGGAATACCCATTTTTCTCAAGTGCACATGGAATATTTCCTGGGATAGAGAATATTTTGGGCCAAAATACAGACCCTAAAAGACTGGCATACAAATTATTTATAACTGCAACACAATGAGGCTGGAAATCCGTAACATAAGAAAAAGTGGAAAGTTCACAAATATGTGGAAATTAATTTTCTCTTGAAAGATCAAAAGGATAAAGAAAATATCAAAAGGGAAATTGGAAGTGCAAAGTCATTTCAACATTAGAAGATCAATCAATGCAAATTTCTATACTAACATAATAAAGGACAAAAACCATATGATTATTTCAAAAGTTGCAGATAAAAGTATAGGACAAAATTCACTAACTATTCATGATTAAGGCTTCAGAAAACCCAAGACTGGTAGGGGACTGCTTCAAACTGGCAACAAGCATCTAAGAAGATCCTACTGTTGATACCATACTTGAAAGTAAAAGTTATTTATCTCTAATATTGGGAACAGGGCAAGAATACCTGTTTTTATTTCTACTCAACACTGCATTGGAGGAACTAGCAAATGCAATAAAACAAGTAAAAGAAATAAAAGGCACAATTATAAGACAAAGAAGTAAAACTGCTATTACTTGCAGATGATATGTTTACTCATGTAAGAAAAATACAGAGTATACAAAATAATTTCGAGATCTAATCAGTGAATTAAACAGAGTCACATGATCCAGGTCAGTATTTCTGCCCGTGAATGCCACTGAACAAGCATCATTAAAGTCTCCCCTCCCACTGCTGTCATGACTAAGTCAAAGTCTCCCAAAGAGCCCAGATAACTGTGGAAGTTCTTCATCGGAGGTTTGGTCTTTGAAACAGCTGAGGAGAGTCTGAGGAGCCACTGTGAGCACTGGGGAACGTTCATGGACTGTGTAGTACTGAGAGATCCAAACACAAAGCACTCGGGAGGTTTTGTTTGTCACGTATGCCACTGAAGAAGAGGTGGATGCAGCCATGAACGCAAGGTCACACAAGGTGAATGGAAGAGTAGTGGAACCAAAGTGAGCTGTCTCAAGAGAACATCTGCAAAGACCTGGTGCCTATGTAACTGTGAAGAAGATTTTTGTTGATGGCATTAAAGAAGACACCGAAGAACATCACCTAAGAGATTCGGAAAAGTATGGGAAAATTGAAGTGATTGAAATCATGACTAAGACAGTGGCCAGAGAGGCCTTGCTTTTGTAATATTTGATAACCATGACTCCGTAGACAAGATTATCATTCAGAAATACCCTACTGTGAAGGCCACAACTGTGAAGTAAGAAAAGCCCTATCTAAGTGAAAGATGACTAGTGCTGCATCCAGCCGAAGAGGTCGATGTGGATCTGGAAACTTCGGTGGTAGTTACGGAGGAACTTCAGTAAGTGAGATGGCTTTGGTGGCAGTCAAGGTGGTGGTGGATATGGAACCAGGGGGGATGGTTATCATGGACATGGTAATGATGGAAGCTATTCTGGAGGCGAGGAAGGCTACAATGATTCTATCAACTACAACAATCAATCTTCTCATTTTGGACCCAAGAAACAATGGAAATTTTGGAGGCAGAAGCTCTAGCCCCTAAGGCGGTAGAGGCCAGTGTTCTGACAAACCACCACACAACAAAGGTGGCTGTGGTGGTTCCAGCAGAAACAGGAGCTATGACAGTGGCAGAAGATTTTAATTAATGCCAGGAAAGAAAGCTGAGCAGGAGAGGAGAGCCAGAGAAGTGACAGGAGAGCTACAGGTCACAAGAGATTTATGAACTCAGCCAAGCACACTGGTGGCAGGTCCTAGCTGCCACAGGGACATGTTTTAGACAATACTCACATGCATGGACAAAAACTCGAGGACTGTATTTGTGATGAACTGTATAACAGGTTAGTTTAGTTTCTATTCTATGGAGAGTGTAAAGCATTCCAACGATGGGTTTTAATGTGGATTTTTTTTTTTTTGCACCCATGCTATTGATTGCTAAATTTAACAGTCTGATCATGATGCTGAATGAGTGTGTCTTTGTAAAAATGTAGCTTAAACTCAGTCTACTCTGAAGCCATTCTGGTAAACTACCCCAACAATGTCAAGGTAGAATTCCTTCAAGATGATTCCAGGTTGCATTCGAAATTTATATACAACCTGCCTGGGCACAGAAGCTACGTCTCCAGAAACACTGATATAGTTGAACTGACACAGTAAGTTAGTTGTGACCTGGAGTTCACCATTCAAAGATCACTCAAGCAAAGTCAAAGAGTTTATTTGGTTATTAATATGATTGCTGGCATATCCTATATAACATATCTAAATTGTATTATCAGATAAAATTATAAATGGGAATAAAGCCTGTGTATCATACAGTATCATGTGCAACAATACATGATTTAATATCATCTTCAAAAAAAATTAGCTGCACTCTTGGGACGCCTGGGTGGCTCAGTCAGTTAAGCGTCTGCCTTCGGCTCAGGTCATGATCCTAGGGTTCTGGGATTGAGTCCCGCATCGGGCTCCTTTCTCAGCAGGAAGCCTGCTTCTCCCTCCGCCTGCTGTTTCCCCTGCTTGTGCTCGCTTGCTCTCTCTCGCTCTCTCTCTGACAGATAAATAAAATCTTTGGAAAAAAATAATAAAACACTTCAAAATTCTCCTTTAAAAAAAATTAACTGCACTCTTATATGCTAACTGGAAAATTAAATCATTAAAAACAATTCCATTTACATTCCAAATTATTAAAAATAAGAGCAAAAAACCCTACACCATCCTTCAGAATAAATCCAAGAAAAATATGCGGACTACGAAACATCCTTGAGACAAATTTAAAATAATTACACAGACGATGGATAACCATGTTCACTGTCAGAAGACTATGTGTTTGGGATGACAATTATTATCAATTTTGTCTCTAGAATCAATGCAATCTATTCAAACCACAGCAGGCTTGTTTGTAGAAACTGGCATGCTAATTCTAAACTGTATATGGTAATTCAAAAAGTAGAATAATCAAGGCAATTTTTTAAATGTAGGGTAATAGTTACTATGAAGTTCCAGCAATCAACACTTTGGTATTGCTGAAATAAAAGATATGGATGGATGGAGCAAAATCAAGCCTACACAAGGATCGTCTGCTGAATTTCGACAAGAGGTACCAGGACATTTTAATGGAGAAAGAGAAGTTTTCAACAAATTGTGCTAGATCACCAGGACAGGATATCTGTATGGTAAAAAAAAAAAAAAAAGATCATCAACCCTTACCTTGTACCAAATAGACAAATTAACTCAAATGAACCACAGACCTAAATGTACAACCCAAAAGTACTAAATGAAAATCACAGGAGAAAATATTTGTGATCTTAGAATATGCAAAGGTTTATTAGAACACAAAAACACATGAACCACAGGATAAAAAATTAGTAAATTGGACTTCAGTGTTTTTGTCTGAAAACAAAAAAGTAGGCCACAGTCTGGGAGAATACATTCAAGCACATACAGGTTCCCCTCACTATCTGAAAGCACAGCATTCCTAGGAAACATATTGGAAGCTGAAATGGTGCAAAGCAAAGAAGCAACTACCACTTCATAGAAGTGGAAATCCTCTCGGATTTTCTTTAATGAAAACTAAGGTAGGTCTTTCATAAAAGTAAAGTGGCATGAAGTGAAACTTCAGATAGTGGGGAAAACCTGTATATTGGAAAGTGACTTTTGTCTATACTATATTAAGAACTCTTACAACTCAGTAAGACAAAGAACCACTTAAAAAATGGGAAAGATATTTAAACACATATTGTGCAAATGAAATACCAATATCCAATAGGAACTTGAAAATATCTTTTTAAAAGGAAATTTAAAATTAAAACCACAATGAGATATCACTACACACACACACACACACACTGAAAGTGCTAAAATTAAAAAAGAGTGACCATACTATGCTTTGGAAAGGATTTAGAATAACTAGAACTCCCCAACTTTGCTGGTAGAACATGAAATTGTACAGCCTTAAGAAAATAATTTGGCTTTTTTTTTTTATAAAGTTAAACATACACTTACCGTATGACCCAGCAATCGCAGTCATAGGTATTTTCCCAGGAGAACTGAAAACATATGTCCACACAAAGACTTGTACAGGAATGTTCATAGCAGCTTTATTTGTAATGGCCTAAAACTGGAAACAACCCAAATGTCCATCATCAGGTGAATGGATAAACAAAATGTGGTATATCCATACAATGGAATACTACTCAGCAATAAAGAACAAACTATTAATACATACAATAACACTGGTGAATCTCAAAATCATTCTGCTGAGTGAAAGTATTCAAACATTATATACTGCACGACTCCACTTATAGAAAGTTATAAAAATGCATGACACAAGGTATATCAGTATTTGTTTGGGAATGAATGTGGAAGTACTATCAATTACAAAAGGGCATAAGCAAAATCCAGCATTGTGGCAAAGATCCTTTTCTTGATTGTAGTAATAGTTTCATGGATATATGCATGTCCAAGTCATTAAACTGTATAATTTTAAAATGAGAAGTTAATCATAAATCAATGTTGAGCCCAAACAAAGCAAATTACAGAAGTTAAGGAAGACAATGTGTATTCATGCAAACCAATACTGTCATTATTGATTACTGCAATAAAAAAGTTAAAAGTCAAACATCCTGACTTGGGATATAAATACCAAATTCTGATAACAGATATATCTGAGCCAAAAGGAAAGACAATGGACTGTGGAGGCTTAATTTATAGGAGGTTTCAACTGTTTTGTATTTAAATTGCTTTAAATCTTAGAATATGAAGTGACAATATAAAATGTTTTGAATAGATGACATACTTGTTTATTTGCTGGAATGATATATGTACATACTTCTTTACAATATCATTTTCTGTATTTCTAAATGTTTGAAATATACCATTATATAAAAGAGATTTGTTTCCAAACAGCCATAATAAATCTCTGCCCCCCACACACACCTTCCCCCCAAAAGCAAAACCAAACAAAAATAAATGTGTGGGTACAGACAGCGTCAGTGAAGAATTAAACACGAGAAAACTATATAAATTTTACCCAAACTATTCAGAGAAAGCAAGAAGAGGGAATGATTGTGATTCATTTTTTAAACAGCAGTGCCCTAATACTAAAATTTTATAAATATTTACAAAAGTAGACTGAAGTCTCTCATGATTATAGATACAAAAATCCGTAACTGTTAGCATATAAAACCCAGTGATACGCAGAAGTTATAAATGATCACTTGTAGTTTACATTAGCTTATGAAGGTCAGTTCAACATCTGTGTATCCATCAATGCATCATAAAATATAACAGATGAAAATATATAGGATTATCTCAACAGTGTGTAAAAAACATGACAAAACTCAATCTCATTCATAATCAAAAATAAAAATAAACAGGGACTAGAAGACAATCTCCTTCATCAATCAATGGCACCTCTGAAAAGCCTCCAACTAGTATCACACCTAATTGGGAAAGCCTGTGGGTCGTGACAAGGGGAAGAGGAAAAAGATGCCAACTCCCACCACTTCTGTTGAGCCCTTTTCTGAACGTGCCAGCCAGACCAACGGGGCAATAAAAACAAAGGGGATGGAAACTAATTTAAAAAGTGAGACTGTCTTTATTCTTATGTGACATGATTAAGTATGAAAAAAAATCCTAAAAATAAAAAACTCAGCACAGTAACTGTGTTTATCAAGGCCACATTAGACAAAGTTAGTATTGCTAGAAGAAAACAGGAAAAATGCTTTATGAATTTGGAGTAAGCAGAAATTTCCTATTTAACACAATTTAACACAATATCTTTGGGCCATTAAGAAAAAAATTGAGAAACTTAGTTTTATCAAAATTAGAACTTCTGATATTTGAAAGATACCATTCAGAAAGTTGACAGAGAATATACATGGACTTATTTCCAGAAAATATAAATAAACCTTTATAAGTCAATGTTTAGAAGAAAAATAACCTGATAAAAGGGAAGAGGAAAATATCTGAACAACAATTCACAAAAGAATATGTATGAGTGCTCACAGAGAACATACGAAGATACTTGGTACCATTAGTTGTATGGTAACTGCAAGGTATACTACAAATGAGATCGTACTATACTCTGATTGAGATGGTTAAATGTGAAAAATGGACAATATCAGGACTGCAAGAATGTGAAACAAGTAGAAATCTCATACAGTGCTGATGGGTGTGAAAATCATCCAACCAAAATTCTATAAACTTTGGGAGTTTCTTAACAGGTTACACATACCTTACCATATTACCCTACACCTTAACGCTCATGTAATTTTACCCAAGAGAAAAATATGTAACTCCACACAAAAACTCACACAGAAATGTTCATACAAGCTTTATTTACAATAGCCAAAACTAGAAACAACCCAAATGCCTATGAAGAGTTGAATGTATGAACAGTTACATTTATTAAGTAGTTGTGAGTGATTATGAAGTGGCGTAAGGGAACAATCAGGGAAATAGAAATTTCTTTATTTTCATAGTGGTATTGGTTAAATCATGAATAGACATGTCAGAACTCACTGAACTGTGCAATTTAAATGTTTACACTAAAATTAAAATGTGTGCATTTATGACACCTTAATAAAGTTGATTAAAAAATATTTTCCTGAGGCACCCAAGCGGCTCCGTTTGTTAAGTGTCTGACTCTTGATTTGGGCTCAAGTCATGATCTCAGGGTTGTGAGATCGTGTCCTGCATCAGTCCCCACGCTGGGCATGGAGGCTGCCTGAGATTCTCTCTCTCCCTCTACCTCTCCCACCTGCTCGTGCACTCTCTCTCTCTCAAATATATATATATTCCCCACAAATAAAGCTCCCAGCCCAAATAGTTTCATTGGTGAATTCTATGAAATACTTGAGGAAAAAATACTATTATTACATATACATACATGAACATATGTATCATATATACACACATTTATATACATAATACATATATATCATATATATGTATATATATATGATTTTTCAGAATACATAGAAAGAACATTGCCAATTTGTTTTTAATGGCTGGCATATTCATGACTGCTAAAACTGAGAAAGAAATTATAATAAGATACATAATATAAATCACACAATTCCTTAAAATATTAGCACATTAAATCCAACAATATGTAATGATGAAGTGGAGTTTGCCCAAGGAATGTAAAGTTCAATAAATATTTTTAAAGATTAAATATAATTCATTGTTTTATTTTAATGCAGAAAAGCAGTTGACAAAATCCAATTCTCATCCATAATAACTCATAAACTAAGAATAAATAGGAATTTCTTAATCTGATAAAGGACATGCAAAAAACAAACGATACAGCTAGCATTATACTTCAAGGTGAAATGCTGCATATTTTCTTTCTAAGATCAGAAACAAGATAAGTATATTTACTCTCATAATTTATATTAAATATTTACTCAAGGCCCCTGCAACAGGAAAGAAGAAACGGGGTACAAAGATCGACAGGCATGAGTAATACTTTATTTGCTAACCCATATGATTGTTTACATAGCAAATCAGAGGGGTCTATAAATTATCTGCTATAAGTAAGTTTAGTAGGTCATAGGAAATAAATCCTACATACAAAATAAATTTATATTTGTTTTTTAACAAACAATTGAAAATTAAATTAAAAAATCCTATTTAAAAGAGAGTAAAAAATGTGTAAGGCATTCTCACCAAAAATGACAAAATACTGATGAGAAATTTAAGAAGCCCTAAAGAAACAGATACCTTCACACCGGTTTCCATAATAGCTATAGCAATTCACATTCCTGCCAAGAGTACACAAGAGTCTCTTTTTTCCATATCCTCACCAACACTTGTTATCTCATCTTCTTGTCTTATTGATAATAACGTGATGATATCTCATTGTGGTTTTGATTTTCATTTCCCTGGTGATTAGTGATTTTGAGTACCTTTCCATATACCTGTTGGCCGTCGGCATGTCTTCTGGAGAAATGTCTATTCAGGTCATTTGCCTGTTTTTTAATTGGATTACTTGTTTTTATGCTATTGAGTTGTAGGAGTTCCTTATATATTTGGGGGATTAAGCCCTTATCAGATACATGGTTTGCAAATATTTAGTCAAAATATGGAAACAACCTAAATGCCCATCCACGAATAAAAGAATAAAGAAAATGTGATTTATATATACAATGGAATATTATCCAGCCTTAACAAAGAAGGAAATTCTGCCATTCATGTCAACGTGGATGAACCTGGAGGACATTATGCTAAGTGAAATAAAGCAGACACAGCAAGACAAATAATGCATGATTTCACTTACATGCAGAATCTAAAATAGTCAAACTCAAAGGAGCAGACGGTAGAATGGTGGTTGCCAGGGGCTGGTAGGAGGGAGAAATGATGACATATTATAGTTTCAGTTATGCAGGATGAATTAATTTCTAGAGATCAAAATACAGCAATGTAACTATAATTAATAATATTGAATTGCATACTTGAAATTTACTGAAGGGACAGATAGTAAGTGATCTCACACACACACAAATGGTACCTATGTGAGATAATGGGAGGTGATGGGTATGTTAATTAGCTTGACTGTGGCAATTATTTCACAGTGTATACATATATTAAAACATCAAGTTGTATGTCTTATATACAATTTTGTCATTTATACCACAATAATGATGAAAAAATAAAATAGCTCATGAATACAAAGCCACGTTCTCTCCAAGTCATAATTCTATTAGGCTTACTAAAAATAGAAATTGGCCACGCTGCTTCTAAAATGTATATGGAGGGGCGCCTGGGTGGCTCAGTCGGTTAAGCAGCTGCCTTCGGCTCAGGTCATGATTCCAGGGCCCTGGGATCGAGTTCCGCATCGGGCTCCCTGCTCAGCAGAGAGCCTGCTTCTCCCTCTCCCTCTGCCTGCCACTCTGCCTACTTGTGCTCTCTCTCTGTCAAATAAAGAAATTTAAAAAAATCTTTAAATAAAAATAAAAATAAAATAAAATGTATATGGAAATACAAAGGACTTTTCCAAAGGTGGCAAACACAATATACTCCATCCTAAACATTCTTAAATTGTGACCTCATTGAGCAGTAGAGTCTGTGTCACCTCCCTTTGAACTTGAGTAGACCTTTGTGAGTATGGCAAAAGTGACACAAAATGACTTCTGAGGCTAGTCATAAAACACACAGCTTTCCATTGTCTTCGTAGGACATGAGCTTTTAGATTCCACTGCCATACTATGAAGTAATAGTCCCCAGTGCTAATGTAGAGCTGGTTTTAGTGCATATTACCATGAGTCAGTATGGAAACCCTCATGAATGATAGGCATATGGCCAGAGTCAAGAGAAAATTGTTACTATAGCAGGGAATAATTAGCCTAGACTGAACTCTGGTTCAGCCTAATAAACCTTAAAAGCAAGATCAGAAATGGTCAGTTTCCAAACAACTTATCTGTGTGTGCCAGAACAAAATTCACTAATAAAAAAACCCCACAGAAATACAAAAATATTCAACAAGCAACAAGACATGCACAACGTCTGGCATTCAGTGAAAAATCAACTATATGAGAGGCAAGAAAATATGACTCATAATAAAAACAAAAATAAATTAATTGCCATCTCCTCTGAACAACCATGTGAGAACCAGTAGAAAACAACATTAAAACAATTAATATAACAATATTCCAAGAAGTTCAAAACTTAATGCATGGAAGATTAAAAAGCGTTTAAGTTATCTGGAGGTTAAAACCAAGATGTGTGGATGGGTTAGCCCTGGTGATGGGTATTAAAGAGGGCACGTTTCATGGAGCACTGGGCATTATACGCAAACAATGAATCATGGAACACTACATCAAAAACTAATAATGTAATGTACGGTGATTAACATAACATAATAAAAAAAAAACAAAGACAAGATGTGTGAGATGAAAAAGTACACGGGGTAAGCTTAATGGTCTATGCAACTCTGCCAAAGAAAATATGAGTAAGTGTGAAGAGATGACAATAGGAACTCCAAAATAAAACACACAGAAAACTTCCTCTATGAAGAGATCAACAAAAAGCTGAGAACTTTAGCCATCAGGAAATGACAGATGTTGGCGAGGATGCAGAGAAAGGGGACCCCTTTTACTCCATTGGTGGGAATGAAACCTGGTGCAGCCACTCTGGAGAACAGTTAGGAGGTTCCTCAAGAAGTTAAAAATACAGCTACCCTATGACCCAGCAATTGCACTACTAGGTATTTACCCCAAAGATACAAACGAAGTGATCCGAAAGGGGTACCTGCACCCCAATGTTCATAGCAGCAATGTCCACAATAGCCCAACTGTGGAAAGAACTCAACTGTCCACTGGCAGATGAACAGATAAAGAAGATGTGGTACACACACACACACACACACACACAGAGGAATATTACTCAGCCATCAAAAAGAATGAAATCTTACCATTTGCAATGACATGGATGGAACTGGAGGGTATTATGCTAAGTGAAATAAGTCAGTCAGAGAAAGACAATTATCATATGGTTTCGTTCCTATGTGGAATTTAAAAAACAAAACAGACGATTATAGGGGAAGGGGGAGAATAAAATAAGACAAAATCAGAGAGGGAGACAAACCATAAGAGACTCTTAACTCTAGGAAACAAACTGAGGATTGCTGAAGGGGAGGTTGGTGGGGGGATGTGGTAACTGGGTAATGGACATTAAGGAGGGCACGTGCTGTAATGAGCACTGGGTGTTATATGCAATTGATGAATAACTGAACTCTATATCTGAAACTAATGGTACGCTATATGTTAATTATTTGAATTCAAATAAAATAAGATAAAAAAAGCTGTGAGAAAATGTCAGTCAAGCTCACAGGCTTTTAACTGGAATCTCTAAAGGAGAAGGGGTTAATAAAAACTATTTGAATAAATAAAGCAGAACAATTTTCTGAATTTGAAGAGCACCGAGTGTCCACAGACCCAATAACCTCAAAGCCAGACTCCAAGCACAAGAATCACCGAGGTCCATGACATGTATGTTCCTCACAAGCAGGGATAAAGAGAAACTCTTTAAAGGATCCTCAGAAAAACAGAGGTGACAGCAGACTTCCCATTGGAAGCAATTCAAGTTAGAACACAAGGGGCAACACTGGAAAATGTATAAAGAACAGAAAAACTGTCAACCTAGATTTCCATATTCAGTAAACGAAATAGCTCAAATGAAGAAAAAGAAAGATTTGTTTCGGAAATCAAGAAGATGAAGTGTTTTCAGTAGCAGAGTCACACCAGAATAAATAAATAAAATCCTTCAGGTCACTGTTAAACAACTGCAGATAGACGTGGGTCTACCTGAAGAATGAACACCACTAGAAATGGTAATTACATGGATAAATACATGAGATTTTCTTATTATTTACATCCCCATAAAAGATAATCAGCTAATAAAAATAATAACAATGTGGTGTGAGATTTGTGATATACATAAAACTAAAGTGGATGTTGGGGCCCAGTCAGTTAAGCATCCAACTCTTGATTTTGGCTCAGGTCATGATCTCAGGGTCAGGATATCGAACCTGCATCAGGCCCCATGCTCAGCAGGGCATCTGCTTAGGAATCTCTCTCTCCCCCTCTCCCTCTGCCCTGCCCTGTACACTGATGCACGCGTGCTTTCTCTCTCTCACACGCGCACATACACACACTCTCTAAAATAAATAAATAAATCTATTAAAAAAAAAAAAAAACACCTAAAATGGATGTCAAGAGTAGCGCAAAGGTCAGGAGAAGAGAAATGGAATTATACTATGTAAGATGGTTACAGTTTATGTGAAATGGTATAGTATTAAAGGTATACTGCAATAAATTAATGATATACATTACAAGCCTAAGCAACCTCTAAAATAAAAACACACAGACCTGTACTTAATAAGTAAACAGCAAGATTAATGCAATCATAAACGATGTTCAATTGATTTAATCAAACGAAGAAAAAGAGAAGGAAAAAAAAGGAAAAATAAGATGGGAAAGAGAAAACAGTGAGATGATACCCTTAAACCTAACAATATCTATTGTCACATTAAATTGGGTTTAAAGATCCCAAATAAAAGGTAGATATTGTCAAATTAGATGTTTTTATATGTTGCCTAAATAAATACATCTTAATTACAGAGACAAATTTAAAGTAAGGAAATAGTAAATGATATAGCACAGCATGTGTACTGGTCAGTTTTATGTGTCAACTTGGCTAAGTACTACTTGCTAGTTATTCAGTCAAATGCTCATCTCGGCATTGCTGTTAAGGTATTGTGTAGATGTGGTTAACATTTACGGTCAGTTGACTTTACTGAAGGTGATACCCTGGTGGGACTGCTCTACTCAGTTAAAAGGTCTAGGAGCAGAACTGAGGCTCCCCTTTCCAGCGGGCCCGCCCTGTGGGCTTTGAAATTGTTTAGCTAGCTATCAAAATCACATAAGCCAATTTCTTACAATAAATCTCTAAATATGTAATATATATCTTACTGATTTTATTCTCTGGTGGAAACTTAACTGATAAACCATATTAACACTAATTAAAAGAAATCTTTATTACTTATTTGGCAATGTTAACATTAGGCAAACTACTAGCCAGAGGAAAGACCATTATAAGGAATTATTTTATAATGATAAGGTTGTTAACATAAACAGGAGGATATAATACCCTTAACCATTTATGCACCAAATAGCAGAACTTCAAAAGAAGTGAAAAAAAACACTGAGGGAACTATAAAAAGAAATACATAATTCAATCACTTTAGTAAGAAAGGTAAATACTCCTCTCGAAATAATTAATTAAAAAATAGAAAATCAGTAAGGATATAGGAAATTCAAATAACATCAACAACCAAACTGATGTATTTGCTATTTAAAGAAGAACATTCTACCCAATGAGGGAAAAATACATATTTTTTTTTAAGATTTGATCTATTTATTTGACAGAGACAGAGTGAGTGAGAGAAAAAGAGAGAGAGAGAATGAGCAGGGGGAAAGGAAGAAGCAGACTCTCTGCTGAGCCCGATGCGCGGCTCAATCCCAGGACCCTGAGATCATGACCTCAGCCGAAGGCAGATGCTTAACCAATTGAGCCACCAAGGCATCCCATCTCATCATGTACACGAGATCCTACATACGACTATCAGCTAATTTCTCAGCAGAAATCTTTTAGGCCAGAAGAAAGTGGCATGATATACTTAAAGAGCTGAAAGAAAAAAAAAGTCACCTGAAAATGCTATATCTGGTAATAATGCCCTTCAAAAATGAGGCAGAAATTAAGCTATTCTCAGATAAAGAAAAGCTGCGGGAGTTCATTACCACTACACCTGCCCTAAAGGAAATGTTAAAGGGAGTCCTGCTGGTAGAAATGAAAGAATGCTAGACAGTAACTCAAAGCCAGGTGACCATTCAAGATCTTTGGTAAAGGTAAATACATAAGGAGTATAAATGTGGGTATTATTACTATTTTGATTTGTAATCACTTTTTTATTTTCCAAAGGATTTAGGAGACAAATGCATAAAAATAATTATAATCTCTGTTTTGGGGCACACAATTTGGGACACAAATAATTTAAGGGGGGTGTAGAGCTTTTATAGTTGAATAAATTTAAGTTGGTATAGTTAAAATTAGACTGTTATAAACGTTAGGTTGTCATATGTCAGGCCTATTGTAACCACAGAGAAAATAGCTTTGCTATACATACAAAGGAAATAAGGGAATCAAAAAGTGTCACTATAATAAATCAACTAAACAGAAAAGAAGGTATGAATGGAAGATATAAGGAACAAAAAAGTTTTAAGAAATACAGACAACAAATCTTAAAAAAACTGAAGTCCTTCCTTATAAGTAATAACTTTAAATGTAAGTGGATTAACCTCTTTAATCAAAAGATAGATACCGACAGAGTAGATAATAAAAAATGATGTGACTTCATGTTATCCATGAGACCCAAACGGACCTAAGATGCGGAGAGGCTCAAAGTGAAAAAAACCGAAAAAGTTACAATGTGCAAATAATAACCAAAAGAGAGTTGGGGTGGATATCCTAGTATCAGACAAGATGGACTTTCAGACAAAAACTGTTACAAAATAAAAGGATGGGACATTACATATTGATGAAAGACAATTCAGTTCATCATGAAGATACAACAATTATAAACATATATGCACTGCACCTAACAAGAGAGTCCCAAAATATATAAAGCAAAATGACAGAACTGAAGGGAAAAAGAGTTATACAATATAGTGACTTGAAAACTCCACTTTTAATAGTAACTAAACAAAACATCAATACAGGGCTTGAACAAAACTATAAACCAACAGGACTTAAGAGACATACACAGAAGCCTACACCAGAATAGCTAAATACACATTTTTATCAATTGCACATAGGACATTCTCCAGGACAGACCATATGTTGGGTGACAAAAAAAGTCTTAATACATTTTAAAAGATTGAAATCAATGAAGTATCTTTTCTGATCCCAACAGAATAAAGCTAGAAATGAGTAAATTAAGAACACTGGAAAATTCACAAATACCTGGAAATCAAACAATATATTATTAAAATGTATCGATTAATAAACACAAAGGAAATAAATACCATGAGACAAATAAAAATGAAAACACAATATACCAAAACTTATGGGATGCAGGAAAATACGGGCTAAGAGTGTTACTTATAACCCCTAACACATACAACGAAAAAGAAGCAGGATCTCAAATTAATAAACTAGCTTAAGGAACTAGGAAAAGTGGAATAAAACTGAGCACAAAGCCAGCAGAACGAAGGAAATAATAAAGCTTAAAGGTGAGGTTAATACATATATTATACACATATTACATATTATACAATAGAGAAAAATCAAAAAAAGATCCCCCAAATTGACCACTTCAGGTAGACTAAGATTGAATGAGAGAAGACTCGAAACACTAAAATCACAATATTAGTGAATGTAGGAACATTACTACTGATTTTACACATTATACAAATCATATTATGAATAATATTACAGCAACAAACTGAATAACCTAGATGAAATGGGCAAATTTCTAGAAACACATAATCTACTAAAAATGACACATGAAGAATTAAAAAATCCAAATAGACCTATAACTGGTAAAACAGTGGATCAAAAATCTGCCCCTAAGGAATAGCCTAGGATCAGATGGCTTCACTGGTGAATTCTACCAAAGCCTAAACAAGAAGTAACACAAATTCTTTTTTCAAACTCATCCAAAAGTTTGCAGATGAGGGAAGACCTCCTAACTAATTCTATAAGGCTAGCATTACCCTGATATCAAAGCCAGACAAAGACACTACAAGAAAAATACAGTCCAATATCCCTTATGAGTATAGATGCAAAAGTTCTCAACAAAATACAAGGAACCAAACTCAGCAACACATTAAAGGACTATACACCATGACCAAGTGGGTTTTATTCCCAGAATGCAAGAATGATTCAATATATGAAAACTTGATCAATGTAATACACCAAATTAACAGAATAAAGGGAGGAAAAAACCCAACACATGCTCATCTCAACAGATACAGAAAAGAATATTTTCCCAATGTCAACATTCATTCATGACAAAAATAATCAACTATGAATGGAAGAAAAGTTCCTAAAACATGTTGAAGGCTATACATGAAAGACTCACGGCTAACATCATATTCAACAATGAAAGACTGAAGCTTCCCCCCTCCAAGATCAAAATCAACATAGACATCCACATTTGCCATTAATACTCAACATACTGGAAGTTCTAGACACAGTAATCTGGTAAGAAAAAGAAATAAAAGAAATCCAATTGAAAGTGAAGAATAAAATTATTTCTGTTCACAGATATGATCTTATGACTCTGAAAAAAAACCCCTATGAATCCAATAAACAAATTCAGCAAAGTTGCACCATATTAAGTCAATATACTCAAACAGTCACATTTCTAAAATCAGCAATGAACAATTCAAGAGGAAATTTTAAAAATCATTTACAATAGCATCAAAAAGAATAAAATGTTCAGAAATAAATTTAAGCAAGGAGGGAGAAGACCTGTACAATGACAACTACACAACACTGATGGAAGTAATTAAAGAAGACATAAATAATTGGAAAGACATCTGTATTAATTGGACTAGATGACTTAATATCATTAAGGTAAAAATTCTAATACTATTCAAAGCAATCTATAGATTCAATGCAATCCCTATCAGATAAAATTCCAATTGTGTGGGGTTTTTTTCAGAACAAAACAAAACAAAACAAAAAAACACCATCCTAAAATCCATATAGAAACTCAAGTATCTACAAGTAACTAGAAAATCTTGAAAAAGAAAGAGGAAATTGGAGGAATCACACTTCCTGATTTCAAAACTTATTACAAAGTTGGGGCATCTGGGTGGCTCATTTGGTTAAGTGTCCGACTCTTGATTTAGGTTCGGGTCATGATCTCTGAGTCGTGGGATGCAGCCCCATGTTGGGCTCCACACTGGGATCTGCGCTGGGTGTAGAGCCTGCTTGGGAGTCTCTCCCTTAGCCCCTCCCCTGCTCTCTTTAAAAAAACAAAAACAAACAAATACCTTATTACAAAGCTACAGTTATCAAAACAGTGTGGCATAAACACAGACACACAGACCAATGGAACAGAAGAGAAATCCCAGAAACAAACCTTCCCATACATGGTCAACTGATGTTTAACAAGAAAGCCAAGACCATTCCATGAGTAAAGTACAGTTTTTTTAAACAAATGATTCTGGGAAACTGAATATCCACATGCAAGTGAGTGACACTGGACCCTCACCTTACACCATCTACAAAATCAATTCCCAGAGGCCCCACCACCACACTGGGGATTAGGTTTCAGCCTCTGAATTTTGGGGGGGATACAAACATTCAGTCTACAGCAATAAGTTTGGTGAACAGTATCCCAAAAAGCTCTGTATATTTTTCTAACTTTTCTGAAGTCTACTATTACATCAAAATAAAAAGTTCTAAAACTATCAAGCACCTAGATATAAACAGAAGTAAAATATTTGTAAGACCTCTGAGAACAATTATAATTGGGACACATTTAAATAAAGATGTAAAGGAAGACTTTTTTAAATGAAGATGCACAAACATATATCCATAAGCACACAGGCATGCACACACGCAAATTAATTAACTGGAAGATACAATATTGGTAGTGTGGCCACTCTCCCAAACAGATTTACAGGTTCAGTGAAGTCACAATCGAAATCCAATAGCCATTTTTGTAGAACTTGACAAAGTGACTGAAAAATTTAAGTGAGAGGCATGGCCTCATAATGCACAAGGACTTGCCTTATCAGAAATCAAAACTCTTGAAGTTACACTAATTGGTGAAGAGATAGATCAGTATTACAATGAAAAAAGAGAGTGCTCAGAAACATATCTACCTACACAAATACAAGTGAGCACTGAGTAAGGCATGAACTTTTCAGTGAATGGGCCTGAGAAACTAGGCATTCTATATGAAACAAAACCAGACTGCAACTTTACATAATACAAAACAATCCAACGGAGAGAAGCCATACCACCTACTCTTGCTTAAATATGAGTCACACTTCATTCCTTCCGTCCTCCTCAAGCTTTTACAACCCATGAATAATTTTTTTTTTCTTGTGCCTCTTAAACATGCTAAATCTACCCACGTTCTCTATGGCCATGGCCAGTAGTGAGTTATTAAGCATGCTATGCTAAGTCTGGCCTTTGTATGAGTTTTCTCTCTGCCAGGAAAACTCAGTTCACAGATCTCTGCATGACCTGCTTCTTACCACACAGGGCTCAACTCAAGAGTCACTTTTTGAGTGAAGTCTTCCTTGAAATCCAATTAATGTAGGCTTTTAGTCCTCCGTCCAAACCCTACTTACTCTCCCTGATGGTCAGTCGCATTTGAACCCACAGCCTGGTGCATTTCCCACCCTTCTCTGCCCTGTTCTAGGTCTCTTAGAACTGACATCAACAGCCTCCATCACACACGGGTCCCTTCCCTTTGTGTCTGGCCAAAGAGAGGCTCCATTAGAGGACACAGGGCAGGGCATCTGCTGCCCTCTTGCTCGCTGCGGGTTCTCTGGAGTTACTGCCTCGTCATACGCCCGCAGCCCGCACCGGGCAGCCCGTCTCCTGCACCGGCCCTTGCAAGCTCCTGCATCTTCTCATCCTTCCAGCCTGGGGATGGAAGAGGCTTCAGGGTGTTGCAGTCCCGGGCGCCTCAGCGTACCTCACTGGCGCCCTTCACCCGGCCCAAACCTCTGACAATGGCACTTTTATTAAATGCTATTCAAAATACTAGCAAGTAGGCCTCTGTTTTCCGTTTGGACCTGACTGATACACTAGAGCATATCACATCACCTTGCTGAAAATTTTTACTGTGCCTATCGCCCCGTGCAATGATTTTATTCACTCCTCTGTTTGAGTTGTTTGACCTGATAAAGTTAAACAACAGAGAAGGAACTTTTTAGGTCAATCAACGTATCCCTAGGGCTTTACACTTAGTAATAAGTACCATATATATTTCTGGATTCTAACACATTTCTGGTTGGATAAAACATAAAATGATGCCATTATTGTAATAAAGGTATTTATGAGTTGCTGAAAGATAAGTAGGAATTGGCTCATCGAGGGTAGAGCAAGTTATGCTATGAAGCCAGGGTTTTATCACTGAAGGTTTTGAAGTGAAGAAATGAAGGGATTACATGTGGAGTTTAGAAGTACAACTGAGAGCAATGTGAGGTACGGACTGAAGAAGAGAAGAGGGATGGCAGTTAGGAGGAGAACGTAATTGTTCTAGGCACACACACAACATGGAATTCAAAGTAGATGATTATAACAGGAACAGAGACGAGGAAATAAATTTGGGAGAAAGACCCAAAGGAGTGTGTAGGGGAGCAGTGAGGGAGAAAGAAAGAAAGGAAAAGGGAGGAAAACCATGTGGAGTGTTGTCTAGTTCACGAGCCTCGAGTGGGAGGGTGTGAGCCCCCGCAGCACGCAGTGACATGAGGGACCCAGGCCACGTATGGCTTTAAAATTCTGCTTTTTACTGTTTGGGAAGTGATGCTCAGAGTCCAATACAAGAAGTTCCAACAAGTCTGTAATTACACCTCTACTGTGAGAGAGGTTAAGATAGGGACTATTTTAATCTGAAATAAAATAACACACCAAAAAATATCCAAGTCAAACTGCTCACTTTTTAAAAAGTAGTAGTCACATTTCTGTAAATTTATATAAGGAAATAACAAAATATAAAAGCTGATTAAGTATAATTGTAAATCACCTTTAATACAGTAGTAAAAATAGGAAATAATCTAAAAGGTCAACATAAACAAAATGCTGAAACATAGTTTTTATTGTTAGCTGTTTTAAATAAATAAAACTAGTACGAAGACAGCAGATTAATACAGAACTATGTTTATAACTTAATGGTTAACAGAAAATAAGTCATAATAATTTCATTATTCCCACTAAACCATTACTAATAGCTCTATTAAAATTATAAATTTATGAAGACAAAGATCAAGTGACACTACACAGAAATGATAAGTTTGAATTATTAAAGAAAAAAAAAACCCTTGTAAACTTTTTTTCTTCACAGTGCCTTTAACAATGCTGTTCAAGCTTTAGGGGAAAATTTAATATTTTCACATTTTATTATGAAATATAACCCATGGAGAGAAAAAACAAGACATAAATATACAATATGATGAACATTTGCATAGAAACCTGTCTAGAAACAGTGTAGGCCATAACACAGAAAACTGGCATTCCCCCAAAATTCCTCCTGTGCCCCTCCAATCACACTCCCTTCCGCCCCTCCAGAAGCCAACACTCTTCTGTCATGTGCTACTCATTTCCTTGGATTGCATTACAGTTTTAGCACTCATGAATAAATCTAACAGAGGTTAGCTATGCCTCAATTACGTGGATTCTGTGGTGGTTCACTTCTTTCCGAGAAGCTGTGTTTATAAAATGTATCCATATGATTATGATCCCCACTCATTCATTCACTGTCATTCCTGTAAAGCATTCCATTGTATGAACAGATCACTGTTTCTTCATGTGTTTTACCATTAATGGACATGTGGGTTGTCTCTGGTTTGGGGCTATTAGGAAATATGCAAAGATGAAATCTCCCTAAGAGTCAATGCTAGTCCCACAGTGTGTGCACCGCACATTTACTGCACGGCCAAGCTGTGTTCCAAAGTGGCTGGGTCTCCACTCAGGCAGGCAGGCTGTGGCTGGCTGCTCCCGGGGGGGCTCTGCACCCTTTTCAACACCTAGTTGGGTCATGACTGTTTATTTTCTGCCAATTTCACAGTTGTGCAGTAGGATCTCATTCTGTTTTTAATTTCCATTTCTCCAATTACAAAAAGTTTGAACATATTTTCACATATCCACTGATCATCCGGAATTACTCTTTTGTGAAGTACACTTGTTCAAATCTTTTCCCATTTTTAAAAATTGTTTTGGCTTTTTAAAAAAATGTTTTTTATAGGTTCTTTATATGTTCTGGGTACTAGTCTTTTGTTGGTTATATCCACTACAAATAATTTTCTCATTCTGTGGATTATCTTTTCTCTCTCTGCATTATCTTGATAAACAGAAGTACTTAATTTAGTAGAAAAAAATACCAGTCATTTTTTATTAAGGTTAGTGATTTTTGTGTTTTGGGAAATGGTTTTTCTGATCCTAAAGACATGATGATATTTTCCCACATTATATTCTAAAATATTTACAGTTTTTCTTTATGTGTTTATGTCTATAACACATCTGGAGGTGATTTTTTTGACTGGGTCCAATTTCATTGTTTTTCTATATGGCTTGGCATTCCAGTATTACCTCTCTGACAATATTTGTTTTACATATTTAAAACCTATGTTATTTTTTAAGTATTCACAAATTTAGTAATAATATATAATCTTCTTTCGTAGATTTATCCTTTTATCATCATGTAATGCCCTCTGTGTATATGGTGAGACTTCTTGCCTTCAATTGTGTTTGGTCAATATCAGCTTTTTTTAATCATTATTTTTCTTGGTTTTTGGATTTAAAATTAAAACAAAGGTTGAGGGTTTGCATGTCTGAGCAAAATAAATTTCAGAGTCTAAAAGATCTTATTAAAAACAACTCTACCTACCAAACAATTCACTTTCACTGCATAAAGTATAAAGCTACACAAGGACTTTATTACTAAAATCACCTCATTAATAAAATCATCTCAAGATGTTTAAATACTCTAACCTGTAACCTAATTATTTCTGACCACTCACACAGACACTGTATCACTATCAAAGAGCTCCTTGCTTGAGTCTTCCTGGGATTCCCAAAAGTTTGAATGTACAACAGCAAATCTTAAGTATAAAGAAAGCAACAGAAATTAACAATATTGCATAAACTATTACTGAACTATACATTCGATCCTCAAAATCCATGAAAAATAATGTTGCCCCTGTAGAAGGAAAGTTATCTTATCTAGGCACTGCCTTATCAATGCTACTATTCAAGCACTTCCCTGAGGTGTTACCATACAAACACGAACAGGCAAGCATTTTACCAGCTACTGCCACTCCCACGCTAACACTCAGGAATCTCTAACTTCCACATGCATCAGAATCACCTAGAAAGCTTGTGACAGATGTAGATGTCTGCTTCCCATACCTTGATTTATTTTTGAAAAAAATCTTTGGGTAATTTTGGTACACATCAGAGTTTTAAAACCACTGCCATAATTTTAAGAGGAAGAAAAAGAAGGTGACGTGGGATATTATGTCAAAAAATGTTATTTAACCTACAAGTGGTTTTTTTTTGAGGTGATAAGAATAAAATGAAGATAAAAATCAAGACATGCAGAGTTTTACAGAAATAACAGAAACTACAGAAATTACCAGGAAATCATATTTCAGAATCTGTGTTTTAAAAAAATTCTATCAGAAAACAATATAATGCTCTAGCTGGTCTTTGGTTTTGTATTATCTTTACGATATAATTTATGAAATTATGAGACATCTATAATTCAAAATTTAATTAGAATCTTCTTTTTCAGTGCCAAAATGATTGACAAAATCATGCATATAATAAGCAATACTAAATGTGAAATTAGAGAAGTATTTTACAGTGAAAATTAATTTAAAATGCTAAACAAATTAGAAATGAGGAAGAACACAGGTAGAAGTGTTAAGTCTCCACTAGTTTATCAGCAAGCAATCTTTACCTGTCATCTACAAGTAAAATTGCATGAGTAAAGTAAGACATCAAAAAGAGAAGAAAACACCCACTGCTCACTTCACTGACTGCTGAGAAAGTAAATAACCTTCTCTCATATAATGAACATTCATGTCCCAATCAATCTCCTTTGTTAAACATAAACTCGTAGTGTCTTCGTTCTGGAAATAAGTGGTTTTACGAAATACCTCATGTGTTTTATTTGCTTCTTTCTAGTATTCCATTTTATACTCAAATGAAGTTCATTTAATATGTTAATTTTGTCTTGTAACTAGTGTTTTATACTGCCTTTCAATTCAAAGAATGATTTACATGTCTTTTTGAGTAGTATGTGCTCTCTCAAAATTTTGGAGTGAAGGCCTTGTGTAATATAGACAAAAACCACCGTATATGATGGTCACACTAGACTGCGTTCTGTTCAAAAAGCAAGCTCAGTCTCGCTTCGTTTGTCTAACAGACGATAACAGCACAAAGGTAATTCTAAATTATTTACTGTATGATGGCATAAGATGAAATTTAGCAAATTTCTAGTTAATAAGTATATACCGAGCAATGATAATGACCCTATAAAATTCAAAAAATAAATTTATTTCTGTCCTCTACTCAAAGATATGACTCCTGCTGCCACACTGAAGTTGAGCTATTCCACTTTGCTCTCTAAGGCCCGCTAAGCCCACAGCTCTTCTGATACTACTCCTCTAGCCCAGGTTATGCAAAACTCTCCCAGAAACCTGATGCCCCTTCCAGCCCCAGCTTGGAGAGTAACTGCTACCCCTGCATCTTCAAAGTTCTACCTCAAGTCCAACATCACCTGGAAGGCGATATCTCAACCACACCCCCTGAGACCCAAGCCATCTGTAACTCCGTTTCCTTAATATCATCTCCTTTTCACTCTCTTTCCTGTGGCTTATCAGACCTCTTGTTCCCTAACTGTTCCATGGATGCATCTCCCCTGTCTCTAAACTCTGTGGGCAGAGGCCATGTTTCTGGGAGAGCAAAATAGGAGGCAGAAAATATTTTTGAGATTTGTAAGTTTCATCACATACTCCCCATGGGGTCTGTTGTCAGGAGTAAAATAACTGCTTAATAACTTCATCAAACAGTACAATGCATAACAAACTGAATGTTACAATTACATGGTAAAATGAGAAAATCTGACAACTGTATTATTACCCAAAATTTTATAAATGCAAAAACATTTTAGTACTAAAATTTTTGTGCTTCTCAGAGATTGAACCCTATTATTTCACTTGAAAGAGGTATGCTTAACTATTTCAAAATTCTTGGAATTAATGAGATACAAACATTTAAACTTTTTTACTTTATCTTAGGTCTTTATTAAGTGAAAATATAAATTCATTTAATAGACAGCTAAACTACCAGGTTCTGGTTTCACTGTTTGGTTTTCCAGGCTTTCTTCATCATTATCTGTGCTCTGAAGTGATCTACATAATCACAGATCATCAAAATAGTTACAAAGTTGACCTGTGTAAGTGTTTTGTTTGTTTCATCTGTGTCATATTTCCTAAGTTTTCAAGTACATTTTGTCAAATTTCATATCCTTTAACAAAAAACTAAGTCAGAAAAAAAACCTAGAAGTAAAATCTAGCCAATTAAATAAAGCAAAGCAAAAGAATATTTAGTGCTCTATTATATGAAAAGGATTTTTTATAATTTAAGATTGTAGAAAGAGAGAAGAAAAAAACAATCAGAAGACTGAATGATAATGGTACTAATTTATTGATGTTGATATTAGAAAGCCCTTTAAAACTGAAGATTCGGGGGGGGGGATGGGGTAGCCGGGTGATGGGTATTAAGGAGGGCAGGTGTTGTCACGAGCACTGGGTGTCATATGCAACTAATGAATCACTGAACACTACATCAAAAATTATACTATACAGTGGCTAACTGAACATAATAAAAAAATAAAATAAAATAAAACTGAAGATTATTTGCCTTATTCAACTTTTGAAAACAGAAATTCAAAGACATTGAATCCATGAATTTACTCATCCTAAACAGCCTTAGAACTCTTCTATTATAAGGAAAAGACAGATGAAAGCCAGAGAGCGCTCAGACCCCTTAGAGCTAGAATCAAAAGTCAGAAAAAACAACTGGTAATAAAACAATTCATATACTTAATTTACAAAAGGGTAAAACTATACCTAGTCTATACTATACAAATGTAAACTCATCAATAAAACAATCATTACGCTCCTGTTAGGGTAAGTAGCTCTAACTGACTCACACCTATTCTCTGCATTTCCTCCCAGAGATCTGCCTAACACTACAACCCCTTTACTGTAATATTAAATACAAAGGCTGAAATTAAGCCAGCTTTTTTTCTTTTAGATCTTCAGATTCACATAGTCTTTTCAAACACTGCTTTAAATAAGCTAGAGATGTATCTAAATGATAGTAAAAATAAATAATAGGCATTCACTTAGGTATCATGAAAAGAAGTGCATTTTCATAAATATAAACCATGAAATTACAGTTCATTACATACCACAGCATTCAGGACATTTTGGATGTTTCAGGATATTCATTCCATACCCTGGAAAGCAGCGATTAATCCAAACCATCTGGAGAGTACCTTCAATATAGTATATTTCAGGCAATGGCTCTGCACGTCTGCCTAGAACTTCTACTTGTTGATTAAAAAATCTCTCTATAAGATTTTTAGCCTAAAATTGAAATACGAGAAAATTATTATCAGAAATAAATGTAATTATAGAACAAATAACGGTGCTTATGTACTTAGAAGCAGTGAAAACAAATTTTTGAGGTCCTTACTTATTCTTATATTCAATGTATATAAAACATGTAAAATTAAAAGATGTCACCTATAAACATCAAATTTCCAAATGTACTTCAAATACAACACAAAGAAACCATTCAGATACATAACCAACATTTTGGTCCTTTTGGATTTTGATAATATATGGATGGGCATATGAGCAAAATCAAAATAGCTCTTTGAAATTAAACATACTCTAAGAAATGTACTCCATGTGCTTAAAAACACATATTTTAAGTAACTTTAAAAGCATATCCCTTAAAAAGGAATACCCTCCACTCTTTCCACAAAGAAAAATTAGGTTTAAAAACAAGAGGAAATGGGGCGCCTGGGTGGCTCAGTCATTAAGCGTCTGCCTTCGGCTCAAGTCATGATCCCAGGATCCTGGGATTGAGCCCCGCATCAGGCTCCCTGCTCCGCAGGAAGCCTGCTTCTCCCTCTCCCACTCCTCCTGCTTGTGTTGCCTCTCTTGCTGTCTCTCTCTGTCAAATAAAAAAAATCTTTAAAAAAAAATTAAAAATTAAAAAGATTTTTAAAAAAACAAGAGGAAGTACAGCAAATGTTAAAATTTCCAGCTCTGTGCTCCCAAAATTAAATTTATAAAATAATTAAGGCATCATTCTGATCTAGAACTAATTACCTTTCTACTTGTAGTAATTATTCTGGCTTGACTCCTAAAATTAACAAGAGGCTTATGATTTTCAGTGTTAAAGCATGAGGTAAGGCCACGAGTTCAAACCCTCTACAAGCCAGTTAGTTCTCCTCAATTTTACCGTTCTAACTTCTAATGCAGTGAGGAACATTAATGTATGGACTAATGCCGATCTGTAGCCACTAAAGATATACTTCAACTTACTGATTTCTTCAAATGTCTTGCAAATTACACTCCTTGCATGAAAATTGTAAGTAAATTATAAGTGCAAATGTTCTTCAATATATTGCATTTAAAGTAAATATACAACTCTTATTCTATTAGTCAATTACTCACCACCTTTTTATAGTTTAAATGGTTTGCTTTTGCTTTTGATTAATCTTGGTAAACTTGTTGGGATTTATTTGGACAAACACATAAATTTTGGTTAAGAAAGTACTTAAGAATTAATTTGATATAAATCTGCTCTCTAATTAACCATATTTAAATGCCAGGCCATAATTAAAAGTTTCAGGAGACACAATCATAATCACTTAGCTTCCAAATAAATAAATAAATAAATAAATCAAAGATGCTGGATATGGGAAAACCTGATAGGAACAAAAATGATCATATAAATCAGATTCCTGTTTTTTATTTTCCCTCTAAAGAGAATAAGGATAGATCTCTTGACAAAAATAAAAAGAAGGCAAAAAACTGCTAAATCATTCAATTTTTTATATTTAGTATGTTTATGGTTGACATGGGGTTAATTATTTGTACCAAAGGGTGAAACTGACAAATTCTCTGAGTTGGGTAAGAATTATGGATTTTAATGTAAAACATTTTTGACCAATTTGGATGATATAAGAACAAATCATAATTACAGAAACTCTCCATAAATTAATTATCTGGTCTAAGATATAAAGAATTAATCTGACTGAATAAACATCAGAGTTCCTGGCCCATGCTACTCCTCCCTTCACCACCCCCCAGAATACTTCTAAGAATGATTAAGTATCTATGGAAGGAATACATTCTACAACGACTGGTCATTAATCAGAGGACCGGAACAAGAAGCTATTACCATTTCAACAATGAGCAGCCTGTAAAATATATGAATTCTGTAAGTGACAGGTTGAATAGCTTATTTTAAATACCACAATCTGCTCCACTGACCATGCCAAGTTAGGTAATGAAGAAAGGTGACTGGAAGGGCTTTTATATTTGTCGCACATTTGTCCAACAAGCTTAGAAGGTGATAACTACCTAACATCACGGGAGTTCTACAACAGGCAACAGATATCATACGCTATGCAAGACCACAGTCCAACCAGAGCTCCACTATCCACTGGGGGAGAGCTAGTATCTACCAGGTAGGTGTTACAGATATTACACCCATAAGTTAGAGTCCTCTAGAAATCTTTAGTTAGCACCTATATTTGGAAATCTCTGGGGAAAGTAACTATGGTCATCAAATGGGGATGGAATTAAGAAACAAGGAGACAGAAGCTTAAAGGTATCTTGGATGAAATGGAAAGAACTGTGAGTTTGCATAGAAAAGACCAGTGATACTGGTGCTCAGGGAGCAAAAGAAAGAAAGGATATCACATCTCATAAGAGAAGGTCCCAAAGGAGAACTATAAAAAGTGATTGAACAGAAACATAAAGCTGTCATTCGCATGGTGGGAACACTGTAACGTGGATACTATACACACATGCCAGTGAACTGGGCACAGAACTATGAGATAAAGCTCGGTTTCTTTCTTCCTTTCCTTTTTTTCCCTTTTTTTTTTTTTTTTTTTTGGATAAAGCTCAGTTTCAAAGCAGAACCAAAGCAAGAGGAGGAAAATAAAAGCTTATGTAACAGTTTAAATTCTATGAAAGTTGGAATCCATTTCGGAGGTACATACTGAATCCTAGCACTTCAGAACAGGAAAATTTAACTTTGCACTGTGGAGATTACTTCAATCCTGAAGCAAAAGACAAAAGAGTCTACTCTTCACTCAGCAATGTCTCTGCAGTGGTAGTTGTTCTACAAGAATTAGAAAAACTAGAAAAACTAGGCTCTTAAGAAGGACTAAAGGCAAACTGTAATTTGTGTTTTGAAATTATTAGAGATTTAAACAGTTATATTAAAAAGTTTTAAAGTAGCATATTTCTAATTGAAAAAAGCAAGCCACAGGCAGTGGGAGTACGAAAAGGACATTTAAAAATACAGGAAAAGATTTCCATTTCCAACCATATGGTATAGTAGGTGTCCTGAAATATGCTCCTGCTACAAATCACCTCACTGAACATAAGAGGATAAAGACTTTGTGTCGCTGTATTTCAACAACGAGAGGGAATGAGAACAGAAAGGAAGACAGGAAGAGAGAGAGAGAGAGAGAGAGAGAAAGAGGGGCTAAAAACAAGAACTACAAATATAATCATAGCTAAATTCCTAATTCATTGCACACCAATCCTAGTATTCCAGAATGTTCTAATTTACCCCCCAGATAAGGGGGAAAAGCCTTAAATCTGTTAAAAACAAACAAACAAACAAAAAAACTCTAAGTAAAACAATGACCCAAGCAAAAAACTTCAGTCACAAAGGGGAAATCACAAGAAAGCCTCTCCATCAAAGCTGGGGAAGGAACGGGGCTGAGAGGGGAAGATGGAGTGGAGGGACGGGGAAAGCACAGACTCCTCTGTGAATTCCTACACAATAATTTGCTTTCAAGAGGGAGGAAGATGGTGCTTATTCCCACTGGCCTGACATCTAAGTGCACTGCTTTAGGGAGAAGAGAAAGGTGACCCTGAGGGTGGCTGTCGTGTCTCTGCAGGTACACGGAAGGAGCACAACCATGAAATAGCTCTTTAGAGGGAGGCAGAGAAGCGGAGCTGGCACACAAAGCCCTGGCAGTCCAGGGCACTGCCCTAGGGAAAAGGACTGAGTTGCGTTTAACACTTGCTGTGGTTCTCAGCACCCCGCGTGGCTCTATGGGATTGAGAGAAGGAATACAACTCTAAGACATTCCCCCACCCAGGAAAGAACTAGCAGAATTAAGCAAGTGCATCCACAGAGAAGGTTTGAGGGACTCCCCACCCTACCCTACAAAATTCCTACTCTAGCCATTCCCTCCTAAAGCAAGAGCATAAAGACTGGAAGAAGTGACAATTTCTTTAAATGTGCAGACACCAATCAAGGCTACCAGGATCAAAAAGGAATCAGGGAAATATGACACCAGAAAAAAAACAAACAAAAAAAGCTCCAAAAGCAGACTAAAAGGATATAAATATCTATGAATTGCCTAACAAAGAAGTCAAAATAATCTTAAAGAAGCTCCATAAGCTACAAGAAAACACAGACAGATAATCAACAAAATCAGGAAAATAATACATGAACAAAATGAAAAGTCCAACGAAGAGATAAAAACCATAAAAAAGGACCAAACAAATGTCTGGTATGAAGAATATAATGAATGAACTGAAAAATTCAGTAGAGAGCTTCAAAGGCAGACTCAATCAAGCAGAAAAAAGAATCTGTGAACTCAAAGACAGATCATTTGAAATTATCCTATCAGAGAAGAGAAAAGAAAAAAAGAGTAAAGAAAGCCTTACAGGTCTTACTGACATCAACTAAGTCAACACATGCATTATGGAGGTCCCATAAGCAAGAGAAACACAAAGAAATAGAAAGCTAATTTAAAGAAGTAATACCAAAGAACTTCCTAAACTTGGGAAAAGAAACAGACATCCAGATTCATGAAGCTTAAAGAATCCCAAACGAGTTGCACAAAAGGGACTACCAAGGACACCAAGAAACCTTATAACTAAATTGTTAAAATTCACAAAGACTGAATTATGAAAGCAGCTGGAGAAAAGCAACCAATCAAACAAAGGGTACCCCCCTCCTTATGATACTATCAGTATATTTCTCAGTAGAAACCTTGCTGGCCAGAAAAGTGTGTAATAATTCACTTAAAGTGCAGAAAGAAAAAGAAACTACCAACCAAGAATACTATACCCATCAAAACTGCCCTTAAAAATGAAGATTTAAAAAAAAAAAAAAAATGAAGGAGAGCTAAGAACTTTCCCCGGCAAACAAAAACTGAAGGAGTTTGATACCACCAGAAGTCCCAACATCTGTGAGACCACTGCCTTACAAAAAGTGTTAGAGAGTTCATCAAGATGAAATAAAAGGATGCTAAATAGCAACATTAAAAAAAATGAAAATACAGGGATGCCTGGGTGGTGCAGACAGTTAAGCATCTGACTCTTGGTTTTGGCTCAGGTTGTGATCTCAGGGTCATGGGATAAAGTCCCGCATAGAGCTCTGTGCTCAGTGCAGAGTGTGCTTAAAAATTCTCTCTCCCGGGCCACCTGGGTGGCTCAGTCATTAAGCGTCTGCCTTCGGCTCAGGTCATGATCCCAGGGTCCTGGGATAAAGCCCTGCATCGGGCTCCCTGCTCAGTGGGAAGCCAGCTTCTCCCTCTCCCACTCCCCCTGCTTGTGTTCCCTCTCTCACTATATCTCTCTGTCAAATAAATAAATAAAATCTTTAAAAAAAATTCTCTCTCCCTCTCCCTCCCCACTTCCCCCCCCATTCTCACCTGCTCACTCTCTCTCTAAAATAAATAAATCTTAAAAAAAAAAAATGGAAGTATAAATCTCACTCGTAAATGTAAATATATGTGCAAATACAAAATAATGTAACACTATAGGGGTGACACAGAAATCATTAATTAAAGCTAGTATAAAAGTTAAAGACATAAGTATTAACAATAAATGTAACCATAATGGATGCACACTATAAAAGATGTGAATTGTGAAATCAGTAACAAAGTGTGGGGGGGATATAAAAATGTAGATTTTTCATGTGCAGTTAAGTTATCCACTTAAAATAGACTGATAAATATAAGATTTATATATAAGCTTCACGATAACCACAAAGGAAATAGCTAAAGAAAGGAATCAAAACATACCAATACAAAAAAATCAGCAAATAACAAAGGAAGACAGCACCAGAGGAAGAGAGTAATAAACTACATAGCAGACAAAAATCAATTAACAAACTGGAAAGAGTAAGCCCTTACGTAACAATAATTACTTTAACTGTAAACAGATTACAGCCCCCTTGTCAAAAAACACAGAGCGGCTTAATGGATAAAACAAGACCCAACTCTATGCTGTGTACAAGAAAGTGACTTTAGATTTAAGGAAACTCACAGGCTGAAAGTGTAGGATGAAAAAAGATCTGCAGATGAAAACCAGAGCAAGGATGCTATACTTACATCTGGAAAAAATCACCTCGACACAGTAAAAAAAAAACTGTCATAAAAAACAAAGAAAGTCATTATGTAATGATTAAAGAGTCAATTCAACAGAACAATATAATAATTATAAATATATCTGCATCAAACATAGAGTATATAAACATATAATGCAAACCCTGACAGAACTGAAGAAAAAAATGACATCAATATAATAATACTAGGACACTTTAATACTCCAATTTCAATAATGGATAGAATATTTAGACATAAAATCAGTAAGGAACCACCAGACTTGAACAACACTACACACCAAATGGACTTAACAGAAATACAGAACTTTCCACAAATAGTCATGTTTATAGACACATTATTCATAAGAGCCAAAAGGTGAAAAGTAACCCATTCTGTCTATCAATGGATGAATGGATAACGAAACTTGGCATTTACATATATGGAATGTTATGCAGCCTTTTAAAAGGAAGAAAATTCTAAGACATGGTACAATATGAATGAACCTTGAGGACATTAAGTGAAATAAGCCAATTACAGAAAGACAATTACTATATGATTCCACTTATATGAGGTATGTAGAAGAATCAAACTCAAAGAAACAAAAAATTGAATGGTGGCTGCTGGACCTGGAGAATGAGGAAATGGAGAGTTAACATGCCCTACCCACAATGGTGGAACGAATTACATATGAAATGAGAAAGACTGTAAAATAATGTGAACAATGTTATCACCTATAATAACCTACATACAAAAAAAGCCACCCAACAAAATACACTTCTTTTTTTTTCAAGTACTCAAACTATTACCAAGATAGACCATGTTCAGGACCTTCTAACATAGCTCACAAATTTAAAAGAATTGAAATCAATGACATCCTTTGGGTAAATACCCAGTAGTGTGATTGCTGAATCACAGGGTAGTTCTATTTTTAACTTTTTGAAGAACCTCCATATTGTTTTTCCAGAGTGGCTGCACCAGTTTGCATTCCCAACAACAGTTTAAGAGGGGTCCCCTTTCTTCACATCCTTGCCAACACCTGTTGGTTCCTGTGTTGTTAATTTTGGCCATTCTGACAGGTGTGAGGTGATGATATCTCATTGTAGTTTTGATTTGCATTTTATTTGCATTTCCCTGTAATCTGTTGATTACAAAGATGTTGAGCATCTTTTCATGTGTCTTTTGCCATCTGTAGGTCTTCTTTTTTTATTTTTTTTTATTTTTAAGATTTTATTTATTTATTCGATGGAGAGAGAGACAGCGAGAGCAGGAACACAAGCAGGGGCAGAGGGAGAGGGACAAGCAGGCTCCCCGCTGAACAGAGAGCCCGATGCGGCTCTCTGGGACCCTGGGATCACGACCTGAGCTGAAGGCAGCCGCTTAACCGACTGAGCCACCCAGGCGCCCCCATCTGTAGGTCTTCTTTGGAAAAATGTCTATTCATGTCTTCTGCCCATTTTTTAACTAGCTTATTTGTCTTCTGGGTGTTGAGTTTTGTAAGTTTTTTTATATATTTTGGATACTAACTCTTTATGAGATATGTGATTTGCAAATATCTTCTCCCATTCTGTTTTAGTTTTGTTGGTGTTTTCTTCACTGTGCAGAAGCTTTTTATTTTGATGAAGTCCCAATAGATCATTTTTTGCTTTGGTTTATCTTGCCTCAGGAGACATATCTAGTAAGAAGTTGCTATGGCCGATGTCAAAGAGGTTTACTCTGCCTGTGTTGTCCTCTAGGATTTTAATGGTTTCCTGTCTCACATTTAGGTCTTTCATCCATTCTGAATTTATTTTTGTGTATTATGTGAGAAATTTCATTCTTTTGCAGGTTGCTGTCCAGTTTTCCCAACACCATTTATTGAAGGGACTGTCTTTTTCCATTGGATATTCTTTCCTGCTTTCTCAAGTATTAACTGACCATATAGTTGTAGGTCCATTTCTGGTTTTTCTATTCTGTTCCATTGATCTATGTGTCTGTTTTTAATGCCAGTACCACAGGTCTTGATCACTACAGCTTTGTAATGTACCTTGAAGTCTGGAATTGTGATGCCTCCAGCTTTGCTTTTCTTTGCTTTGGCTATTTGGAGTCTTTTGCAGTTCCATACAAATTTTAGGATTGTTTGTTCCAGCTCTGTAAAAAGTGCTGGTGGTATTCTGATAGGGATTGCATTAAATGTGTAGATTACTTTGAGTAATATAGATATCTTAACAATATTTGTTCTTCCAATCTATGAACATGGAATGTTTTTCCATTTATGTCATCTTCAATTTCTTTCATCCGTGTTTTCTCATCTTATTTTATTTAAATTCAAATAATTAAATATAGTGTATCATTAGTTTCAGATGTAGAGTTCAGTTATTCATCAATTGCATGTAACACCCAGTACTCATTACATCATATGCCCTCCTTAATGTCCATCACCCAGTTACTCCATCCCCCCACCCACCACCCCTCCAGCAACCCTCAGTTTGTTTCCTAAGTTAAGATTCTCTTATGGTTTGTCTCTCTCTCAGATTTCCCTTATTTTTCTGATTTTCCCTATTTTTCCCCTTCTTTCCCCTATGATCCCGTTTTCTTAAATTCCACATATAAGTGAAACCATATAATTGTCTTTCTCTGATTAACTTATTTCGCTTAGCATAATACCCTCCAGTTCCACCCACATCACTGCAAATGGTAAGATTTCAGCCTTTTTGATGGCTGAGTAATATTCCTGTGTGTGTGTGTGTGTGTGTGTGTGTGTGTACACACATACCACGTCTTCTTTATCCATTCGTCGATGGTGGGCTCTTTCCAAGTTTGGCTATTGTGGACACTGCTGCTACAAACATTGGGGTGCAAGTGCCCTTTCGGATCACTACATTTGTATCTTTGGGGTAAATACCTAGTAGTACAATTGCTGGGTCGTAGGGTAGCTCTATCTTCAACTTTTTGAGGAAGCTCCAGATTGTTTTCCAGGGTGGCTATACCAGCTTGCATTCCCACCAACAGTGTTTTATAGTTTTCAGAATAGAGTGCTCACTTTGGCAGCACATATACTAAAAATAGTTTTCAGAGTAGAGATCTTTTACCTCTTTGGTTAGGGTTATTCCTAAGTATCTTATGGTTTTGGGTGCAATTAGAAATGGGACTGATTCCTTGATTTCTCTTTCTGCTGCTTCATTATTGGTGTATAGAAATGCAACAGATTTCTGTGTGTTGATTTCATACCCAGAGACTTTACTGGATTTATGTATCAGTTTTAGCAATTTTTTGGTGGAGTCTTTTGGGTTTTCTGTATAGATTATATGTCATCTGCAAATAGTGAAAGGATAAAAAAAATATTAGAGGGGATACATGCACCCCAATGTTTACAGCAGCATTATCAACAATAGCCAAATTATGGAAACAGCCCAAATGTTCACTGACTTATGAATGGATAAAGAAGGTGTGATATATATATATACAACAGAATATTCAGCCATAAAATGAATGAAATCTTGCCCTATGCAACAACATGGATGGAGCTAGAGAATATTATACTAAGCAAAATAAGTCAGTCAGAGAAGACAAATACCATATTACTCAAATGTGGCATTTAAGAAACAAAACAGAGAGGGAGGCAAACCATAAGAGACTTTAACTACAGGAAACAAACTGATGTATCACTGATTGAATCATTAAATTCTACACCTGAAACTAATATTACACTGTATGTGAACTAACTGGAATTTAAATAAAAATTTAGAAAAATGAAATAAAATCAATGACATATGAAAATACGTGAGATGCAGGTAAAGCAATGCTGAGTGGAAATTTACAGCACAAACCTTCATATGAGGCAAGGGAAAAAAAAAAAAAAAAGAAAATTAAAAACAAAAACACTCCTTCAAATAAGGGAAAAAAAAAAAAAAAAAAAAGAAAAACAATAACCAAAGTCCCTACCTCAAGAAACTATAAGAAGAACCAGAAGACAAAAAAGGAAGCAAATAGAAAAAAAGGAAATAAGTTGGAAGTGAAATTTAATGGAACTGAAAATAGGAAAACAATATAGTCAATGTCACACAAAGCTAGTTCTTCATAAAGATCAATAAAATTAATAAAGTTTCAGCAAGAGTGAGAAAAATAACAGAGAAGACCAAACAGGAGGATCAGCAATGAAATGGAGAGTATTACTAACAGGCATTGAAGGTTAGTAACAGAGAACTCCACAGGACTTCATGTTCAAGCATATGACAACTTAGAAATGGACCAATTATTCAAACACCACCAACTATAAAAATTCAACTACAATAAAAATAAGTATCAGAATAGTTCTATAACTATTAAAGGTTATACATATTAATATGTATAGATGTAAGATGTAAGAAAAATATGTAAAAAATATGTAAGAAATATGTAAGAAAAAGCTCCCTAAATAAAAATATCCTGGTTTCCCAAGAAAAGTCTACCAAACATTTCAAAAACTAATAATCTCTTCCAGAAAACAGAAGAGAAGGTAAGACCTCCCACTCTGTGAAGCCAGTATTACCGAGACACCAAACCCAGATAGAGTCTGTATCAGAGAACACCTGTGCACTAGTATGTCTCACGAACTCAATATAGTATGAACAAACTAAATCCAACCATGTCTACGACATTATACAGCATGACCATGTGGGGTTTATTCCAGGTAGACAAGGTTGCTTCATTATTCTTAAAACCAATCAATGTAATCCACATACCCACAAATAAAAGAAAAATCCTATGATCTCAAAAATTAACTCAGAAAAGCCTTGGACAACATCCAGTACTTGTTAATAAAATCTCACCAAAATAAGATTACAGGGGAATTGTTTCAGAATTATTTACAAAAAACATCTACAAAAAACCTACAGCATAGTACTTCATGTTGAAAGAATGAATGCTTTCTCCATAAGCTCAGAAAAAGAAATGATATCTACTCTCACTACTCATATTAAACACAGCACTGGATGCTTTAGTCACTTCAGTAAATCAAAAAATCAGTAAAGAGGCAAACATACAGATTGGAAAGGAAAAAATAAAACTGCCTCAATTAGGAAATGACATGACTGTCAGCAAAGAAAATCCCAAGGAATATAAAACACTCCCCAATACAAAAAACCTCCTAGAGCTAATATCTAAGTTCAGCACGTGCCTCAGAAACAAGATGAATACATGCTGATAAAATGCATTACCATGCACTGACAATGAACATCTAGAAACCAAAATTAAAACACAGTATTTCTTAAGGTTGTTCCA
Organism: Phoca vitulina; assembly: GCF_004348235.1. Classification (NCBI taxonomy): domain Eukaryota; kingdom Metazoa; phylum Chordata; class Mammalia; order Carnivora; family Phocidae; genus Phoca; species Phoca vitulina. The sequence continues at coordinate 3,928,607 of NW_022589747.1, forward strand.
TAGAAAAGGAAACACTTAGTACGAACTTATTAAAATGTATAGGTTACGTATGCTAAAACTTAGAAAAAAGATGATAAAAAAATTGCAGAAGACCTAAAAAGATGTAGAGACATATCATGTGCATAGACTGGAAGAAAGAACACAGTAAAAGTGTAAGTTATTCCCAAATTTATACAGAGGCATACCTCAGAGATATTGTGGGTTTGGCTCCAACGACCACTCCAAAGCCAATATCACAATAAAATGACTCAAATGAATTTTTTGGTTTCCCCAGGCATACAAAAATTGTATTTACACAATCTTCTAGTCTATTAAGTGTGCAATAGCAGCAGTATGTCTAAACAAAATATTGTTCAGATCTTAACTAAAATACACTTTTTTGCTAAACAGTGCTGGCCATCATCTGAGCTATCAGGAAGTCGTGGTCTTTTCGCTGGTGGAGGGTCTACCTCGATGCTGACGGCTGCTGACTGATCAGGGTGGTGGTGGCTGAAGGATGGCATGGCCATTTCTTAATAAGACAACAATGAACTTTGCTACATCGATCGACTCTTGCTTTCACGAATGCTTTCTCTGTAGCATGTGATGCTGTTTGATATTTACCCACAGACCTTCTTTCAAAGTGGGAGTCAATCCTCTCAAACTCTGCCACCGATGCTTTATCAGCTAAGTTTCTGCAATATTCTAAATCCTTTGTTGTCACTTCACCAGTCTTCACAGCATTCTCACAAGAAGGAGATTCCATCTCAAGAAACCACTTTCTTTGCTCATCCATAAGCAGCAACTCCTCATCTGTTCAAGTTTGATCCTGAGATTCCAGCAATTCAGTCCCATCTTCAGGCTCCACTTCTAGTTCCAGTTCTCCGGCTGTTTCCACCACATCTGCAGTAACTTCCTCCACTGAAGTCTGGAACCTTCAATTTGTAAAGAAATGCAGTAACTGTGAAGTGCAATAAAGCAAGGCACTATGAAACGAGGTATGCCCGTGCAGGACTGATTAACATAATTCCTACCAACTTCCCAAAGGTTTTTGTAGACATACACAAACTTTAGCTAAAATTTAATGATGCGCAGATCCTAAAATAGAACAATCTTGCTAAGACAGAAATACAATGGGATGAATAAAGGCCCATCATTAAGGCCACAGTAGTTAAGTCAGTGAGGTATTGAGAGAGGCATAAACACAAAGAAGGGAAAAGGATAAAGAATCCAGAAATAGAGCTATACAAATATCTCAACTACAGTTTAACAAAGGAACCAAAGCTATTCAATGGAGAAAGGACAGCAATTTTAACAAAGGATGCTGGAGAAATGTGACATCCACAGGCAAAAGAGTAACAACAAAAATAGCCTTGTCCTAAATCTCATACATAAAGCAAAACTAACTCAAAATGATTGTAGATATCATTTGTAAAGCAACAAAAAAAATGTAAAATGTAAAAAAAAAATTTTTGAGAGGAAAATCTTCAGAATGTAGGACTATACAAAAAGTTCTTAGATTTGATCCAAAAAAAAAGCACCCCTGTAAAAGGAAAAATGGATACACTTGACTTCATAAATATTAAAAACTTCTTTCCTTAAAAACCAATGTGAAGAGGAAGAAAAGACGAGCTAAAATCTAGGAGAAAATATTTACAAACAAAATATGAGAAAAACACTATATCTAGAATATATGAAGAAGCCTTTTACTTTCAAAAAAGCAGACAATTCCAACAGAAAATGAGCAGCAGAGAGTTCATCAAAAGGATGTGCAGGTGGCAAATAAGCATAACAAAAAATGACCAACATCATTAGCAATTAGGGAAATGCAAATTAAAACCATAATGAGATATTACTCAATAACTTCCATGGGGGATAAAATAAACAATAGTTACAATACCACATGCAGATAAGAACTTGGTACATGTACCACCTTGGACGAATCTGTAGGAAACTACACTGACGGAAAAAAGCCAATCCCGAAAGGTTACATTCTTTATGATTACTGAAACTTTAGAAATGGAGGGCAGAATAGTGAATGTCAAGCGTTACGGGAAAGGAGCAGGGGGTGGGGGGTGGGAGTCAGAAAAGATGTGGGCATGGATGTAAAAAAGCAACACAGGATCCTTGTGGGACTGGAACTGTCTATATCTGGACTATGGTGGTGGATACATGACTCTGCACAAGAACTTAACACACAGAAATGAATACGAGTAAACTGGCCGAAGCTAAATGAGAGCAGTGGATTGTAGCGATGTCAATAACCCTACTTGTGATACTGTTCTCTATCAGTATGTTTGCAAGACATTACCAATGGGAGAAACCGAGCAAAATGTACAAGGGATTTCCCTATAATATTCTTACATCTGTAAGTCTACTTAAAATTCTCCTCAGTATTTTCATGTAAAATAAAAAGATCTTAAAATAACTGATGTATGAGTGTCCCTTTATAATGGTTACAGTAATTTTACAACAAGGCCACAAATTCTATGGCATTCATTTCATAAAGTAATGGTGTCTGAACCCCTTTCTTTAAATCAGGCAGACCTGTGAATGCTTTGACTAAGATACTACAATACATAAGATGCCAAATAACTCCCAAGGCTGGGTCAGAAAAAGCCTATGGTTTATGCTTTCCCTTCTCAGAACACTCATCCTTCTATGGCTTTCTTACAGAAGGTGACCCCCTGTCTCAGAAACAAACCATTTGCTGTGAGAAGTTTAAACCACATGGATGTTTGAAAATATGGAGATGGTAGAGAACAGAGAGTGTAGGAGAGAAAAAAGAAAAATAGAAGAAATCATAGCTGTAATTTTCAAGAAATTGATGGAAGACATGAAATCATAGATTCAATAACCACAAGCCAATCTCACACAGAACACATACAAACAAGACCAAACCAAAGCAACCATAATCAAATTGCTAAGAACTAAAGATACAGAAAAAAAATTATTGAAAGCAGAGAAAAAAAAAAACACATTAAATATGGAAAAACAACCACCTCTATGGGCACCTGGGAGGCTCAGTCAATTAAGCGTCCGACTCTTGGTTTCTGCTCAGGTCATGTTCTCAGCGTCCTGAGATCAAGCCCCAGGTCGGCTCTGCACTGGGTGTGGACCCTGCTTAAGATTCTCTCTCTCCCTCTGCTCTTCCCCCCCACCCTCTGCTCTCTCTCTCTCAAATAAATAAATAAGTCTGAAAAAGAAAAAACTTGTAAATAATGGACTTCTTATCAGAAGCAATAGAGGTTAAGAAGAGTGGAAAAAAATACCGAAAATGCTGAAAAAGTAGCATACCAGACCAAAATTCTCTAACCAATGAAATATTCTTCATAAATAAAACAAATAAAATTTATAGGTAAAAGGAAACTGAAAGAATCCTTTGTCAGCAGATCATAACCACAACAAATGCAACAGAAGATTGTTCAGACTAAAGGGAAATAGTATCAGATAAAACCTTGGATCCTCAGAAGAAAGGAAGAACATAGAAAATGGTACTCTACATGTAAAAGACTATTTGTTCTTTAAATATCTTTAAAATACGTATGACTGTTGACAGCAAATGCCCTGAGAAGTATTTTCACAGATTACAACACAGGTGGACAGAACGATTATGCACACAGGACGAGGGCGGCTTAGAAACAAATGAAGCGTAAATGGCACCATCTCTATAGTTAGCAGGAAGGGGCAAGATATAAATTTTAAGTGAACTGTGAAATAATAAAAGATGTAGATCACAATTTTTAGAGCAACCACTCAAACAAATAAGGCAAAGAGTATATAGCTATGAGAATAGGTAACTACAAATAAAATTCTGAGAGGCCCGTTTGCTTATCTTTGGCAGCCTAAGGGGAAGGTTTCCAATCAGGGATTCAACGGGACAGTAGCAAAGAAACCCACAGGCTGCTGCAGAGGGAACAGACAGAAGCTCCCATCTCTCCCTGTTCCCCTGAAGTAGGTACATGTGCATAATTTAAAGGCTGCTTCCTGAGGACCTTCTAATCAGCCTACATATTAGTACTGAGGAGATCTTCCCTTGGGGACCCTGACAGATTTTGGCACACCATCAACTAGTGGAAACCGCAAAAAACAAAGAAGGTGGCTTGGAAAATCACAAAAGTATGAAGACAACCAAGAGTCAAAGCAGGGTTGAATGATAAGGTTCAACTCCTATAAGAGACCATACCTTCAAGACTGGGAGAGGTGGTTGTTTTATCTAATATAGAAATCATCACAAAGTATTCAAGGAACATAAAGAAACAGCAGAATATGTTCAAACAACAGAACAAGATAAAACCCCAGAAAAAGACCTAACTGAAATGGAGATAACTGATTTACCTGATAAAGATTTTAAAGTAATGGTCATAAAGATACTCAATGAGGTCAAAAGAACAATGCATGAACACAGTGAGAATTTCAACAAATATAAAAAGTATTAGTACCAAACAGAAATCAAAGAACAACTGAGCAGAAAATTCAAGAGAGGGATTCATTGTAGACAAGATAAAGTAGAAGAAAGGACCAGCAACCCTGATAACAGAGCAATGAAGATCACCCAATCAGAAGAGTAAAAAGAAAAAAGACTGAAATAGAATGAAGACACATAAGGGACTTCAGAACAGCATCAAGGGGCCCAATATTCACATTATGGGAGTCCCAAAAAGAGAAGAGAGAGAAAAGGGGCAGAAAGCTATCTGAAGAAATAATGGCTGAAAACATCCCTAACCTTAAGAAGGTAACATATATCCAGATCTTGGAAACCCAAATAGTCCTGAACAAGAAGAATCCAAAGAAACCCACAGCATTTATTTATTTATTAAATTATCAAAAACTAAATACAGAAAAAGAATCTTATAAGCAGCAAAAGAAAAACAACTTGCTATATACAAGGAACCCCCACAGGACTATTAATGGGTTTTCAACAGTAACTCTATAGGCCAAAAGGGAATGGCACAATATTTTCCAGAAGCTAAAAGATAAAAACTGCCAAACATGGATACTCTTACAGAGAAAGTTGTATAACAACTGAAAGGAGACAAAGAGTTCTGCATACATTCAGAAGTTGAAGGAGTTCCTCACCACCAGACTGGCCTTATGAAAAAATGTTAAAGGGAGTTCTTTAAGCTAAAAAAAGGAAAGCATGTTACGTAGTAAAAGAAAAACATGTGAAAGTACAAATTTCAAGGGAAAAGGTAAATCTACAGTGGAATTCTGAATAATCTAGTGTTAATAGTTTAATCACTTACAAATACAGTATGAAGTTCAAAAGACAAAAGATAGTAGAAATAACTACAAATATAACAAATATAGTAATTTGTTAATGGATATACAAGATAAGATTTAAACATGGACATAAAAACATAAAACATTAAGGGGAGTAAAAGTATAAAGCTTCAGAATTCATGTGAATAAAATGTTATAACTCTAAAATATTTTATGTAATTCTCATGGTAACCACAAAGCAAAAACCTATAGTAAGTACACGCAAGATAAAGAGAAAAGAATGTAAACATAACATTGCAGAAAGTGACCAAGAGAAAAAGAAAGGAAAAAGGGAATTAAAAAAAAGCCACAAAACAAATGACAAAATGCTGATAAATCCATACCTAATTACTTGAAAAGTGAAGGGACTAAAATTTCCAATCAAAAGGCATAGAGTGGTTGACTGAATACAAAACAAGACCTAACTGTATGCTGTCTACATGAAATTCACTTCAGGTTTAATGAAACACAAAAAAAGAAAGTGAAGGAACAGAAAATGCTATTCCATGTAAATGGAAACTAAAAGAAAGCTGGAAAAGCTATACTTATATAAGACAAAATAGATTTTAAGGCAAAATATGTAGTAAGAGTCATTATATGTCCATCAACTGATGAACGGATAAAGAAAATGTGGTGTATATACACAATGGAATATTACGCAGCCATCAGAAAGAATGAGATCCTGCCGTGTGCAACAATGTGGATGTAACTACAGGGTATCATGCTGAGTGAAGTAAGTCAGTCAGAGAAAGACAAACATCACATGATTTCACTCATAATGTGGAATTTAAGAAACAAAACAAATGAATATGGGGAAGAGAAGGAAAAGCAAAATAAGACAACATCAGAGAGGGAGACAAACCGTAAGAAACTCCTCTTAACTCTAGCAAACAATCTGAGGGTTGCTGGAGGGGACGGGGGGGTCGAGGTGGGGTAACTGGGTGATGGACATTAAGGAGGGCATGTGATGTAATGAGCACTGGGTGTTATATGCAACTAATGAATCACGAAACTCTAAGTCTGAAACTAATAATACACTGTTAATTAATTGATTTTAAATTAAAAAAATTCAAATAGCATGTCAGCAATGAAAAAGAAACAAGTAATCAAAGGTAAAAACTTCCAGTTACAGTAGCCCCCCCCCCAACCATGGAGGATATGTCCCAAGACCCCCAATGGATGCCTGAGAACTCTGAATGTTACTCAACCCTATACATACCATGTTTTGTTCTATCCACACATACCTACGGTATAATTTAAATTTTATAAAGTATACCACAGTAAGGGATTAACAATAATAACAGGATAGAACAATTATAATAACGTACGATAATAAAAGTTACGTGAATGCAGTCTCTTTTATCTCTGACTCTTAAAATATCTTATTGTACTGTACTCACCCCCTTGTTTTACTTGTGTGATGATAAAAATGCCTACATGATGACATGAAGTGTGGTGAATAATGCAGGCATTGTGACACAGCATTAGGCTAATACTGACCTACTGACAAACAAAAGAAGGAAGATCCACAAAATACTTAGGAATACTTAGGAATAAATTGAGCAGAAAATGTGCAAGACCTTTAAACTAAAAACTGCCAAAAAAATAAATACAAAGGTGAATTTTTTAAACCTAAATAAATGGGGAGAACTAATATGTTTAGGTATTGGAAAACTTAATATTATCAAAATATCATTTCTCACCAATTGACCTATAGATACATGGTAACTCCTATCAGAATCCAGGGCATTTTTTGTTTGTTTTTAGAAATCTGACATGGTGATTTTTAAACCTTCTGGAAATAAAAAGGACCTAGAACATCTAGAACAATCTTGAAAAGGAACCAAGATGAAATAGTTATACAACTTGACATTAGATTTGCGGTAAAGGTACAGGCGTGAACAAAGTGTGGTGCTGGCCTAAGGGCTGACAAATACATCACTGGAAGAGAAGAGTGGAAAAACACAGTACATTTAAGAAGAAATAGAACATATTTGGATCAAATCTTCAAAGAGTTAGATATATCTCCACTGGGACAAATATCCCAAAATAAGTTTGAATTTACCATAGTCGGGGGAACATTTCAAGTTACTTAGATCTTGCTAAAAACCATAGTTGGGGGAACATTTCCGCTTACTTAGATCTTGCTAAATTTAAAGTGTATTTAGTAATAAATAAGAGTTAATACAAAATGAAAAGACCCAAAAGTTGAAAACTGAATGAAATGAAAAATAAAGCAGATAATATTAAATAATTTTTCAGATTTGTAAATCAAAGTCCCCAGAATGCTTCTGTGAAAATACTCTGCTCTGGAGATTTTGAATTCTTTTTATTATTATGCTAACTATTATTACACTTCCATCGACCAGAAAAATACTTTAACATAATATTATGGCAAAAAGAGACCATTTTATGCCCAGAAGCCTAGAAAAGAAAGAAAGGGAACAGGAAGGAGAGCAGAAGAGAAAAAGCAGATAAACAGATGTATAGCAAAAAAAAATTTCAAAAAAGGTATCCAAATGACAGGAAAAATCACGCACAGAATGTTCATTAAGCAACCTAATACAGCCATGTAACATTCTCAAGGAGTTAATAAAATTGCAGACCTTTGTTATTGCAAGTTTCATGGAATGCAGAATTTGATTTTTTTTCTGTTTTCATATAAGAAGTACAAATAAAATTGATTCTCAATATTAAATGATATAAGGGAACTACAAATGGATACCAGCATGATATCACCTTGAAGGAAAATAATAAAATGTCTCTGTTTCCTTCCTTACTCCTAATTCCTCTGCTTGAACACACATTCCCACATCACTAAGAAATTATATCAGCTGAAGGTCTATGACCATTTAAAAGTGTGAAAATTGGTGGAAGTCTAAAAGATGTGCCATTAATTAAAGATGATGAGCACAATAACCATGGATTAAGAAACAGTAATCAAAAAATAAGACTGACTGCTCTCTGTTCCTGGTGCCCCAGAACATAACTATTTCCAAAGTAAAGTTAAAAAACAAACAAACAAACAAACAAAAACTACCTCAGAGATGAAAGGTAACTCCTAAGGACAATTTTTAAATGGAAATACCTGATAACATATAGATTGATGATGTAGCTAAATTTTGGGAGGCTTACAGGGCACAAATAAAGAAGTCATTCCCCTGTCATTTTCACCTGGCAAAAGTAATGGGTGTGGACCTGAATATGCAATACCTATACCTTCATAAGGAAATTTTGACAATTATCATAATGTAAGTAATCTTAAATTCCAAGTATTTAAAAATAACATTTTCTTACAAAGTGCTTCTTATCACTGAGGAGTAACCAGAGACAGGACACAACACTGCAGGAAGTTACTGAGTGTGAACAGCATGTGAAGTATAACATGAAAGAGAAAACTAAATTGGACTGCTGCTGGGAGCTTCAGCCTAATTTCTGCCTTAAACACAGACACAGGATGCTGGTTTTAGAGCAATATGAAAATGGTTAACAAACATGGTAGATCAAATTTATAATTTTAGGATGGGTAACAGTAACACTGAGAGAATTCTACTTGTTTAGTAATTATAAATTAACATGGAACAGCAAATAAGGCCAAAGAAAGAAAAATCATATCTCTTAACACAGTTACAAGATGCTAAATTTTAAAGCATTTCATAAAAATATTAACTGTATTACGTTCTTGTCATTTGTTATTTGATGAAGTTTTATTTTTACTGCTGAATTTCCTAAATGTGGGGGGGTGGATTTGATGTGTTCAATAAATAGCTAAGATGCTTACTTACACACCGAGCATGTTCATTTTTTTCTTTTTTTAATTTCTCCAGCCTCACATAACATACCTTAGACAGTCTTTTGGAAGATTCACAACTATGGTCCACACATGGCTTAGGTCCTTTTTCAGTGTCTAGAGATGAAACTGAGAAAATACATTATATTTTATCAAGGGCCCAAAGTCTGTATCACAGTATGAAAATTGGTTTTTGAAATATAAAACAGGTCATTTATCTAATATTTCTCTTCCACTAATAATTAAGCAATTTCCTAATATTCAACTATACTATTCAGCTATAAATCTAAGCCAAAGATTTGTTTTATATAAATCAGGAAAACCTCACTATTACAGTGAACCTAAGAATTAATAATAATGTTAGTAACAATAACAACAGTGCCTGATGTGATAATTATGAGAAGAATAAAGACTACAGCAGAAACACATGAAATAGAGAACAGAAAAATCATAGAAAAGCTTCACCAAACTAAGAGTTGCTTCTTTGAAAAGTAAACAAAAGTTATAACCCCTTAGTGAAACTAACCAAGGAAAAAAGGGCCCAAACCAACAAAATTATAAATAAAAAAGGAGACACAACAACCGATAACATGAAAATTCAAGGGATCATTAAGAGGCTACTAGGAATAACTATACACCACTTAATTGTACAATGTGGAAGACATAAAAACTTGTGGAGACATAAAAATCAAAGAGGAAATCAGAAAAAGATGACTTAAGGATTTCCATTAAATAATCTTTCTAAATTATTTCATCAACTTAATTACCACAGTTCTAAAACCTTCAGCAACTTCCCACTATTGATCAAAATATATAAAAAGAAATCTGATTTCTATCCCTAGGTTTAGCACTAAATAACACAGGCACATTATTTAATATCTCTTTGAGACCCAGTCTCTGCTCTATAAAACAAGGGCTAAATATTATGATTTTGTCATTCTTTCTAGCTGTGAAACTATGATTTAAAATATAAATATGTCAATCTTAACAATCTAAGCTATCTATAACCACAAGCAATCATGACTATTTTACTTTCCACAAATTCTCTATATGAGAATATAGATCCTTGCTCATATTATCAACATTTGCCTGATACTATATAAAATATGTCAGATGGACAAGCACTGATATGAAGATAATAAAATTGACCATAAAAGTATTAATAATGCAGAATACACTTGTAGAATACTGGGAAATCTTCGTTATTGCAATATTCTTTTTTATTATCTCCCCAAACCAGTACACATCATGAAATTTCCCTGTTGCCATCTGAACTGATATCATAAAGTATTATAAAACATCACAAAAAAGACAATATAGTACATCAGAGTGATTTTATAAAATCAAACAGAACAGATGTTAAGCTGAAGCAGATCTCCAAGCAGGACTATAGATTTGGAAAAAAGTATTTTTTTTTTATGGACTATTTTTTAAATCCTTTAAAAATGACCATCATAAAAATAGACCCAGGAGGGGCGCCTGGGTGAGTCAGATGATTAAACATCTGCCTTCGGCTCAGGTCATGATCCCAGGGTCCTGGGATTGAGGCCCGCATCGGGCTCCCTGCTTGGTGGGGAGCCTGCTTCTCCCTCTCCCTCTACTGTTCCCCCTGCTTGTGCTCTCTCACTCTGTCAAATAAATAAATAAATAAAATCTTTAAAAAAAAAAATAGACCCAAGAAATTCAAAATCTCTAGACTTATGTATCAAAAATATACAGTAGAGTTAAAGAAAGCATTTTCAAAATGTAGCCAAATATTTAAAATATTATTTACCTAAGGTAAAGCTTTTGAAACTACTGTTCATTATGAATTCAGAAGACGGTAGACCAGAGTCTACCAATTTATCATAGTATGATTATGAGATCAGATTATGAAGATACATAATTTTGTTTTTAATTTGAATCTGTATAAAAGTTTAAGGCAAATTTAAAAATCCATCAAAATATGCTATTTATTGGGGCGCCTGGGTGGCTCAGTTGTTTAAGTGTCTGCCTTTAGCTCAGGTCATGATTGGGCTCCCTCTTTGGCGGGGAGTCTGCTTCTCCCTCTGCCCCTCACCCTGCTCATGTTAGCTCTCTTTCTCAAATGAATAAACAAAATCTTTAAAAAAAATTATATTAAACTAAAGCAAAATTGCTGGAAACAATAACAGAGAATCCACAGAAATTATCCAGACTCTAGAAGCAGTACAGACAGTGATTAATCAAGTCATGAACATCTAGAATGTTTAAGTTATAATTCAGTCCTAAAGGTAGTAAGAGCCAACAGGCAGCATATCCCCCTGCTGCCCAGTACCACGTTAGGTAAGCCACACAGCACTTACGCTGTCTACATCAGTTCACTCCATTAGCTCTCTGGATCTGACAGAGCACAATTTCTTTCTGAACCCCTGCCTCCTTTGATATACCTGCTTTACTTAGGCTAGACGGCCAAGCTCATCTTATATGAAATTATGTACTCTTTTTTTAATCTTTTTATATGAAACTTTCTACAAAATTTAAAAATGAAAAAGACAAAAATGACAGCTGTAAAGTGGTAAAGTAGGATACTTCAAGCCACATCCTACCACAGAAATGCTGACAAAAATGACCCAAAACAGTCAAAATCAAGTTTGTTGAAACTCTGGAAAATACCTCATTTTTACATCAATGAAGGAAATGCTGAGTCAACAGAAGTTGACTTACGCACAGCACTTAAAGAATCTTTTATCAGAACACTAGCTAACATCAAGCTAAAGGACATGAGAGATCACATACAACAACGAATATAGTCTTTAGAAACATAGTTTAGATAAATCACTAAACAAACAACTACAACCCACATGAGCAACAAAAACACAAAAGAGGTGGAAGAATCTGACTTCATGATTACTACCTGTTAGAATATTAAAAATGTACAGTTTTCAAAAAAAAATTATAAGGAATGTGAAGAAAGAAGAGTACGAACCAACAGCCAAAAAAAAAAAAAAAAAAAACCAAACTATCCCTGAGGAAGCACAGAAATTGGAATTACTAGACAGATTCTATATCAACTGTATTAAATATACTCAGAAAACTAAAGGAAATAATGAACATAGAACAACAAAAAGGAAAATGATTTCTCAACAAACAGAACATATTAATAAAGTGAAAGATGACATAAAAAGAAACCAAAAAGAAATTCTGGAACTGATGGTTACAACAATGAAAATGAAAAACTCACTGTAGGCTTTCAATTACAGATTTGATCTTGTGAAAGAATCAGTAAACTTGAGGAGAGGTAAACTGAAATTACCAGTTAGAGGAGCAGAGAGAAAAATCAGGACAAGAAATGAAAGCCTAAGAGACCTGCGACACATCAAGGGTACCCACATATGCATACTGGGGGTCAAAGGTGGAAGAAAAGAAATGAACTAAAAGAACATATGAAAAATTAATGCCAGTAATGTCCCAATTTGATAAAAGACACTATCTACATATCCAAAAAGATCAATGGAATTCAAGTAGGATAAAGGCAAGGAATTTAACAGTGAAACACATTATAACCAATCTGTCAAAAATCAAAGTCAAAGAAATTATCTTGAAAGCAGAAAAAGAGAAGAAAAAAAAGGAAGTTGTCACTTATTATAAGTCTATAAAAAGATTAATAGCAGATTTCTTATAAAAAAAAAAAAAAAACCCATGGAGGTCAAAGGCAGTGAGATAACATATTTAAAGTGTTAAAAGAAAAAAGCTTCCAACCAAGAATCCTTATCTGGAAAAGTATCCTTCAGAAATGAAGAAGAAAGTAAAATATTCCAACCACAATGTTTGCAACATTAGCTAATAACAGGATGACAGACAGTAATTCAATGCTATGCAAAGAAATAAAGAATAGTGTAAAGTCAACTCCACAGACATATGGCAATATTGTTGTATTTTTATTCTTTTAACTTCACTTTTTTTATGTATATGATTAAAAAGAAATACATAAGATAATAATCATAAATCTATGTTAGTGGTAAACACTGTATAATAATGCAATTACTGAGAACACCATAAGGGAGGAAGGAACAAACTATACTGGAGCAGAGTTTTGGTACACTGTTCAAACTAGGCTAGTATTCAAACTATACAGTTACATATTCAAGTTATTAACTGTAAAACTCAGGATAGCTGCCAAGGAAATAACTGGAATATATTCAGAAAAGGAAATGAGAATAAAATCAACATGTTATTTTATAGTCAATTAAACACAAGAAAAATCAGTAACAGAACCATTAAGAAATAAAAAAGATAAAAGACAACTTCCGGTTTATAGTCCAACATGAAAGGCACTTGGATGCTGTCACTCCTGTCCTCACAGGAAAAGAGGTGAACAAACTGAGACTCACAAACTCTTCTTTGATTCACCAGACAACTGAGGTCTCAAGGAAAACTGCTGCCCACACAACCTTAGGGAAAAAAAGGTGGATATGGAGAATTATTGCTTACCAGGAGCAGAAGCCCTAGAACAAGAGCCTGCCAGGGGAGCTAGTACCAGTAGGAAAAAACTGCAACTTAGAATCTGTTGAAGCCTCACAGTAAGAAAGCTCAAATATTAAAAAATTCCAGCTTACAGAGACCTCCACACTTTCATGAGTTTTGCCTCCATCGGTCCCCAGAGGCTCTCAGGGAGGGGACTGAAAACAAATCCCCTTGTGCTTCTAACATGAGGAAGAATAAAATAAACATTTTGAAATGCACCAAGAATATTCACTTGTCTTCAATAAAAGTTTGCCCTAAAGAGAAATATTTTACCACAGCTTAAGCACCTTAAGGTTTACCGGAGTCTAAATGACCTTGCAGACTGGAAATATCCAACTCCAACTACCTATAGCCTTTCAGTGCAAACCAAGAAAGAGGAGGAAAAACACTGCTGAAGGTTTCACACCAAAGGTCTAAGCTGTCTCAAATCTTGAGATCTGGTTGTGGGGCGATAGGATGCTTTTGCTACCTCTACAAATTACCACCACATCATACTCTGGTTTCTCTTCAGATCGCATAAATCTTTCGCCTTTTACAAATTACCACCACATCAACAGGGTCTCTTATAAACCAGGAGATTACAACAGGAGGATTTTAAATCCCACACCTTATTTAATAAGAAGACTTTAGGGAAACAACAAAGGAGACAAACACAAGGGTATCACAGAAATTTTTAGCCTCTGAAACCCATAGTTCTCATAAAAAGTAAATAGAGCCCAAATCCTAAAGAGATAAATAAACAATATTATAATAAAACATACCTAACTCTGTTCTTACTAAGAGGCACATAATGTCCAGTTTTCAATAAAAACTTGCAAGAAAGGGGCGCCTGGGTGGCTCAGTCGTTAGGCGTCTGCCTTCGGCTCAGGTCATGATCCCAGGGTCCTGGGATCGAGCCCCGCATCGGGCTCCCTGCTCCGCGGGAAGCCTGCTTCTCCCTCTCCCACTCCCCCTGCTTGTATTCCCTCTCTCGCTGTGTCTCTGTCAAATAAATAAATAAAATCTTTCAAAAAAAAAAAAAACTTGCAAGAAATACTCAAAGGCAAAAAAGTTTCAAGAAACACAGCAAGCGGGGTGTCTGGGTGGCACAGTCGATTGGGCAACCAACTCTTGATTTCAGCTCAGGTCATGATCTCAGGGCCATGAGATCGAGCCCTGTATCAGGCTCTGAGCCCAGTGTGGAGTCTGCTTGAAATTCTCTCTCTCCCTCTTGACCTCTGCCCTTCCCCCTTCCACTCTCACCCTCTCTCTCTAAAACAAAATAAGTAAATAAAATCCTAAAAAAAAAAAAAAAAAAGAAAGAAAGAAACAGAACAAGCATTATAATCATACTCAGAAATGGAGAGACATTGACATTATCAGACTGGAAATTTAAAATACCTATGACAATATGCAAAGGGCTCTAATGGAAAAGGTAGACAACATGCAAGAACAGATGGGTAATATAAGGAGAGAAATTAAAACTCTAAGAAAGAATCAAAAGGAAATGCCAGAATTAAAAACACCATAAAAGAAATGAATGGCTTCCATAAGCTCATCAGGAGATTCAATGTGGCTGAGGAGAGAATCAGACTGGATTGAAGACTGAAGTATGTCAGTGGTCACTTCCGAATCTGAAAAGCAAAGTGAAAAAATGATGGGAAAAAAACAAACAGAAAAGAATTTCTAAGAACTGAACACTAACAAAAGCTACAATGTACATACAATAGGAATGAAGGAAAAGAATGAATGAAATGAAAGACTCTTTTTAGCAATAGTGGATGAGAATTTTCCAGTTAATGACCGACAAAAGCAGAGCTCCAGGAAACTGACAGACAACATGCAGAATAAATACTGAAAAATCTTCACAGGGGTATACCATATTCAAACTATAGAAAATCAAATGAAAAGAAAATCTTGAAAGAAGCAAGAGGGGGAAAAAAACTTCTTACTTATAGAGAAGGAAGGGTAAGAATCACACTGAGGAGGATTCTGGGAAGGTGGCAGAGTAGAAGTCTCCCCTCATACACAACAATTTCAGTGGAATAATCTGTGCCATGTAACTGCTTTGGAATTCAGGAGTCTATGGAATTATGGCAATCTCCAAGAGAAGGCTTGTACAGCAAATTGTTAATTTCAGTCAATTTTGGCTCTTAGCACAGTAGTGGCTCCCCATCAAACATCCCAAGAACCATGGCAGGCAGCTGTGCGTGTATTTTTGAAACAGTCTGTACACAGCTTGTGGGAACCAAGATGGGGGAAATTAAAAAAAAAAAAAACAATCCTGACCTCCAAATATCAGATGTGTGCTTGATTTGCTCAGTGCTTCTTTCACAGAGATGCAGCTAAGAGGCAGGTGGCCATTACTGTTGCACTTCCTTCCGTGTCACAAGCCCCTCTCACACTAGCTGAGATGACTAACAGAAGACCAGAAAGGGCCGGTGCCCCTTTTTCACCTCATTTTTCTCCTTTTCCTTTTTGGGTAGCCAGACATTAAGCAGTAGGGTATCCAAAAGCAACATTTATGGGAAAAATTAGGAAGTGACCATATATGCACAAAAAAGGTAAAAGAAAAGACAAGACCTGAGAGAACTTAAGTTTGTATCTCGCAAAGACCGTTGGCACAATTTAAAAAAATAAACAAAACAACAACAAAATAAACAAACCCTGGAAAAGGAGAAGAATCTGATTTCTACACTTACACTATTAGATTCGAGTGCCCGTGTTCAACAAATCAGAAGACATATAAAGAAACAGTACGGTCCATTCAAAGGAAAAAAGTAAACCAATAGAAACTATCCCTGAAAAATACCTGACGTAAAGTTTACTGGACTAAGACTTTAAAACAACCTCCTGGAAGACGGGGAAAGAATTAGGGAAGATGTAGATAAACTCAAAATTATGTATGAACAAATGGAAATATTAATAAAGAGACAGGAAACCTAAAAAGAATTCTGGAGCTGCCAAGTAGAACTGAAGTGAAAAGTTCACTACAGTGATCTGAAGGCAGATGTGATCAGGCAGAAGAAACAATCAGCCCACTTGAAAACAGAACATTCGAAATTATCAAATCTGAGGAAAAGAAAAAGACTGAGGAAAAGTGAGCAGAACCTAAGAAAATTTTTGAACATCATCAAATGGACCAAAACATATACTATGGGAGTCCCAGAAGGAAAGAAGAGAAAGTATCAGAGCAATCATTTTAATAAACAGTGGCTGAAAACTTCTCAAATTTGATGAAATCATGAATATAAACATCTAAGAAGCTCAACAAATACCAAGTAAGGTGAACTCAGAGAGACTTGCAGGAAGACACATTATAATGAAGCTTTTGAAAGACAAAGAATCATGAAAGCAGCAAGAAAGAAGTAATCTGTCTTATACAAAGGATCCTCAGTAAGATTATGAGCTGATTTAGCATCAAAAATTTTAGAGGCCAGATGTCATAGGCTGATATATTCAATGTGCTAAAAGTTGTTTTTTTGTTTGTTTGTTTAAGTATCAACCAAGAATCCTATAACATGCAAAACTGTCTTTTTAGAGTAAGGAAGATTCCTAGATAAACAAAAGCTAAGGGAGTTTGTTACCACTAGACCTGCCCTCCAAGAAATGCTCAAGGGAGTCCTGCAGGTGAAAGGGAAGGACACAAGACAGTAACTTGAAGCCCTATGAATAAAGATCTGGATAAAGGTAAGTATGTGAGTAATGCTAAAAGCTACTACTATTTTAAGATTGGATTCTAACAGCAATGTTAACATGATTTAAGAAGCTATTTAAAAACAATTAGTCTAAAAGCTAGTATTACTATAACTTTGGTTCATAACTTCACACTTTACTTTCTACATAATTTGAGACTAAATTCATTTAAAATAATTATATTGGGAGCAATTTATAAAGTCATAATTTTATGGCACTGACAATGGAAAAGGGTGGGAACAGAACTGTTAAAGCACACAAAAGACAAAGATACTATAAGAAAAGAATATTCTAGATCCATATCACTAATAAACACTGACGTAAAACAACAAAATACTAGCAAACTGAATTCAGGGGCATATTAACAGGATAATATACCATGATTAAGTGGGATTTATTAGCAGGATGCAAGGATAGATCAACATATAAAAATCAATCATTGTAAGACACCACATTAACAGAATGAAGGGACCAAACCCCCACATGACCATCTCATTTGACACAGAAAAGTCATTTTACAAAATTCAACACCCTTTCATGGAAAAAAATACTCAACAATGCAGAAACAGGAGGAAAATCCTACCATATAATGAAAGACACACACATATATATAATCAGTAGCCAATATCACATTCAGTGGTGAAAGATTAAAAGCTTTTCCTCCAAGACCAGGTTCAAAACAAAGATGTACACTTTTGCCATTTCTATTCAACAAAGTACTGGAAGTTCTAGCCAATGCAGTAAGGCAAGAAAGAGAAATAAAAAGTATCCAACTGGAAAAGACGTAAAATTATTTCTGTTCACAGATGATGTTACATTTTATGTAGGAATAAAGATTCCATAAATAAAACTGTACAAACAAATAAATTCAGCAAACTTGCCAGATACAAAGTCAGCTGCGTTTCTATATACTACAACCAACAGCATGAGAAAAGGAAAATATGAAAATAACTTCATTTATGATAGCATCAAAAAAAAATAAAACAACACCTAGGAATTAACTTAACCAAGGAGGTGAACTACTTATACCATGAAAATTACAAAGCACTGCTGAGAAAATAAAGAAGACATAAATGAATGGAAATGTGCCCATGTTCACAGATTGGAAGACCTAATATTATTAAGGTGTTAATACTATCCAAAGCTATCTATGGATTCAATACATTCCCTACCAAAATCCCAATGTCCTTATCTGGCAGAAATGGAAAACCAGATGCTAAAAACCATGGAATTGCATCTGACTTCAAATAGGCAAGGCAATGTTGAAAGAAGAACAAAATGAAAGACTTGCATTTCCAAATTTCAAATCTCACTTTACAAAGCTACTATCAAAACCTTCTGAGCAAAGCAGTGTGGTACTATAATAAGGACAGGTTACACAGAAAAATGAAATAGAAGAGTCCAGAAATAAACCCAAATGTCTGTGGCCAGCTGACTTTCAACAAGGGTGCCATTACAATTCAATGGGGGAGACCACAGTCTCCAAAAAATGCAGCTGGGACAACTGAACATCCACACTTCAGTGAAGACTGGACCCATATTTCACAGTATTTAAAAATAAATTACCTTAAAATCAATCTTTGACCTAAATGCAGAGGTAAAACTTGGAAATTCTTAAAAGAAAACGAAGGAGTATACAAAAAGATCAATAAACAAGTTTACACTTCAAGGAAAAAAAAAGAATAAAAACAACAACAACAACAACACTTGTCCCAACATTAGAAGAAAGGAAATAATAAAAAAGCAGAGGTCTTCTTTGGAAAAATGTTTGTTCATGCCTTCTGCCCATTTTTTGGATTGGATTATTTTGGATTATTTGGTTTGGGGGTTCAGTTTTACAAGTTCTTTATATATTGTGGATACTAAACCTTTATCAGATCTATCATTTGCAATTATCTTCTCCCATTCCATAGGCTATCTTTTAGTTTTGTTAACTGTTTCCCTTGCTGTGCAAATCTTTTTTAAGTCCCAATAGTTTATTTTTGCTTCTGTTTCCCTTGCCTCAGGAGACATATCCTGAAAGAAGTTGCTACAACCAATGTCAAAGAAGTTACTTCCTGGGTTCTCTTCTAGGACTTTATACTTTCAGGTCTCACATTTAGGTCTTTAATCCATTTTGATTTTATTTTTGTGTATGGTGTAATAAAGTGGTCCAGTTTCATTCTTTTGCATATAGCTGTCCAGTTTTCCCAACACCATTTGTTGAAGAGATGAAGAGACTGTCTTTTTCCCATCGGATATTCTTTCTTGCTTTGTCGAAGATTCATTGATTGTATAGTTACGAAATCATTTCTGGGTTTTCTAAAGGCGAAAGATTTATACGATCTGAAGAGAAACCAGAGTATTCATTTCTGGGTTTTCTAATCGGTTCCACTGATCTGTCTATTTCTGCACCAGTACCATACTGTTTTGATCACCACAGCTTTGTAATATAACTTGAAGTCCAGAATTGTGATGCCTCCAAGCTTTGCCTTTCCTTTTCAAGATTGTTTTGACTCGTTGGGGTCTTTTGTGGTTCCATACAAATGTTAGGATTGTTTGTTCTAGTTCTGTGAAAAATGTATTTTGGTATTTTGATAGGGATTGCATTAAATGTATAGACTGCTCTGGGCAGTATAGACATTTTAACAGTATTTGTTCTACCAATCCAGGGGGGAGGTTGGTAGGGGGACTGGTTAAATGGGTGATTGGGATTAAGGAGTGCACTTGTCATGATGAGCACAGGGTGATGTATGGAAGTGCTGAATTACTAGGATGTACACTTGTAACTAATATAACACTATATGTTAACTAGCTGGAATTAAAATCTTACAAAAATTGAAGCAGAAATAAATGAAATAGGGAATAGGAAAAAACAGAAATTATTAACAAAAACGATAGCTGGTTCTTTGAAAAAATAAAAAATTGATAACTTTTAGCTAGATAAGCAAGAAAAAAGAGGCTCAAATAAGTAAAATTATAAGTGAGTAAGGAGACATTACAACTGATCCACAGAAATACAAAGGATCATTAGAGACTGCTATGAATAACAATATACCAAAAACTTGACAACCTGGAAGAAATGAGTATATATTTTTTTTAAAGAATTTATTTATTTACTTTAGAGAGAAAGAGGGTGAAGTGAGGGGAGAAGCAGGGGCAGAGAGGGAGAGAGAAAGAGAGAGAGACAGAGTCTCAAGCACACTTCACACTGAGTGCAGAGCTCAATATGGGACTCCATCTCACAATGCTAAGATCATGACCTGAGCCGAAATCAAGCTTAACTGACTGAACCACCCAGGCATCCCAGAAATGTGTACATTCTTAAAACACACAACCCACCAGGACTGAATCATGATAAAATAGAAAATATGAACAGATCAATAGCAAGTAGAGACTGAATTAGTCCCCAAAAGAAAAATCCCAGAACAGGTATCTTCAGTGGTGAATTCTACCAAATATTTTCAAAAAACTAATGTTAATCCTTCTCAAACTCTTCCAAATTATTGAAGAACAGGTAACATACCCAAACTCATTGTGCATGGCCTGATACCAAAGTCAGATAAGGACACTACAAGAAAACTACAGACCAATATCTCTATAGACCTGTATCTCTACATACAGACCAATATATAATGAATATAGAAGGAAAGATTCTCAACAAAATACTGGCAAACCAAATTCAGTAGCACATTAAAAGCTTCACACCCTATGATCAAACAGGATTCATCCCTGGGATGCTAGGATGGTTCAACATATGCAAATCAACAACTGTGATGTATCACATTAACAGAATGAAAAATAAAATCCCATGATCGTCTCAACTGATGCAAAAGTATTTGACAAAATTCAATAGCCATTCACAATAAAAACTCCTAATAAATTTGGTATAAAGGAAAGTACTCCAATATAATAAAAGCCATATATGACAAGCCCACAGCTAACACCATACTCAATGATAAAAAGTTGAAAGATTTTTCTCTAAGATCAAGAACAAGATAAGGGTGCCTACTCTCACCATTCCAATATAATAGTATTAGAAGTCCTAGCCCAAGCAATCAAGCAAGAGAAAGAAATAAAAGGCATTTGAATCAAACACAAATAAGTAAAACTGTCTCTGTCTGTAGATGATGTGATCTTATATATAGAAAACCCCAAAGACTCCACTAAAAAACTTGTCAGATCTTATAAATGAATCTAGTAACCTTGTGGGACATAAAATCAACATACAAATATCAATATCAATATCAATATCAATTTCTATACAATAACGGCACATCATCTTAAAAGAAATAAAACAATCCCATCAAAACATCAAAAATAATAATATGCTTAGGAATAAATTTAAACAATAAGGTAAAAGATCTGTACACTGAAAACAGTAAGATATTGATAACGAAAACTGAAGACTCACAAATAAATAGAAAGATATCCCATGTTCATGAATTTAAAGAATCAACATTGTTAAAATGTCCATACAACCCAAAGCAATCTATGGATTCAGTACAATCTCTATCAAGATTCCACCAGCATTTTTTACAGAAATTAAAAAAAATACTGAAATTCTTATGGGACCACAAAAGACCCTGAATAGCCAATGTATTTCTGAGAAAGAGGAAAACTAGAAGCAGTACACTTCTAATTTAAATGTATATTACAAAGGTATAGTAATCAAAACAGTATGGTACTGGCATAAAAACAGACACGGATCTATGGAAGAGAAATGAGAGCCCAGGAAATAAACCCATGCACATAAGGTCAAAGGAGCCAAGAATACTCAATGGAGAATAGGTAATCTCTACGATAAACTGTACTGGGAAAACCAAATAGTCAGTCACATGCAAAAGAATGAAACTGGACTCCGATCTCACACCACTCACAAAAATTAATTTGAATTGGATTAAAGATTTAAATGTAAGACAAACCATAAAATTCCTAGAAGAAAACATACAAGAATGCTCCTTGACAGTGAACATGCCAATGACTTTATGAATAGGACACCCAAAGCACAAACAATGAAAACAAAAAAACATGTGGAACTACATCAAACTAGAAAAGTTCTTCACAGTAAAAGAAACAACTGTGTGTGTGTGTGTGTGTGTGTGTGTGTGTGTGTGTGTATCCATACACAATGAAACAGTATTTAGCCATGAAAATGAAGGAAATTCTGCCATTTGCAACAAAGTAGATGAACCTTGAGGGTATTGTGCTCAGTGAAATAATTCAGACAGAGAAAAATAAATACTTATGGTCTCACTTATACATAGAAGAGACAAAAACCACTCACAGGAAGAGAACTGACTGGTGGTTGCTGGGGTAGGAGGTGGGCCTGAGGGAAATGGATAAAGTAGACAAAGGGTATAAACTTTATATATATTTGTACATATACACACACACACACACACACGAAATCCTGACATTGTACTTCTTAAACTTACATACTGTTATATGCCAATTATTTCAATAAAGCTGGAAAGAAAATAAAATTTGGGCAAAGGACTTGAATATACTTTTCTCCATAAAATATACACAAATGGCCAAGAAGTACATGAGATGTTCAACATCATTAGTCATTAGAAAAATGCACATCAAGCCCACAATGCCTCATTTCTATTGCATATCATATCTTTTCTCTTATGGGTTCAACTTTACTTTCAAGGTCTTCTAAGGACTATTAAATGCCTATTAATAGCACCTATTAAACACACTGGGTACAAAGACCTCATAATTCTTATGAATGCTAACAGTGAGTCCTTGAAGAGCTAAAGAAAGAGTCTAACTGTGATACTTTGTCTCAGGGGCTACGGAGGGAAATTTTTCTGAAGAGGGAGAAAAGTAGTAAAGAAGATAAAAGACAGTGCAAATGGGGTTTAACTCTTGTTTTTTCTCCTGTAAAGCTTCACACCTCTCAGTTGTGTCTAAAAATTCAATCACTGATGGCCAAAAAACCAAACCAAAAAAAACCCAAAAAACCAAAACAAAACAAAAAAAACAAAACCCAGAAAATTGGAGAAATGGGTGAGTACAATCAAACATCAGCAGCAGAGGAATCAAGGACAGAGTAAGGAGGAAAGGAAAACAGCAAGCAATATCATTTGAGATGGAAAGAGGATGGAGTCCTATTGCCAGGGGGACCCAATAAAAACATATGGATAGTTATTCCACAGTGTTTATTCATAAACAGGCCCTTTATAAATATACATATAGGTACAAAATCAATTCTTTGTTTTCCAGAAAACCTTGGGCCTCCACTCTGCGCTGTTATTAGGAAAAGCACAGTAAGCTGTTAAAACGGTCCCTCTGGTCTATAATATTAACTCATGTTATTAGAATTAGGTGCTTTTACAAATTAAATCTTTGTAACAGCTAAATACCAAGATAGGCATTTCTTTATACAAATTCTATTCTCTAGTAAATTACCACAGCAAGGTTTAGTTATTTGAGAGTGCCAACATTTCATTAAGTACGAGAATCAGCAGAATTTTATTTTGCGGCCTATCAGAACTAAGTCAAAGTAGAGAACATGAAACATATTCAGAGCTATAACGTTTATTTTCAAAAAATGCTGCACGTAATTCACATGTCTTCAAAATTTGCTTTTTGTTTTCGTTTTCTTTAAAGAATTATATACACTTACCTGAAAATGTAAAGAACAATTCATTTTGCAAACCAGCTCTTTGCATCTTAACACGATGGCATTCCGACTTCAGTAAAGAAACTTCACATGAAAGGTCAAGAACCAATTTGCTTAAAATCTGAAGAAGTTTCTTCTCAAAAGAAATATTATAGATACTATTGCAGGGAGCTGCATGATATCGAGCTGTGAACTGGTAATAATAATGAGGCTCACGATAAGCTGTAAAAAATTAAGGAATAACACAAAAGTGGTTATTTAAACAATTAAAATATATTGCAACTACTAAAAAGAAATCATTACTTGGAATAAGTTCATAATGTTCTTATATCCATCCTGAGGAAACTGAGGGATACAGGGATTATGTCACATGCCCAATGCCTATGGAATAAAAACTAAGATTCTGGGTGCCTGGGTGGCTCAGTCGCTTAAGCGTCCAACTCTTGATTTCGGCTCAGGTCACAATCTCAGGGTTGTGAGGTTGAGCCCCTATCAGGCTCTGTGGTCAGCAGAGAATCTGCTTGAGAGTCTCTCCCTCTCCCTCTGCCCTTCCCCCCAACTTGCTCACGTTCACTCTCTCTTCCTCTCTCAAAAATAAATAAATAAATCTTTAAAAAAAAAAAAATCAAAACTAAGATTCTAACCAAGAAGCCTGCCCCATACATAGTTTGTGTGCTTAACCAATACAATATTCTTCCTCAAACTTAGGAATGAAATTTCTCAAAGTTTAAATATTCATTTTAAAATAAACAACAGGGTGCCTGGGTGGCCCAGTCAGTTAAGCGTCTGCCTTCGGCTCAGGTCATGATCCCGGGGTCCTGGGATCGAGTCCTGCATCGGGCTCCCTGCTCAGCGGGGAGTCTGCTTCTCCCTCTGCCTGCCGCTCCCCCTGCTTGTGCTCTCTCTCTCTGTGTCCAATAAATAAATAAAATCTTTAAAAACTAACTAAATAAAATAAACAATAGTCCTGTAATTACCAACTATAGGCAAAAACTAGGATGTTCCTCATAAATCTACCAGTTTTACTGAGTTCCATTACAATATCTGAAACTGAGAACATTTTTTTCTAACCACTTTAAAATCTCACCGATGTGATAGGAAAAATATAAAAATGGTAAGAAATCCATAATAATTATATACATATTATGTAACCACATTCTCTGATACAGTGACATCAAAATAAAAATCAACAATGAAAATCTGTCAAACATTTTAAAATAAAATACTACTATATAACAAATGGCATATACCATAAAGTAATGATGATTGAAAATATTATTAAAACAATTATAGTAACGTGATATGACAGCTGGAGAAACGGTACAAGCCCACTTCCCAATGAAAGTGATGTCAATTGTTTTTAGAAGACAACCATTTATAACCTCTGGAAATGGTCCTAATGTAAGCAGAAAGAGATAGGGGTTCCCGGAAAAAGAAAGACAGCTTTCTGGGCATAAGAAAAGTGATTTCAGGCCCCGGCCGTCTTAGGAAAGCATATAAGAATGAACAGCCTGTACTAGACCAGGAGACAGCCTAATCATACCAGGAACAATAAATTAGTGATAAAATTTCCAGTGCTAGTTAGTTATGACAACTATCTCAATTAATTATGAGCAGACAGCAGTTCACCGCATTTTATGCTATCACCACTCTTTAGAAGAACCTGTGCTAAAACTTCAAAGCTGCAAAAGAGCTGAGAGATCTAGTCCAAGCCATTCACTTTGTGGACTTGCACACTATTGCTCAGGGAACGCAAAGGGATTTAAACACATTCTTTTGGGTGAGAGTAGGGGAAATGAGGCACCACCCAGGAGGTGAAATGACATCTGCCAGGAACACAATCCTCGACCACCCCACGGGCTGGTGGCTGAGGCCCTGGTTGGGGAGGAAGAAGTGTGTAACCAGAGCCAGCAAATGGTCATCAACTATTATTTACTACTTTTCTGACAACAGAAATAATCTTTGTGGAAAGACAAACAAAAAATTTGTTAAGCAAACAAACAACCATACCAACTCCCAGTGCTGATTCAAAAGTGAAGTCTGGCCTGACACACACCCGTGAGTTGCCTTCGTAGGATCTAAACCCCTCTGAGCACTCAGACTCTGGACCCACCAGAGCCAGAGACCTAATGACGCCCGCCCCTACCGGCCCTCAGGACGTTGACCTGGACTCTGCCACCCTAAGACGACTTTTTGCCCAACTCCAACCTGTATTCCCCCTTGAGCAAGCCCCTTCATAAATATGGATGCACCCTCAGCCAAAGCTTCCCCAATTTTATTGTTCTAGGAGACACTGCTGTGGGAAAGATTCCTGATGTTCTCCTTACTCGTTCCAAGTAGAACCTTTCCTTTTCCTATTCTTTGGCTCGGTTGTGTCTTTGGGCTCCACACCCACCAAGGGGGGAACTGAGTTTGGGGTAACACTAGGGCAAAGAAAAAAGGGAAAAAAGCATTTGTTCCAAAAATCTACTAAAAGTCAGTAAGAACAGTGAGAGTCTGAGGAGTTGAAGCCAGACCTCCCTCCCTCGCTCCCTCCCCTCAGCTAGATGGAAACTCCACTGCAGACTAGTGCAGACAGGAATGCAGGGCGCCCTCCTCCCCCAGCTCCCAGACAGCAGCCTCCCAGGAGGGGCAGGAGGTCAGCATTTCCCCTGCTGACCGGAGCTACCTGTTGCTGAAGTGAACTTGCAGGTGATACGGTGGAGAGGGGATGACTCCCTTCGTCCAGTCATCAGCACTTTGCGAGACAGAGGCTCAACACTGGCTGCAGCAATGCTGAGAATCCTGGGGCCCTCACAGCCCTTGCCCAGTATTATGGTACGAGGGGGTCCACACCAGGAGCAGCAAACAGAGGAGTCCCAGGGATGCCGCTGCTACCCCTCCACCAAGCGCTAAGCAACTAGAGCAGGGTGGCACTCAGCGGGAGCACACCACTGTCCCCACCCTCAGCCCAGGGGCTGCGGGTCAGAGAATTTGCCAAAGGAGGGGAGCAGGCTGTAGAACACAGAGCTCCGAATCTTTTCTCAAAGGAACAGAAACCACTTGAGATACAGTGCAGGGAAGTTTGAACCTCAGGGTAGTCTCAAAAACAGCAGAGGTCAGGGGCGCCTGGGTGGCTCAGCCTTTAAGCGTCTGCCTTCGGCTCAGGTCATGATCCCGGGGTCCTGGGATCAAGCCCTGCGTCCGGCTTCCTGCTCTGCAGAGAGCCTGCTTCTCCCTCTCCCTCTGCCTGCCGCTCTGCCTACTCTCCTATCTCTCTGTCAAATAAATAAAATCTTAAAAAAAAAAAAAAAACCAGCAGAGGTCTTGTGAAAGACAATTGGGAAAACTTTTATAGATTCATTGGATATATAGGTGAATAAGAGCCTGCCTAGTTTGTCAGAGAGCAACACTGGAAAAGTCAGCTGGGAGAAGCTATCCCAGGGTCCGAAAAAATCTCAAACACTGGCCTGGGGAATATCCCTTCAAAGGAACCCAAATTTAACTGGATCAGTCTTCAGAGGAATTTATGCCCAGGGCATTGTTAAAAACAAAAGATCCATTGTACTGCTGTGGGTACACCCACGCTGCACCTTCCTAAAACAAACAAGGGTGGGTGGGGGGTGGGCATGGGGTGTCTTCGTGTTATGGTGGGTGAGGAGTGAACTTCACAGAAATGATGTAGGCACTTGCTCAGCAAATAAACATGAAATAATTATCACAAGCCTGGGGAGGGCAGGGGTGTGGGTCACTACCCAGAGTTCCTACGCTATCTAAAAAGTTCAGTTTCTGGAAAAAATTTGAGTCAAGCAAGGAAACAGGAAAGTATGACTCATGTACTGGAAAAGCTAGGGAACAGTAACCACTTGTGAGAATGATCAGATATGGGATTTAAAAGATAAGTATTTCAAAGCATTCATCATAAATATGTTAAAACAGGCACCTAGGTGGCTCAGTTAGTTGAGCATCTGCAGTTTTGGCTCATGTTGTGCTCTCAGTGTCATGAGATCGAGCCTCATGTCAGGCTCCACACTGAGCACGGAGCCGGCTCGGGATTCTTTCTCTCTCTCCCCCTCTGCCCCTTCCCCTGGCTCGCGCACATAAAAAGAAAGAAAAGTTAAAATAACTAAAGGAAATTATGATTAAAGACGGAAGGCATAATGACAATCTCACATCAAATAGGGAATATCTATAAAGTAAGAATTATAAAAAATGAACCACGTGGACATACTGCAGTTGAAAAATGAAAACACTGAAAGGAGAAATGGACCAAGGGGCTCAGCAGATGTGATCTGGCCAAAAAATGAATCAGCTAAAAGAAGTTCTTCAGACTGAAAGAACATGACCTCAGTCAATAATGTGAATCCATACCAAAAAATAAAGTGCTCCAGTAAAGGTAATTATGTAATTATGAAGACAATGTAAGTGCATATTTCTTCTACTTTTTTCCTCTTTCCAGATTTAAAAAGCAGTTGTATCAAAGAATCTGTATACAAGGTACCACTGGTCCCCGTGTATGGGGCTACAAAAATGACTACAGATGGTAACTTGATACATGGGAGCAAATGAAAAAAATAAAAAATGATCAACAAGAAGACAGATAAAACAAAACCTATAAACATACACCCTCTTGCCTTTCTATTTCTGGCTTCTCAGAAACTATATAAAACTATATAAAATAATAACTATGCATTGTTAGTTGTGTAACATTTACAAATATAACATGTACAATATTAATACCACAAAAAGCAGGAAAAAGGAATATATATACATAAGAGTAACATTTCTATAACTCACTGGAATTAAGTTAGTATAAATGTCAAGGTGACTGTATTAGGTTAAAATATATGTGGTATGTATCAGAACGGTCAATAAAGGAATAACTCAAAAATATATAGTGAAAAATCATTAAAGAAATTAAAATGCCACATTAGAAAATGTGCATTTACTTCAAAAGAATTAATGAAAAAGAGGAACATTCATGAAACAAGAAATAAAACAATAGTGTATATCTAATTACATAAAAATAATGTTAAATGTGAATGAATGATACTATCTAATCAAAAGGCAGAAACTGAAACTGGATTGAAAAAGCAGTATCAACTCTTTGGTGTCTACATGAGCCACACATTACATTAAAAGATACAAATAAATTGAAAGTAATAAAATGAAAAATGATACACTATGCATACAGCAACCACAAGAAAGCAGAAGTGGCTATACAATTATCAGGCAAGATAGACTTTAAAAGAAAAAAAAAATATTCCCACAAAGAGGAACATTTTATTAAGATAAAAAGGACAATCCCTCAATTATAAACACAGACACACATTAGAACAAAGCACCAAAATGAAACAAAACCTGACAGAAATAAAAAAAAGAAATCCACAACTTAACACTATTAGTTAGAGACGTCAATGCCATGCTTACAATAATAGAACAAATAGGAAGAACAACAAAGAAATAGAAGACTTGAGTAATGTCACGAACCAAACAGAACCAACAGATATCTACAGAACTCTCCACCCAACAGAAGCAGAATATACTTTTTTCTCAAGTGCTCATAGCACATTCTCAAAGATGTTGCATATTCTAAGCTACAAATCTCAATAAACTTAAAAGGATTGAAATACAAAGTATTTTCTCTGACTACAACGGAATAAAATTAGAATAACAAAAAGAAATTTGAGAAATTCACAGCAGAAACTAAGAGTTGGACACTTAACCAACTGTGCCACCCAGGTGTGCCAAATTCTAGAAAACATTTAAAGAATTGTTAACAATTCTTAATTAACTCTTCCAAAATCAAAAGATGAAGAAAAATGTCCCAATTCATACTATGAGACCAGTATTACCCTGACAGAAAAACCACACAAAAAATTTATCACAAGAAATCTATGGATCAATCTCTTATGAACATAGATGCGAAAACTTTTAACAAAACACTAGCAAACTGAATCTTGCAGGGTACTGAAAGAATCATACATCATGACCAAGTGGGATTTATCCCAGAAATTCAAGGTTGGTTTAACATTTGAAACCCAATGAATGTAATACACTATGAAATAAAAACCACATAATTATCTCAATGGAGAAAAAAAAAAAAAACTTGACAAAATCCAACAATGTTCCATACGTACACACATAATCAACAAACTTGGAATAGGAAACTTCCTCAACCTAATCAAGAGCACCTACATAAAAACCACATCTAATATCACATTTACAAGCAAGGCAAGAATGTCTGCTTTCACCATTCTTATTCAGCAAAATACTGGAAGTCCATTCACCACAGTAAGAAAAACAAGGCATACAAATTGAAAAAAAAAAAAAAAAAAAAAAGAATAAATAAAACTGTCCCTATGTGTTTATGACATGACTGTCTCACAAAGAATCTACAAAATAAAAAGATTCTGGAACTGTTAAGTAACCTTAACAAGATGACAAGTTATAAGATTAAGACACAAGTAATAAATCATTAGTTATATATTAACAATAAACATGTGGAATCCAAAATTTAAAACCTAATACCATCCAAAATTGTTCCAAAAAACAAAATAATATACTTAGGTATGTACTTAACATGTACATAAAAGAAGTAAGAATAGATTAAGAAATAACAGATAAAAGAAATTAAGACCTAATTAAATGGAGGTATACCATGTTCATGAATTGAAACACTCACTATAGTAGAGGTGACAGTTTTCCCCCAAACTTATCTATAGAGTAAATGTAATCCCCATAGAAATTCCAGCAGGACATTTTGTAGATATATTCAAGCTTATTCTAAAATTCATATGGAAAGGGGAAGGCCCAGAAAACATAAAAACAATCTTCATAAAAAAGAATAGTGGGAGGAATCACTCTACTTGGTATTGAATGTTTCCAGATAGCTATATTAACTAACAGGGTGGTACTGGCAGAGATACAGACCTATTGATCAATGGAAGAAATGAGAGAACCCAGAAATAGACCCCCACAAATATTCTCAACTGGTTTTTGACAAAGGTACAAAAACAATTCATCAAAGGAAAAACAGACTTTGCAAGAAATGAAGCTGGCATAACTGTATGTCCATACATAAAAAGTTAAAACCTCATACCTTATAGAAAAATTAATTGAAAATGTGTGACATTAGAAGTAAAACTGTAAGACTTTAGAAAAAATAGGAGGATATCTTTGCCTATGGCTAGGCAAAGAATTCTTAGACTTGATACCAAAAGTATGATTAATAACCAAATTTGATAAACCAGACCTCATGAAATTGAAAAACTTTGGCTCTGCAAAACTACTACAAATTATAAGACATTAAGGAGAGAAATTGAAGAAGACAAATAAATGGAAAGATAGTCCATGTACGTGTATTGTAAGAATTAACATTGCTAAAATGTTCATACTACCCCAATCAATCTGATTCAATAAAATCCTTATCAGAATTCCAGTGGCATTTTTTACAGAAATAAAACAATCCTAAAATTTGTATGGAACCACAAGACTCCAAATAGCCAAAGTAATCTTGAGAAAGAACAAAGCTGGAGGCATCATGCACCCTGATTTCAAACTCTATTATGAAGCTACAGTAATGAAAAAAGTATGGTATAGAGACAGATAAATGGAAGAGACTAAAGAACCCAGAAATAAATCCACATATACACAATTAATTTACAAAAAAGGAGTGAAGAACATGCAATGATGGAAAGGACAGTCTCTTCAATAAATGGTGCTGGGAAAACTGGACCACCCATAGAAGAGAGTGAAACTGGACCACTATCTTACACCATACACAAGAATTAACCAAAATAGATTAAAGAACTGAATGTAAGACCTGAAACCATAAAACTCCTAGAAGAAAATATAGGTGACAAGCTCCTTTGCAATTCTTCTAATCTGACACCAAGAATAAAAGCAACAAAAGTAAAAATAAACAAGTGGGACTACATGAAACTAAAAAGCTTATGCACAGCAAAGGAAACAATCAACAAAATAAAAAAGGTAACTTACTAATAGAAGAAAACTTTTGCAAATCATATATCTGATAAGCAGTTAATAACCAAAATATATGAAGACCTGAGACAACTCAACAGCAAAAAACACAAACAATCCAATTAAAAATGGGCATAAGATTTATATAAACATTTTTCCAAAGAAACACAGCTGGCCAATAGGTACATGAAAAAAATATTCAACATCATTATCTGGGAAATGCAAATCAAAACCACAATGAGATACCACCTCACACCTGTTAGAATGGCTAGTATCAAAGACAGAAACAACACGTGTTGGTGAGGATGTGGAGAAAGGGAACCTTCGTGTACTGCTGGTGGGCATGCAAACTGGGGCAGCCGCTGTGGAAAACAGTATGGAAGTTCTTCAAGAAATGAAAATTGAACTACCATATGACCCAGCAATTCCACTGCTGGATTTATCCCCCATAAAAGCACTAATGCACAAAGATACCTGCACCTCCGTGTTCAATGCTGCACTACTTACAACAGCCAAGATAAGGAAACCGTGTCCACTGACGGGTGAATGGCTAATGAAATCTTGGGATTTGAGTGTATGTGCACGTGTGTGCATAAATGTGGCAACATGGATGGACTGTGAAGGCATTATACCAAGTGAAATAAATCAGAGAAAGACAAATACTGTATAATTTCTCTTATATGTATAATCTTTAAAAAAAGAAAGGAAAGAAAAGCTCATAGATACAGAGAACAAATTGGTGGTCGCCACAGGCAGGTAGTGAAGGGTAGAAAAAACAGATGAGGGGATCAAGAGGTTAAAAAATTAAAAATTAAAAAAATATATTCTGGATCCCCTCCCTTTGGAAAAAAAACTCTCATTAAGACACTGAAAAGATATAGACTAGAAGAGAATATTTGCAAATAACAAAGCCTATAGAAGTATATAGAAATATGTATTTTTGAAAAAAAACTCAAAACAATAGTTACATTTCAAACAAACCAATTAGAAAATGGGCAAAAGATATCAACAGACATTTCACCAAAGAGGGTGCACAGATGGTAAATATGCTCATAAATTATGTTCAACGTCCACAGACATTAGATAAACACCAATGAAAACCACAATGAAATATCACTTCACACCCATTAAAATGGTTACGATAAAAGATAATGACACCAAATACCGGAGAGGACATAAGAGAAGCTGCCGGTCAGAATGTAAACCGGCACAGCCACGTGGCAAAGAATTTGCCAATTTCTTGTAAAACTAGTATGTAACTACCACACAGATATAAAAACCTGTATCTACACAAAAAACTATACACACAAGGTTCGTAGCAACTTCACACGTTATAGCCCCAAGCCTCAAACAATCCAGATGTTCTTCAGTGTGTGAGGGGTTAACAGATGTGACACATCTGTGCTGCGGAATCCAGCTCAGAATAAAGAGAATGAATGATAAATGCACACAACAGCGTAGATGAATTTCCAGAGAATTAAGTCAAATGAAAAAAGCCAATCCCACGAAATTATATACTATATTCCTGTACTTATGTAATACTTTGGAGATGATGAAGTTATAGAATTGGAGAAGAATGTGGTTGTCAGTCATGATGAGGTGGTAAGAGGGAAATGGGTTGAGTATAAAGGGAGAACCCAGGGCGCCTGGGTGGCTCAGTCGGTTAAGCATCTGCCTTTGGCTCAGATCATGATTCCAGGGTGCTGGGATGGAGCCCCGCATCAGGCTCCCCGCTCAGTGGGGAGTCTGCTCCTCCCTCCCCCTCTGCCCCTCCACCCCGGCTTGTGCTCTCTCTCTCTCCTGCTCACTCTGTCTCTCAAATAAATAAATAAAACCTTTAAAAAAGGAAAAAAAAAAAAAAGACAACCCAAAGTATACTTCTGTTGCTGGTGTTGCTATGTATCTTTTTTTTTTTATTGTTATGTTAATCCCCATACATCACATCATTGGTTTTTGATGTAGTGTTCCATGATTCGTTGTTTGTGCGTTAGTAACACCCAGTGCTCCCTGCAGCACGTGCCCTCCTCAACACCCATCTTAACTGCAGCAGTGGACACAGGAGAACACACCTGTGACAGAACTTAAGAGAATTAAATACACACACACACACACACACACACACAAAGGAGCACTATAAAATTGGGAGGAATCTGATTAAGATTGGTGTACTATATAAACTTAGTATCTTGGCCTGACTATGTACTATATGTTCACAAGATGTCACTATGGGGGGAAGCTGAGTAAAGTATACATGGGATCTCTGGATTATATTTTGCAACTATACATGAATCTACAATTACCTTGAAATAAAAAGTTTAATTAAAAAAACACAGGCCATGGGTGGCTCAGTCGGTTAAGTGTCTGACTCTTGATTTTGGCTCAGGTCACGATCTCAGGGTCATGAGATCGAGCCCCACGTCAGGCTCCATGCTCAGCTCGGAGTCTGCTTGAGATTCTTTCTCTCTCTCTCTGCCCCTCCCCCCACTTGCCATAAATAAATAAATAAATAATAAATAAATAAATAAAATCTTTTAATAAAGAAATAAAATAAAAAAATAAAAAAACCCAGGCCAACCAAATAAATATATGCAACTTTTTTTTTCTAGGTATTAAGGAAAGATCTCAGAAAAAAATTAAACCGAAAAAAATCACAACTCAAAAAAAAGGTGGTAAATCTCACTGTAACAACAATACTTAAAACTTCTGGAGTATAAACAACATCATAGTGAGAGAGGCAGAAGCTACTGCAATATGATAAAGAAAGGTTTGGTATGCAGACTGGTAAGACCCTATAAATTACTGAGAAAAAGGCAAACCACCCAAAAGGAAAATGGCATCAAAATTGAAAAGGCAATGTAATCTACTAGGTAACAAAAATACTTTTAAATGCTCAAATTTACTAATTAAGGATGGGCATATTAAAGGAATGAGTCACCACACATCCATGATCTTGCCATATTTAAATCTGATAGTAATTCTGGGTGTTATGTTATTTTTGATACTTCCTAAAATTTTAAACATTTCATATATAAAAATGTAATGTAATTATAAGTGAATTCAGTTCTTCTAATTCAGGGAAGCTTGCTCAGCACAAGCCAAACAGAAACCAACAGAAAAAATATCTTATAAAAGATGTTTTCATATAGTATGGCAGGGATATAAATTGGTCCACTCTTTGTAGGTAAACTGGCAGAATCTATCAAAAATAACACTGAATATTCTGTAGAAGATTCTACCTTATAGAATTCTTCTTACAGAAATACTAACAATTTAATTTCCATAATACAAAAACACGTGTGTATCTTGTGGTGAGCACAGCACAAAGTTTAAAGTTGCTGAATCACTATGTTGTACAGCTGAAACTAATGTAACACTGTGTGTGTCAGCTATACTAAAAAAATAAAAATAAAAATGCCATTTATATACCAAATGTATATACTAAAGAACTTATATTTAAAAAGATAAAAAGGGATCTGATTGGCTTTTGTGCCTATGTAACATAAGTTAACTCTAAAGTAAGAACACCAAGTCCGGAATCAGAATTGCTAGATTCACATCTGAGTCTGCCCGCATTCTCACACCGTGGCCCTGACCGAGTCACTTAACCCCTGTGCCTCAGTGTTTGCACACAGAACACAGCAGTGTGTACTACACAGTCTGTTGTGGGGATTAAATAAAGTGAACACAGATAAAGCACTTCTGACTATGCCTTGCAGAAGCACTAGGTGCATTTTATGGTTATCAGAATTACATGGAAAAACACAGATTAGCTATGCTCATCGTTACTATAGACCAGCGTTCATTCTAGGCACTGCTACAATTGTCAGCTTATGTGAATACACCCCCATCAGAGATTATATTCGCTACAGACAAGACCCATGAAATAACAAGATGGAGAAAACTGCTGAACAAAAGTGAAGCGTGACCGATTCAGAAGTTTAAACAAATTTTTGCCTAAGAACAGAGTTAATATAATTTCTCATAAAAAAAATTATGTCTTTCTTTGGATATATGGGATAGTGTTTTTTCAGTGACCAAAAATTATCAGAAAACCACTAATAATTCTGCCGTTTGTTCTGTAAGTCAGCTGTGACAAGGATGGTACATTAGTTTCCTATTGCTACTATAACAAATCACCACCAATGTAGTGGCATAAAATGGCACAAATTTATCATCCTGCCATTTTGGAAATCAGAAGTCCAAAGTGAATCTTACAAGGCTAGAATCAGGGAGCGTTCCTTCTGGAAGCTCCAGGGGAAGCTCCATGTCTGCCATCTTCAGCTTCTAGAGGCCTCCGGCACTCCCTGGCTTTATGGCCCTTCCTCCATCCTCAAAGAAAACCCCTGAGACCTCTCCTTCCACCATGACGTGTCCTTTATCTGCCGCTGACCCTTGCGCCTCCTCTTATAAGGACCCTGTGATTACCCTCGGCCTACTCCGCTTCCTTAGGATACTCTCCTCTTGTCAAGATCCTTACCTTCTTGATATGGGCAGAGTCCCTCCTGCCGTTGTGAGATAGCACATTCACGGGTGCTGGAGATCAGACAGGTGCACGAGGGAGGGCCGCTACCCTCTCTGCCGCACGTGGGCCGC
Source organism: Phoca vitulina (assembly GCF_004348235.1). Classification (NCBI taxonomy): domain Eukaryota; kingdom Metazoa; phylum Chordata; class Mammalia; order Carnivora; family Phocidae; genus Phoca; species Phoca vitulina. Next base: position 3,964,966 of record NW_022589747.1, read on the forward strand.
CCCGGTGAGAGGGAACTTACAAGCCACCTTTGCTCAGGCTGTTCTCCTGGCCACTCCATTATCCACCCAGGTCTCCCAATCTCAAACTTCCAGAGATCAAATTACTTTTAGAAAAGGATTTTACAGTGGCATTTCATGCTCCTGTCTGGGGGAGGGCAGCATGCCATCAAGCATGAAACTCAGAATTTAAAAGCAGTACAGGCTATAATATTGTAATAATTTGAAAACACGATTTCCATAACCCCCATTTTCATTCATCAGCTTAAAACTATGTGTTCCTGTCAACTTTCCCTTGAAAAAACAAGACCTGCCCTCACCACTAACACTTTACAGGGTACTTTGTAAAACACAGGCAAGCAGGAATTTTTCTTTAATTAGAAGACTAAAAATGACAAAGTGCCTTTAAGACAAACCCAAAGATATTAAAATATTTGAAAACATCAAGAAATGTTAAAATATAACTAAATGTACTTCTTACCATATATAACATATTTTAGTTGAAGATTTTTAACAATTTCTTCCACAGTCGGTTTATACTCCAGGAAACATGTGTACACTCCACTCATGCCCTCCTCAAAGTTCTGGAATATAAGGCTTCCTGTGGATGTTACTTGTGCAGTGCTATTCTCTAATAAAGGAATAAGATACAGTATTTAGTTGCTTAAATGACATGACACTGAGATAAAATGACAAAGTATTTTCTAAACAGAGTCAAACCACCAAAATTTACCTACAGAATCACTGAAAGGAGTTGGAGGCATAACTAGTCATTGCGTCAACTGTTGACAGCAGGTACCAGGATGACCTTCTTAATGTCTGATTTTTACTAACCAGAGTTCACCAACTGCCTAAGCAGTAAGAGACTAACAATTACATGTACTTAATGCACTCCTGATCTCCTTGCATTGACGTGGGCACTATCAGATATTCAGAGATGTATGAAAACAGTAGATATCTGCATACGCTATGAAGTAATTATGTATATATGTATTTTATGGATAAGCTATGCCTTCCTGCCTTCCGTAAGCTTACAAACTACAAACTACATGAGAAAGGGAGGAACGCACCCAGAACAAAGGCTAACCCAAGATACTAACAGCTAGGTACTTCTAGTCATTACACATGATAGCAGGCAAACGCTGGGTTACAACCTTAAGGACTGCTCAAGAAAAAAAACAGAAGATCAGATCACCGGACCTGTCCACAGTCACACAAGCACAGAGTTGCAGGTTGAGAGTTAGGACCGGATGTAAGAGCCCTTTTGACTTCCACGTGCTTCACTACTTCAGTATCACACTGGGAGAAAGCTATGCTATGTAATGGGAAAGAGTGTGGTGTCCAGGCTTCAGACGTGGGTTTTAGATATGCCTTTCTTTCTCATGAACTGTGTAAACCTCGGGTAATCCCTTAATCCTTCTGAAGTCCAGTTCCTTCATTTGTGAAACAAAGAATCATAATACAGGATAGCATTACCTCCCTGGATTGTTTTCCTGTGATAAATACAACAACTGTTAAAGTACTTGAAAACGATACAAATCCTTAAGCAATTCAAGTTGTCATTCTGAAAGTTCATAACCAGTTTTGCATTTGAAAATCATTGTATTAAAACTCACACAATAATTTAACATGGCATTCGTTAGAATGGAAAGTATTACCCTAGCAAATGCTCATCCTTTCTACTTTAAGTAAATAACTTATTATAAATTTCAAGTTGAGATATATTTTGAATAAATTTATTTCCTCAAAATAAGACAAAAGATGAATGTTCTTAGTGAGGAAATTTTCATTATTAATTTGTTCAATAAAAATGTGCTGGGTTTCTAGTACATGCAAAGCTCTACTTCAGATACTGAAGGAGAAATAGATAGATGGATATATTCTCCCTCAAGGATTTTACATAGAGTATTATGCCTTAAGAATTCCCATTTCCAGGGCGCCTGGGTGGCTCAGCCATTAAGCATTTGCCTTCGGCTCAGGTCATGATCCCAGGGTCCTGGGATCGAGCCCCACATCAGGCTCCCTGCTCCGTGGGAAGCCTGCTTCTCCCTCTCCCACTCCCCCTGCTTGTGTTCCCTCTCTCGCTGTGTCTCTCTCTGTCGAATAAATGAAGATCTTTAAAAAAAAAAAAAAAGAATTCCCATTTCCATATCCTGGATGAAGCTGAAAAAAGGGTTATAAATTGGGACTATGTTTATACTACAATCCCTATTTCTTCATGAATATTTTTTGATGAAAGATTACATATTTATCATAACATGTCTCTTTTCTAAAACAGATTAACAAGTTTTCAAGTGTTTGCTATATATTTCAGCAGAGACAAACACTTGATAGTAAATACAGTAAAAGGTGCCCATACAAGTCAGTCAAAGAAGAGATATGCCGGGGCGCCTGGGTGGCTCAGTCGTTAAGCGTCTGCCTTCGACTCAGGTCATGATCCCAGGGTCCTGGGATCGAGCCCCGCATTAGACTCGCTGCTCCACGGGAAGCCTGCTTCTCCCTCTCCCACTCCCCCTGCTTGTGTTCCCTCTCTCACTGTCTCTCTCTCTGTCAAATAAATAAATAAAATCTTTTAAAAAAAATAATAGAAAAGAAGAAGAGATATGCCATACGATTTCACTCATACGTGGAATTTAAGAAACAAAACAAACGAGTATAGGGAAAAGGGGAGAGAGAGAGAGAGAGAGAGAGAGAGAGAGAGAGAGAGGCAAACCAAGAAAGATTCTTAACTCTACAGAACAAACTGACAGTCACCAGAAGGGAGGTAGGTGGGGAGATGGATGAAATGGGTGAGGGATTAGTGCACTTGTGATGAGCACTGGGTGTTGTATGGAAGTGCTGAATCACTAAATTGTACACCTGAAACTAATACTACACTGTATGTTAATTGGAACTTAAATAAAAACTTAAAAAATAATGAAGAGTTCATACCCATTCTTCTCAAACTATAAAGAAAAAAAAAGTGCCCACAGATTTTAAATACCATGTTGTCAATGAGGCTATGCATTCTTGGCAATAATTTGCAATGAAATTTTCCCAATCCAGAAGTATCAATTAATAAGTGCATTAATACATATTTGAATGCCTACTACAATGCTAAATATTAGGACGGCCAGAAAAGCAAGTAGCATATGATACATAATAAAACACCCTCTCAGTTTCTTATTTTTAAAAAATTAAAAGTGGCACACTTGAAAAGATACCCAGAGGATTTCACAGCCAAGAGAAAAAGCCATTCTATAACACCACTTAAAAAATGACTTTTAAGTAACTAAGCTTGAATGGAAATTTCATGATGCCGAGGGATATTACTATAACAACTCATACAACAGCAGATAGTCAATGAATAATTGAATTAGTACTTCCTACTCTACAACTTAGCTTGATCATCTAAAAATTCAGAGTTGGACTGGATTGCCAGAAGTCCATGTCTTAGAGGTCTAAAATTACATGGTAAAATTTAAGTACAATTTCATTACAACTTACTATTTTTAAAAATAGGCTTACACTTTTGGTTTCGGCTCAGATATGAAAGTTGACTATGAGAACATCAATCCCACTATTACAATAAGGAAAAAGACAAACTGTCAATTAACAACTCTTCTTGAGCCTATCAAAAGATCACGGTGGGAAGGCAACCAACAAACCTGAAATCTGGGGACAGTGACCTATAAATAGAACAAGGACCCAAGCATTTAAGAAGACTCAGCTAAAAGTTTGCAGTGAATTGCTAAAAGCCAAGTGTCAACCAGTGTGGACATGTGAAGCTTCTGAGGACCACAGATATTGGGGTGGGAGAAGGCGGGGGTATTATATACCCTCTTAAAGGCTCTACCTTCAGCAACAACTGAGTGATCAAATGGAAGGTGAGGGGAATCTTAAGCAAGACTCCCATTGGGTTCTAGCTAGAGGAGAGGCCCCAGTAACCCTTTCAAAAGTCTACCCACACCCCTTTCCCCCACTTTCTGGTAAGGAACAATGCTTTAATCTAGAGGGAGAGAAGGAACAAAAATAGTCACCTGGGGCACTGTGGAAACTTGGTACCACTAGGGAAGGAAACAGGAAGGGAAAAAAAAGAGCTTCATTCTTGAGGAAGAGTTAGCAAGAAGTACTAGGCCAACACTAAAGCTGGAGAAGGGGTTGGAGCATTTGTGATGGCCACCCCCCCACCACAAGACCCAGGGATGCCATACTTGCCAAAAACTAAGCTTAACCAAACATCAGAGACTGGCCCTCTCCCTCAACTACCCATCAGTAATAAGAATCTAGTAAAAATGCAGTGCAATCAAATTAGAAGAACTACAAGAAAGAGATTCTTTCCAGATAATTTTTTTTTTTTAAAGGGGACACCAAAGCCAAGGAAAGATTAGACATTGGGGAAAAATAACTTCTCATGAATTAGCCTACACCTAAAACTATCATTTAAGTTATCTGAAGCTTTCAATAATCACTACAACAACCAATATTAAACCTAGACAAATTCTTGACTAGATTAACACAAACTCATAATACTAAAGACAAAATACTATTTTAAAATATATATTTTATTTATTTGAGAGAGAGAGTGTGTGTGCAAAAGAGAGAGAAAACATGAGCAGGGGCAGAAGGAGAAGAGAAGGAGACTCCCCTGCTGAGCAGGGAGCCTGATGCGGGGATCAATCCCAGAACCCTGGGATGACCTGAGCCGAAGGCAGACGCTTAATTGACTGAGCCACCCAGGCGCCCTGACATAACACTATTTTTAAAAAGGTGTTGATCTCAAAAGATAAAAATACTTACTATCTACTGTCTTATTCAAGATGTCCAACTTTAACAAAAAATTAGAAGGCATGTAGAAAAGAAGTGGCACATTTCCAAAATACCAAACAATATATAGAGACAGACTCGTAAATGACAAAGATATCACAAATATTAGACAGTTAATTTAAAATAACAGTGACAGGGGCGCCTGGGTGGCTCAGTCGTTAAGTGTCTGCCTTCGGCTCGGGTCATGATCCTGGGGTCCTGGGATGGAGTCCTGCATCGGGCTCCCTGCTCGGCAGGAAGCCTGCTTCTCCCCCTCCAACTCCCCCTGCTTGTGTTCCCTCTCTTGCTGTCTCTCTCTCTCTCTCTGTCAAATAAATAAAATCTTTAAAAAATAAAATAAAATAACAATGACAAATGTACCAAAAAATTTAATGGAAAACATAGATAATATGCAACACCAGATAGGAGAGATTTCAGCAGAGACTGAAACTATAAGAAAGAATTAAATGAAAATGCTAGAACTAATAGCAAAACAAAATGAACAACACACACACACAAAAACCCCACAGTAACACAGATGAAGTATTCCTTCTATGGGCTTGTAAAAAGCTTGAGAGCTAAGGAAAAAATCAATGAACCTGAAGACAGGTCAAAAGAAACAACCCAACCTGAATCACAAAGAGAAAAAAATAAAACACCCGCCACCACCACCAAGAAGAAAGAATCCAAGAGCTGTGGAACAATATCATATAGTGTTAAATCTGTGTCATAGAAATCTCAGGAGAGGAGGGACAGCATGGGACAGAATAAATACTTGAAGACATAATGGCTAAGAATTTTCAAAAATTAATGGCAAATACCAAACTAAATGTCCAAGAAGCTTAGAGAACACTAAGCAGAATAAATATAAAAAACAAAAAAGAGGTATATAATCACTGAAAATGAAAGGCAAAGAAAAAATCTTCAAGTCCGTTAGAAAAAGTGACACAATGTCTACAGAGGGACTGGGATAAGATTACAGCAGACTTCTCATTAGAAAACATGCAAGCAAAAAGAATACAGAAGGGCATCTTTAGAATGCTGAAAGAAAAAACCTGTCAATCCAGAATTCACAACCAGCACAAAATAAGCAAACTTAACCCAAATCACACAGAAGAAAGAAAATAATAAAAACAAAAACAGAGACCAATGAAACTGAAAACAAAAAAATAAGAGAAAAATCAAACCAAGAGCTGGTCCTTTGAAAAGACTGAAAAAATTGTTAAACCTGTATCCAGAGAAACCAAAAGGAAAGGGAAAAGATACAGCCAATATCAAGCAGAATGGAGCACATCATCCAGATTCTGAATATATTAAAGAAAGTATCACAAACTACTTCATGCTCACAAATTCAACAAGTTGAAAGAAGACTCTAAATTGGACAAATTCTTTAAAAGATACAAAATACAGAAACTCACAAAATGGTGAGAAAGGAAAAATCCTATTCCTACCTCATTTAGATTATACCTGTGAACTCTGAAGCCAGACTCAGGGCACATGATTTCAGGTAAGTACCTTCTTCTCTCAATGCCTCTGTTTTTTCACATATAAAATGGAGGAAATGACTGTACTTGCTGAAGAAGGCTGTCCAAAAAATTAAATAACTAGTATGTGTATGTGTGGGTGTATTTAGGTACAGGACAAATACAAAAAGAAAAGCTAGGGAATAATACTATAAAAGGTGAGGGTACTGTTTACCTAACAGGGATTTGGGGACAGAAGAATAGGATTTTTAAGTAACTTACTAAGAGGTACAACAGTCTTGGTAATGGTAGATCTTGACTTGTAGGTTCTAGGATGTTTGTCTTACTGTGTGTCATAACTTGCATATATCTTATATACATTTGTATATATGAACTGCTTCACTCCATAAAAAAATAGTAAGGTAGAATAAAATATAATCTATGGTCTCATTAAAAATAAGAGTGTAGTTACAGGGTAAAATTCAACAGATATACATGTATGTGTTTATATATGTTCAGAAAAGTGGGAAGTCCACACACCAGAACGAGTTAAGTCACCAGAATGGAAGAAGGGCTGGAGTAAGAGGTACAGGTCTTTGTGCAAAAAATGCATTACATTTGTAAATAAAAAATATTGAAGGAGGGGTGCCTGGGTGGCTCAGCCAGCTGAGCATCCAAATCTTGATTTTGGGTCAGGTCATGATCTCAGGGTCATGGGATTGAGCCCTGTGTCAGGCTCCACGCTCAGCATGGAGCCCGCTTAGGATTCTCTCTCTCCTTCTCCTTCTGCCTCTCCCCTGCCCATGTGCTCTCTGTCTCTCTTAAAAAAAAAAGAGAGAGAGAAATGGGGGGAGAGTGGGGGCTGAGAGAGAGAGAAGGTGGGGAGAGGGAAGGAGAAAGAGACCAAAACTAAGATTGGTCCCCTATATTTTATAACCCATCTAAACAATCTGGGTATTTCTCTCCAGGAGAATGTGCAAGTAATTACATAATCACATGATTTCTTTTGTTCAATTTTAGGGAAACTAACTTTGGAATATTCGTAAAGAGATAACTAAGTACAGTGCAGTTTAATCTAGATTCCAAAGAGATTCTCCACTTTTTAAGCTGTAAGAAAATTAGACAACATTTCCAGTTCTTTCTGAAATCATAATGATAGTACAACAAATGAGCTTTAAAACTGGCAGACAGTGAATTATGGTGCGATCATGTACTGCAAACTAAAATGTGATCATGATGTCAGAATACCAGAATTTCCTGAGAATAGTTTTTATAAATAAACATGGTATTAATATGATTTTATTATAACTACATTTCTGAACATCTATCTTCCATTATGAAAGTGAATAAAATAAATTATTGCTCCTAGTTGAAGGTTTCAAAATTCAATCATATACTATATTTTGCAAGATAAACTACAAGACTGGCATGGCATCTTAGAGAAGAAAATGTTTCAGATTTCAATCTCCAAATCAAAGGAGTAACATTTGTTACAAGAGAACAATTCAATACTTAGATGCTTCTGTTTTTGAATTTACAGCGTTTTAACACCAAATGTAAACATATTTAACATACGTGTTTGCGTGACATGTGCTACTATTACAGAGCAGTAAAAATAAAATCCAATTACATTTTCAGTACTGGATGTTTTTATACCTGGCCCATTTCATGGATTTATATTAAGTGCACAATCTCTTAGGATTTCTGTTACTGATCTCTGCTAACTCCCTCCTCCTGCATTACTACAGTCAGGCAGAGATATTAGGCTTGATCTTTGCATTTCCCACAAAGCCTAGTGCAATGGCACCCACCAGGCAGTCACTCACTAATTAAGAGCTGAGTAATTCACTCTGAAGAACCACGTCACCCAAAGAGAGGAGTACCTCTTTAAACCTTAAGCTACTTTAGAATCAGCATAAATATTATAGAAATATACAGCTGAGATCATTCAAGTATATAAAAATGTGAATTAACATATTACAAAATAAGTCTATTTCCAATGAATATTTCCTCAGCAAGTGTTGATATGAATATACTGCTTTCCCACAACCAACATAAAATAAACGTGTAGGTTTTTGTCCACAGGCACTCTCTCAAAATGGGCAGGGCAGGGCAGGGCAGGGCAGGACAGGACAGGACAGGACAGGACAGGATAGGAAGGAAGGAAGGAAGGAAGGAAGGAAGGAAGGAAGGAAGGAAATTTGGTGAATAGAGCAATAAAGAAAACTTCCTCAGAAAGGATGCAAAAATAATTAGTGTTTCATTGAACAGATCTTCAGGATGAAAATTCATTAAGCTGGGTATTTATCAAGGCTGAAAACAAGAACACATAAGCTAATTTATATTTTTTAAACTACGCTGCAAAAACAAATCAGCTTTTAGCAAAAGAAAAATTAGAATAAAACTAAGATTTTAAAACAACAAAAGAAGTTGAATAGAGAAAATGATCACATCAGTCATACCAATAGTAATCTCTATGTGGAAAAAAGTATCTTACTGACAGTAAGATCTTGTTTTCTCAAAAATTTGTTGAAAACTGTAAGGCTACCATTCAGATGGGTTTCAAGTCTACCTTCTCCTCTGGATGAACACCTGAGTACCAAGTTCCCTCTTTTGTAAGCGCAGCACCAATAATATATTAATACACAATCACTGTCAAACCATGCAGCATATCTAAAAGCGTGTTTTTAATACTAAAACACTCAATGTTAAATTTAGTCTTTTTTTCCTTAATGCATAATAATATTTAATTCAAGTATAATCCACATGGGTATGGATTTTAGTCAGAAAGAAATATAAGACCAAAAAATGTAAAACTCTAACTACTAATAAAGTCTCAAGTTGTCCCAAAGTGGGGCCGTAGAAAAACAAACAAAACCATATTTGTATATCTGTAGCTCAAGGGGTTCATTTGTATTTTTAACAAAAACCAGAATTATATCTGCTTCTTCATACACACTTGACTAAGAAAAGTCTGACTGAGGTAACCAAAATGACTTTATGAACTTTAAAAAAAAGTCACATTTTTGGGGAATATAGCTGCCTAGAGAACTCTACACACACACTGTGAAACTCTCACTCCAAAGGGAAACCAAAGGGAAAAACTTGAGGAAACAGATACACATATAAGAGATACGAATATTCTCTTTGTTCTGCATGTATTTCAGATATATTAATGTAATTATGATAACTGAAACAAAAGCCTACCTGAAATAATTTTTCCTCTTGGCCCATGCCATTGGAATGATGGATCTATCATTTCCGAATTTCGCAGTCGTGGCGTAACACATAACACATGTGGACTCTTTTGATGAAGCATAACATATACTTTCACTGAAAATACAATATTAAAATGTTCCAATAATATTTTATATTCTTTCATGCTCTATAATGCCTCACATTTTTGTAGTTCGGGCTGCATGTTTCATAACTTTTCTTTGGGTTATTGCAATTACTTGATGAAAACTAAATTTCTTTGCAGTCCATGTAATAACTAACACTCAAAAGTATATACATGTATTTTATTTGGGTGTGTGTGTGTGTCTCAATCTGAAAATAATGCACTGGTCTTTTATGAAGAGTTCATTATACTAACTTATTTTATTCTCAGAACATTATTTTAATTACAAAGAATTAAGACAATTATAAATTATTGAGACTTTATCTTAGTTTTTCAAAGATACCAAACCTGAAAGGAATCAATAAAATTGTTTAGATTACAGAAATAATAGATTATTCACAATGATGTATTGAACTTAAAAATTATGTAATTAAAAATCAATAAATACACGCTATGATTTTAATTATTAAGCATTTTTCCCGCTTTGCTTTATTTTTTTGAACATTTATTTATTTGTGAGACACAGCATGAGCCGGGGGAGGGACAGAAGGAGAGGTAGAAGCAGACACCCTGCTGAGCAGGGAGCCCCTGATGGGGCCTGATCCCAGAGTCCTGGGATCATGACCTGAGCCAAAGGCAGACACCTTCTGAGCCACCCAGGTGCCCCTCTCACTTTGCTTCAAAATTTAAAGAATACTGATCATTAAACAAGCAAAAATAGAGATACAAAAGGAATACAGTAAAGATTCAATTATCTTGAATTTACTCATAAGTAAGCCTTCAGAAAAGGTTCCGGTTAACTCCTCAGTAATTGCAGGCTGACCCTTCATTGATTCACCAAATACAGAGATCCAGTAAAATAAAAATTGTACTTGAAAATCGAAATTTTTCTTAAGTTTAAAGAGACTGTCTCTCAAGTTTCACCATATAGCATGCCGTTTACTGAATGTAGCTTTTAGACAGATACTCTTTCATAGGTTAAGAAAGTCCCCCTGTATTCTTGGTTATTTGTTTTTATCATTAACTGGTGTTGAATTTTAACAAATTTTTTCCTATACTGAATGAGGTGATCATTTTTTTCTTGAATATTTTAATGGAATGCTTGATAATAGTATTGCTTTTCTAGAATTGCTTTCCTGGAATAATTCTAACTGATCATGCTCTTTGATTTAAATACTGCTAAATTCAGGGGACGCCTGGGTGGCTCAGTCAGTTAAGTAGTCTCAGCTCAGATCATGATCTCATGGGTCATGAGATCAAGCCCCACATGGGGCTCCCACTCAGCGGGGAGTGTGCTTGAGATTGTCTCCCTCTGCCCTTCCGCCCTCAAATGCACTCTCTCCCCCGTCTCTCAAATAAATAAATCTTTTTTTAAAAAATAAACAAATAAATAAATACGGTTGGATGCATTTTGCAAATATTACTCCTGGGATAGCTGTACCTATATTCAGAAATACAATTGTGTATAATTTTTATACCATCTTTGTCCTTTTCCAATTTCAGTATCAAAGTTATTTAGAATTTAGTATTATTAAGGAAGGTATCTAAAGTTGTAATAGCCACATAAAATCAACTGGGCAGATTTTCTTTCATAAATTTTCTCTGAAAGAATATGGAAAGTGTTCTTTGTCCTTGGAAAACTGTTTAGCCTGGTACTTTTTTTTTTTTTTTGGCAATGAGGAAAAAGGTGAAAAACAAATTTTTGATTATCAATCAGGAAAACATAATTATTAGTCTAACAAGTAACTGAAGTCTGTTTTAGAAATTTATATTTTATTACAGTTGTTCATTTAAAGTTTATTAGCATAAAATTATTCAAAGTATTAAGTTGTAGTTTATAAAGTTCAGCATACTTTTATTGACTCATAACATTTTTTGTACTTCCGTTATTCATGAAACATTTGTCAAAAGCTCATCTACCAACCGTTCCAAAGACAGCTTTTGGTTCCATTAAACCTACTGTTCTTCTCTGATCTCTTTTATTTCTTTCCTACTCGCTTCAGTTAATTTCCACTTCTTTTTTCTAACTTCTTGGATACGTGTTTATTTTATACTGTTGTCACTACTCAGCCTGACTTACTGGCTCTTCTGGCATGATCGGTCTTTTACGTATCTCCTTACACCTCGTCGCAAACTATTTGCCCTCGGAATGCCAAACTACCCAGACTGCCCGAAGTAGCACACTGAACCGTTCTTCCATGGTTTTACTCGGGGAGGTATCTAAATGCCTCCTCATCTGTGGCAACTCAGCACAGGTATACCCTTCGTGGTCTGCCCTTCCTCTAGCCTCCACTAGCCTCTGTACATATTTAAATCAAAGAAAATATAACTGAACCCAGAAGTTTCCTAATACAAGATCAACATACAGAAGTAAATAATGCCCCTGTACATCAGTAATAATGCATTAAATCATGTAATAAAAAAGAAGATAACATTTAGAGGACAATAAACAGAAGTTAATTGATAATCAAACAAGGCCACTGTGGGGAATATGCTCAAACTCCAGCAAAAGATATACACAGTTAGACCATAATGCCATAATCATGGGAGTGTACACTGTAATTTTAAAGATGCCAACTTATTCTTATGTTGATGTATACAATTAATATAGTTAAAAGTAAACTCCCAGAACAGTCTTCTTTTTTTTTGTAGTTCATGTTTTTTTTTTTTTTTTTATTGAAATCAGTTTCAGGTGCACAACATAGTGTTTCGACCAGTCTCTACGCTACGCGGTGCTCAGCACAAGGGTAGCTACCATCCATCACCATACAAGCTTGTACAATACCACTAACTATATTCCCTGTGCTGTGCCTTTCATCCCCACGAATAATTCATTCCATAACTGGAAGCCCGTATCTACTACTCCCCTTCACCCATGTTGCTCATTCCCCCCACTGTCCTCCCCTCTGGCACCTATCAATTTGTTCTCTGTATTTATCATGGATCTATTTTATAGTTTAGGCTTAAAGGTTGTAGTTTGAAAACAAAAGCTGTGATATCAGTGAAAATGGCAGAGTAAAGAACTCTAAAAATTATCTCCCTCATAAAGGTAATGCAAAAACTGGCAGAAATTGTCAGGATCAACATTTTCAGAACTCTGGAAATTAATCAAAGACTTGCAGCAACCCATGAAAAACTTATTCAAGAAAAACAACTGAATTTTAGCATGATGGGCTGAATTATGCCTCTCCCCAAATGCATATGTTTGAGCCCTAATCCCCATACCTCAGAATGTGAACATATTTGGACACAGAGTCTTTACAAAAGTAATCAACTTAAGATGAGTAATTAGGGTGAGCCCAAAGCCAATGACTGGTGTCTTATGAAAGGGGAAAATCTGGACACATACAAATACAGAGGGTACATGATGTGAAGAAACATAGGATGAAGATGGCCACTCATGAGCCAAGGAAGGAGAACTGGAACAGACCCTTCCCTCATAGCCCTCAGGCAGAATCAACCCTGCCTCCATGATTGAACTTCTGGCTTCCAGAATTGGGAGACAATAAATTTTGTTGTTTAACCCACTCAGTCTCTGCTAAGTTGTTACAGGGCCTGGTGGGCTCTAGCATTGTTAAGTTTCCCCATTCCCATCTCCCTCTTCTCCCTCCCCCCCGCCCCGCCCAGCCTGCCTTAGCTCTGGTAACCACCATGCCAATCAATGTAAGAACCAGCAGGCTGGCAGCCACTAGAGGGGCAGACAGGGTTGGAGGGACTTCAGCGCCTCCTTCCCAGAGAACTGTCATTATTTGACTTCTCTGGCCCTTTCCAGGAAGATACCACTCACAAGGCCGTCTTCACTTGATCTAACTCAGAGCACAACCACTGTACAAAACCTTTTCCCAAAGATTATTTTTCAAAAATAATTAGAGGCTTTCATTTAACTTTGTAAATGCCGATGCAGCAGGTAACACTTGGGGTAAACAGGCTAAACAAAACGCTTAAGAGGAAAAGCTGGGAACACAAGTCCATAGGAGATTTGAAAAGTTCTAACACATTCCTGGGAAAACAGAAGGCCACATGTATGCATAGAAGGAACACATGCCCAAGACTGAGCATGCTTAGTCAACACAGAATTTAAGTTCTTACCTCTGGCTGAAATTGATGCTCTGCAGAGCAGACAGTGAAGGACAAAGTAATCAACCGCCTAGCTAAATGTTTAGAGTGTACCACACAAGCACATAAAGACCCTCAGCAAAGACTAGGAGACTAACTAGTTCCAGGTGTCAAAAACTCTCCATCCAGTATCAGCCTAGGCTAACTGAGCAGTGACTTCAGTGGCTACATATGACAAATGACACAGAAATTAAAGAATTAGTTCAGAAAAATCATTAAACATACCAACAATAATAACAGACACTAACAACATTCATACCTGATTTCCAGAGTTGCTACATTAAATTACTTTAAAAGTCCAGTTTTCAACCAAAAATATGAAACATGCAAAAAATCAAGAAAGTATTGTCATAGGTAAGAAAAAAAGAAAGCAACCAATAGAAATTGCCCCTGAGGAAGCCCAAATTTTGGACTTACTGAACAAATACTTTAAATCAGTTATTTTATTTTTTTAATTTGAATTCAATTAGCCAACATGTAGGACATCATTAGTCTCAGATACAGTGTTCAATAATTTATCAGTTGCATATAATACCCAATGCTCATCACATTATGTGCCCTCCTTAATGCCCATCCCACAATTATCCCATTCCCCCACCCACCTCCCCTCCAGCAACTGTTTCTTAGAGTTAAGAGTCTCTCATGGTTTTCCCCCCTCTCTGATGACTTCCCCTTCAGTTTTCCCTCCCTTACCCTATGATCCTCTACACTGTTTCTTATGTTCCACATATGAGTGAAACCATATAATTGTCTTTCTCTAATTGACTTATTTCACTTAGCCTAATCCCCACCAGTCCCATCCATGTTGATATAAAAGTTGGATATTCATCCTTTCTGATGGCTGAGTAATATTCCATTGTATATATGAACCACATCTTCTTTATCCATTCATCTGTTGAAGGGCATCTCGGCTCCTTCCAGTTTGGCTATTGTGGACATTGCAGCTATGAACACTGGGGGGGTGGTGCAGGTGCCCCTTCTTTTCACTACATCTGTATCTCTGGGGTAAATACGCAGTAGTGCAATTGCTGGGTCATAGGGTAGCTCTATTTTTAACATCTTGAGGAACCTCCATACTGTTTTCCAGAGTGGCTGCACCAGTTTGCATTCCCACCAACAGTGTAAGAGGGTTCTCCTTTCTCTGCGTCCTCGTCAACGTTTGTTGTTTCTTGTCTTGTTAATTTTAGCCATTCTGACTAGTGTAAGGTGGTATATCATTGTGGTTTTGATTTGTATTTCCCTGATGCCAAGTGATGTGGAGCATTTTTTCATGTGTCTGGTGGCCATTTGTATGTCTTTGGAGAAATATCTGTTCATATCTTCTGCCCATTTCTTAACTGGATTATTTGTTTTTTGGGTGTTGAGTTTAATAAGTTCTTTATAGATACCATCGACATTTTTCACAGAGCTGGAACAAATAATCCTAAAATTTGTATGGAACCAGAAAAGACCCCAAATAGCCAGAAGAATGTTGAAAAAGAAAACTAAATCAGTTATTTTAAATACGATCAAGAACATTATGTCTAAAGTACTAAAAAAAAAAAAAAAGGATGAAAATGATTTCTCTCCAAACAAAGAGTATCAATAAAGAGACAGAAGTTAAAAAAAAGAACCCAAAAGAAATTCTGCATTAAAAAGTACAATAACTGAACTGAAAAACTCACTATAAGAATCAAAAGCAGACCTGAGCAGGCAGAAAAAAGAATCAGCAAACCTCAAGATAGATCAATTCGGGATTATCCAGTCTAAGAAAGAGGAAAAAAGAAAAATAAATGAACAGTACCCAGAGACCTGTGGGAAACCATCAAGCACGCCACTGTATACATAATACAAGTTCCATAGAAGGGTGGGAAGTATAAGAGCACAAAGAATATTTGAAAAAATAATGATAAAACTTCCCCAAACTGATGAAAAGCATCAATTTACACATCAAATAAGCTCAATGAACTCAAACTAGGATAGATTCAAAAGAGCACCACACCTAGACACATCATAATCATCTGTTCAAGTCCAAAAAGACAGACTCTTGAAAGCAGCAAGAGAAGCAACTTGTTACATACACATGATCCTCAAATTAGTAGCCTATTTCTCATCAGAAATCATAATGAAAAACAAAGTCTGAATAGACCTAAAGCAAGTAAAGTGACTGAATTAATAATTAAAAATCTTCCTACAAAGAAAAGCCCAGCACCAGATGAATTCACTGGTGAATTTCACTAAACAAGTAAAGTCCAATTAACAACACTTCACAAACTCCTAAAAAAAAAAACAGAAGAGGAGGGAACATGTCCCAACTTGTTCTATGAAGCCACTATTACCCTAAAACCAAAATCAGACAAAGACAACACAAGAAAACTACAGAACAATTTCCCTTATGAATACAGACCTAAAAATCCTCAGAATAGTAACAGCCAATCCTGCAGCATGAAAAAGAATTATGCATCATAATCAACCAGGATTGCGTTACTTGTTCAAAATACAAAAATCAATCAATATAATACCAAATTATATCAATAGAACAAAGGACAGAAAACACACAATCATCTCAATGTATGCAGAAAAAGGATTTGACAAAATCCAACACTTTTTCACAATAAAAGCACTCAACAAACTAGGAACAGAAGGAACTTTCTCAATCTGATAAAATTCATCTACAAAAACTCAAAAACTAATGATGTAATGTATGGTGATTAACATAATATAATAATACAGAAAAATAATTATCTCCATTGTGCTATGGAAATAAAAATAAAAATAAAAATAAAAGAATCCTGAAAAGAAAAAAAAAACCTCACAGGTAAGGTCATATTTAATAGCGAAAGACGGAAACCTTTCCTCCCCTCTAAGATCAGAAATAAGACTTACCACGTGTGATGATACTGTTATCATCAGTACTGAACTGAAGGTTCTAGCTAGAGCAACTGGCAAGAAAAAAAAAAAAAAAGGCATCCAGATTGGAAAGGGAGAAATAAAACTATCTCTATTTGCAGATGACATGATCTTATACCTAGAAAATCCTAAGAAATAACTCCCCTACCAACTAAAAAAAAAATAGAGCTAATAAATGATTTAGGAAGGTGACAGAATACAACAACAATTTGAAAAATTCAATTGTATTTTTATATAATAGCAATGAACAATCCAAAACCCAAATAAAACCGTTCCATTTACAACAGCATCAAAAAGAACAAAATATTTAGGAATAAATTTAACAAAAGTGGTGCAAGACTTGTACAATGAAAGCTATAAAACATCACTGAGGGGAGTTAAAGAAGATCTAAGTAGATGGAAAGATACTCCAAGGTCATGAATTGGAAAAGTTAATATGGTTAAGTTGGTAGTACTCCCAAAATTGATCTACACTTCAAGGCAATCCCTACTAAAATCCCAATGGGCTTTTCTGCAGAAATGGACAACCTGATTCTAGCATTAATATGGAGTTGCAAGTGACCCAGCGTAGAGCCAAAACAATCTTGAGAAAGACTGAATATGAAGGACTCATACTTAATGATTTCTAAACTTACTTTAAAGCAACAGAAATCAAGACAGCGTGGTACTAGCCAAAGGACAGAGACAGAGATCAATGAAATAGAATTTAGAGTCCAAAAAAAAGCCCAAACATCTACCGCAAACTGCTTCTCGACAGGGTACCAAGAAAATTCAATAGGGAAAGAAAATATCTTGAACAAATGATGCTGGAACAACTGAACATTCACATGCAAAAGAATGAGGTTTGACTTTGATCTTGTAAATTAATCCAAAATGGATCAAAGACCTAAACATAAGAGCTAAAACTATGAAATTCTTATAAAAAATACAGGAATAAAACTTTATGACTGCTGAATAAGCAGTTGTTTCTGAGATACAACACCTAACACACCAGTACCAAAGAACAAAATAGAAATTAGACTTTATCAGTTTAAAATGTGTGCTTTAAAGGACACTATCAAAAAAGTGAAAACACATTTATTCATTTGTTTGGTTTCTTAAATTTCGCGAAGTGAAATCATATGGTGTTTGTCTTTCTCTGACCTATTTCACTCAGCATAATACACTCTAGCTCCATCCGTGTCGTTGCAAATGGCAAGACTTCAGTCTTTTTTTTATGGCTGAGTAATACTCCATTGTATATATATACCACAACTTCTTAATGCTTTCATTAAAGATGGACATTTGGGCTGTTTACAAATGAACAAAGGAAAAAAAATAAGGGAGACAAAACAAGAAACAGACTCTTGACTACAGAGAACAAACAGATGGTTACCAGAGGGGAGGTGGGTGGAGGGATGGGAGAAATAGATGAAGGGGATCAGAGTACACTTACCGTGTGTGATGAGCACTAGGTAATGTACAGAATTGCTGAATCACTATATCGTACACCTGAGACTAATATAACACTTCATGTTAACTATGCTAGAACTAAAATTTAAAAATTTTTAAAAAATTTTTTTCAAGTGAAAACACAATCCACAGAATTGGAGAAAATATTTGTAAATCAAATATCTAATAAGGGTTTGGTATCCAGAATGTATTAAAAATAACTTCCAATAATAATAAAACCCTCAATTAAAAAATGGGTAAAGGACTTGAACAGACATTTCTGCACAGAAGATACCCAAACGTCCATTAAACACAGAAAAAGATCTTAAAAACATCATTAGACATTAGGGAAATGCAAATCAAAACCACCTGAAAATCCACTTCACACACACTAGGATGGCTATAATCAAAAAAGATAAACAGTAACAAATGTTGGCAAGGATGCTGTAAAATTTTAATCCTCATACGTTGCTGGTATAAAAGTAAAATAATGAAGGCTCTTGAAGAAATAGTTTGGCAGTTCCTCAAAATGTTAAACACAGAGTTACCCTATGTTCTAAGGTATATATTCAGGAGAACTGAAAACAGGTTCACACACAAACTTCTTCAGGAATGCTGGTAACAGCATTGTTCATATAGCCAAAAAGTGTAAACTGCCCCCAAATCCATCAATTGATGGATACACAAAAAGTGGTATATCCATACAATGGATTATTATTCAGCCATAAAATGGAATTATGTGCCGATACACTCTATGACATGAATAAACCCAAAAACACTATACTAAGTGAAAGAAGCCAAATGCAAAGCATCACATCATGTATGATTCCACTTACATAAAATATCCAGAACAGGGAAATTAATAGGGAGAGAAAGCATATTAGTGGTTTCCAGGGGCTGGAGAGTGACTGCTTACTGGGTACGATGTTTCTTTTTGGAGCTATCAAAATGCTGTGGTATTACATAGTGATCGTTGCAAAACCTTGTCAGTGTACTAAAAACTACTGGAATGTTCACTTCAAAGGAGGAATTTTAAGCATGCAAATTTACCCCAGGAAACAAAACAAAACACCACACCACCAAAAAAGTTTTAGTTGCTATGCCTCTCATATGAGTACTGCAAAAGCTTATGAATCCAAAACCCTTTTAATATAGATCTCATCTGAAAAAAATTTTAGCATATTTGAACTGCATATGTTTAGTATTATGACTAATAATTATATAATAACAAGCAGAAACACTATAGACAACTTTAATTAGATAGCTTCTAGAAATAATTATTTTCACACACTTAGGCAGTTATAGCAAACAGAATCAGAGCTGGATGAATCAAACCATATGGAAATAACTCTAATCCATTTCCACAGAAGGAAAAGGGCCTTAGGAGACTAGGATGTCTGGGGAACATTAGCCTTTTGGACGAGATTCATAAAATTTAAACAAATGCTAAATACTTTCTTAAAAGTACTGAACATCTATTTATTAATACCTGGAAAATTTGATGATCCCACTATTTTCACCTTATCTTGGGTCAAGCGAAAACCTCTTGGTAATCGAATCAAAGATCCAACTATGAAAAACAAAAAGAAATGATGAGCAATCTGCCTCATTAGAAATTCCAAGATATTCAAATAGTAGAGTATCACAGTATATTTGATCTCGGTTGAAGGAGGGACGGTAAGTCAATCTCTTCCAACATCTGGCATCTCCCCTCTGACTCCTCTCTCCCCCTTATGTGCCAGTGAAATTAACCTACTCACTGCTTCCCCTACTGCACCTCATCTCAGGATTTTTTCTACAACCACTTAGAACACTCTTTTTCAAAATCCAAATCCCCCACGCTTCAAGACCCAAATCACAAGTCCCTCTTCCTGCAAACCTTGTTTGTCCTTATCACTTCTCATATTCCCTTACCTCCATCATCAGCACCTGTTTCCTGGCAGTCTACATTGTATTATATTATAGCTCTTTATGCACGTATATAATTTTTTGTTAGATTATAAGCTCTATTGATAGCAGGATCCATTGATAGTAGGATCAATGTTTATGTCAACTTATCAAGAATCAGTACCAAGCATCCTGCACATAAGACAAACTAAATAATAGTTAAATACGATATATTCTGAGATTCTTCAGTCATTGTTGAATGAGCAAATGGACCTAAGAGTGTACACAGACCAAGTGGTAGGAGCAGTATTAAAAAAACGGAATACAGCATCCACCCAAAGAACATTTAACAGAGTGGGAGGAGGGTATATTTAAAGTCAGAAGACCACTTACTGGCCTTAGAAAGTCACCTTAAACTCTAGCATCTCCGCTTTTCTCATCTGCAAAATGAGACTGCCATTTCGGATTCACAGCGTTATTGTAGGGGCTGAATGGAAGGTGGTACAAATGCCATGTGAATATCTTTACCACTCAGCGCTTAAGAATTAAGGCATTGCCTGTTTAGGTCTTCTATCCTCAGGTCTGATCTTGCGATTGGATCTAAAGATAGCACACCCCCCCCCCCCCCATCTAGTGTAATACCATGGCCAAGGCCAAGAAGCATCCTCTCCTGCGGGTCAATTAGAGGTTATCAGCTCTCGCCTACTTAGAACGACTACGCATTCACTCCCACTTCTTTCCTTTCTCCTCCTTATCCCATGCCTTCCTCCACAATCCTTCTACATTTACTTTCTTGGAGAAGCGCTCTCATTTCTCCTTTGTACAGTTTTTAGCATTTTGACCAAATCTCTTTCGAGTTTTTTTTTTATCCAATACTTTATTTTTACAGTCTAACATTTGAGCACAAAATACTGCAGCCAAAACCTTCTCGGTTGCCCGACGGCGGCTGAAGCCCTCCCGTCCGTGTGCTCGCGCGTATCCGAAACACGTGTGAAAACACTATGGAACTCTTTGGGACACAAAGGAGGAAACACGGCGGCAGAAAAACGTCCCCACTGGGCCGTCCCAGTGTTCCCTGCATTTTGTAACTACCACCGACAGGGGGAGCTGCGGGACCCAGGACAGGGACGTGCGGGGCGGTGCAGGCCGTGCGTGCCGCACAGAGGGGAGGCGGGCCAGCCGGGGGGGG